>NC_090649.1:388068229-388396354 GCF_040937935.1 Hyperolius riggenbachi
AACAGTGACACAAGACAGAATAAGCACAGAGGAGGAATGTTTGTGTGTGCACCAATCTAGTCGCCAACCTGCGACGGTGGACACACAACAGAGGAAACCAAGTGAGAACGCAATCGCAAGAGAAGCGATTGTGAATGAGAATGAGCACAGGGACAGAATGTATGTGTGTGCACCAATCTAGTCGCCAACCCACGACGGTGCACACACAACAGCAGATACGAAGTAGGAACGCAATCGCGAGAGAGGCGATTGCCAGAGGTGACACAAGGCTAAAGCAAGACAGGGCACGAGAGTAGCAAAGGCACAGCAAATCATGCAATGAGAAGATAAGGAAAATAACAAACGCTAACTAAACGCAAACACCGCACTCATTCGCAACAGCGAACGCGTTTACAGTGCGATCTCCGCACGTTAAGCGCAACAGAGACAAGCACGCCTAACTAACCCCCGCCACCCAAACATGAAACAGAGAACGCGAGCGCGTGCTTAACGGTTACCTCACCGAGCCTACAGCAAGCGTTCGTATCCGACAAGACAGACAGACGGACAGGAAACAGGATAGGAAAGATCCACTGCTCTTTCCGCCAGAGCGAGTGCAATCCAAGTAAAGCAACAGAGCTTAGCAGGATCCACTGCTCTTTCCGCCAGAGCGAGTGCGATCCAAGTTCAGGAACAGGATAGGAAAGATCCACTGCTCTTTCCGCCAGAGCGAGTGCAGTCCGGGTTCAGGGACAGGATCACAGATCAGAAGGATCCACAGCCGCTACTGCTAGGGGCTAGTGCGATCCAAGCAAGACAGGCAGATGAGATAGCCGGTGGCAACCGCTGCTCCAGCTATACTCCAAGAAAGCAGATCAGAAGGATCCACAGCCGCTACCGCTAGAGGCTGGTGCGATCCAAGTAAGACAGATGAAACAGAAGGGGCTACCAGTAGCAACCGCTGCACTGGTTAGCACCCACAGACAGGACGATTTCCTATCGACCACCGTTGGCGACAGGACAATCACAGCAGAGAGGCAACATAGACAAAACAGATAAGCAGGCTAACTGCACTAGAGGAGCTGCCTAGTGCAGTCCCCAGAATTACTCTTAGATACCTATAACAATCCAACAGGGAAGGTTGACACTCCAGGAGTGTATTTAACAAACCGTTATGACCAGCAAAGCCTTCTGGTCAGCAGAAGGCTTTTATACTGCCAGCCCTCAAACGAGACAGCTGGGCAATTTGCATGTATGCAAATCCCTCAGCAAAGCAACTCTGAAAGTTGCAAGATGAAGCCAGGTCTCTTTTCCAGAGACCTGCATCTCTCAGACATAAGGAATGGTCAAACTGCTGTCTGCCGGTGCAGCCAGCTGAGCGGATCATTACAGTACCCCCCCTCTATGGACGGATTCCAGACATCCCTCAAAACTGGTATTTCCACAAAACCCTAACTGAAGACTCATGAAGGTCGGGAGAGCCCGACAAGGCCCAATTCCAGAGTTAGTCCACCCGAAACCGACCTCATCGGAAGCAGAAGCCACCGAAACATGCCCATCAGTACTACAAGTCTCAGTGTAACACCCATCAGGACTGTGAATGCCAGAGAAGAAGCCATCGACACCCTCCAGACAATACCCACCACCTTCCAGGGAGCGTCCGAAAACACCAAACCTGCTACAATACCTGTTCGAAGTGTCTCTTTAAAAAAAAAAGGCACTGTTGATCCTATCCAGGGTACCAAGCAAAATCTCTCCCAGAATCCCCTAGAACCCTTTGAAGCTCTGCAGAGATCCCAAGAGGCCAGAACGCTCACCAGGCTCACATGGAGAACCACCAAGAACCCCTATGGAACCTATGATTATTCTGGATTCAGAATTACCAGGACACCCATCAAGATCAGGACTTTCAGGGACCACTTCTGGGCATGCAACAGGCAGGCAATATCAGAGCATGTCTCCACCGAGGAAGCATCTGAGCATGCTGGTAACCGAGACACACTTGGGCTTTCTGGGTCACAGAGCACATTGGGGTACACCAGCACAGGAGAAACCTCAGGACATGTTGGGGAACTGCCAACCTCAGAGTCCGACACGACAAGACCAAAACCAGGACCGGGCAAAAAATCATCACGAGTAGAGGCTACAGGTACTGGTCTTTCGAAAGAAGACTCGGACTTAAATTCAGACATTTCTGTGACTGTAATATCATCATTGACTACACATGAGTGAAGCTCCACCAGAGCTGCAAAGGTAGTCAGCACAACAGCAATGCCCACTGAAGTGGGCAAAACCTCAGACAGATCTGGGGGGCAGGAGGCATCTCTTAGAAGTTCTGCATCCCCCAGGAGGGACTTGGAAACCTTCAAAACATCAAACAAGACCTCAGAAGTGTCATTTTCCAAGTTTTCTAAGAATGATTCTGAGGTATCCATGTTACAGGGCTGAACATTAAATACCTCCTGCAGGCAGGGCAGATGTCTCAGGAATGGTTCCACCATAAGCTGAGACTGAATTTCATCATCAGGACACGGAAGCACAGGAATATCTAGTGAAACTAACTCTGATTTTCTGAGTTTCGTTTCACTGCAGGCAGATTTTATACAAAGCAAAATTGACTCATCCAGAGTACAGGGTGGAGAGTCAATACTTTCTTCAGAGCAAGAAAGGGACTCACAACTGTCAGTGCGATTGGACATCATATTGTTATTCAAGGTACAGGGCAGGCTCAGAGAAACCCTCTCTGGACACAACAAAGATACTTCAGTGTCAGATTCGCAAAACCAAAGCGCTGTCTCACTCTTAGATTCGGCTAACAATGTCAAATCCGGGGAGTCAGAACGCAAACCTTGCGAATCCAAGATCGCTTTAGGTTGTGAAACTGACGCTTCCATAGCGCAAACCTCCGCGATCTGCGGAGCAGACTGTAAGGCGTTCAGGACAGAAACACTGGAGCAACTGTCACCAGGCAACGGGCCCTTACAGGAGTGAACAGGGTGAGACAAAGACTCATTTGCAGAAGAAATAGCGAGAACAACAGGAGAAACTTTATTAGACATATTAATTTTACTTTTGACGCTGCATAGTTTAGGAATTTTCCCCATAGCAGGATCATAGATGGAAGATCTTAAAGATCTGTTTTTAGTTGACAAGGGATCCCACATATCTTTGAGAAAACTGGCACATTCATGTTGATCGCAATTTGCAGGAACATCCGAGGAACAGGCATTAGATTGCATAAATTCAAACTGCACACAGTCAGGAGAGAATCTTTCAGGATTCGCACAGGAGTCAACCACAGTGGTACACCCATTCATTTCAGATCGCTCAATGTCTAGACTCACATGCTTTACCCCAGAAAGGCAGGAACAATCATCCGATAACAATGTCTCTTTATTGGAATCAATTGATTGGTGTGTGTGCAACTCATCCAAAATCGTCTGCCACACACACATCACTGGATCCACAAAACACCTGTCACACTCATCAGAATCTATCAAAGTGTACATGGAATTTATACAAGCGTCTAGCGTCTCTGCGCTTTCTGCGATATAGAAATCGCAAAACGCCTTCCAATCCATCTCGAATTCCTCAACCAAAGCTCCAATATCCCAGGGAGCAAATGGGGGCTCAAACAACCCGGTATCTAAGTAGCTCTCATAAGGGTTGGGATCAGGAACATGCATAGACTTTCTTACTCCTTTAATATAGAAAATAATTCTGCCTATTAAAGGATCCACAAAAGCTTTGGATTGGGGTAATAAACCCGGAGACTGAGCAACATCATTGTCAACATCTATAGGGAGTGTTCTATTCAGATGCTTGCGGTTTGTAGTTTTTTCCTTTTTAGCAACTCTGCATGTCTGCTGTTTAAATGCAAGAGAGGTATCAAGGCAGTTCTCTTGCATCTGCTTATTTGTAGTTGCTATGGGCATGGAATTTTTTGGCTGAAAAGCCGAATCAGCAGACTGGCCTGCAAGCACCAACTCATTAACATATGGTAAAGACTGAGAGGTGTTGCATAAACCAATCTGATCAGCATCTCGCACTGCAGGGAAAAACTCAGAAATAACATGGCATGGAAGTTCCAAGCTTACGAGAGAAAACATGAGCCAGAAACCTGCGAGGGTTATGTCTCAGATTCTTGTGTCTGGCATACTCATCAGCCCACACAAACAGATCCCCTTGAAAAAGATTGTAAGCAATCTGACCACTCCAAGTGGAAATATTGGTGGCCTGAAATTCAGGATTTGCCAAGAATCTGGAACATTCTGATATGAACTCATCTCTGGTTTCAGAGTCCAGTATCTTAAACCTCTTAAAGATACAGGACCCATATTCGACCAAATCGTACAAATCGGAAATTCCCTCTACACTGGGAATTTTGGTTTGGCTGGTCATACTGTAACGATTGTGGAATTCTCTCCGTGGTCAGCGCACAGGACGCGCGCCGACACTGCGGAAATCCTCCACAAGCGTATAATTTGAGAGAACCCAGCAAAAGGTGCAATGCACCTGTAGAGGGAAATTCCTGTCGGCAGATGGAGCTGTGGAGTGCAGAGGAAGAGCTCCTCTGCCCTGCCACAGACGCCAGACAGGAATTGTACGAAGAGAAGAAATGCAGGGCAAGATAGCCCTGAAAGAGAGAGAGTAAAGCGACAGAGTGTATGTGTGTCCACCAATCTAGTCGCCACCCAGTGACGATGAACACACAACCATGAAGATCAGGTGAGAAGGCAATCGCAAGAGATGGCGATTGCTAACAGTGACACAAGACAGAATAAGCACAGAGGAGGAATGTATGTGTGTGCACCAATCTAGTCACCAACCTGCGACGGTGGACACACAACAGAGGAAACCAAGTGAGAACGCAATCGCAAGAGAAGCGATTGCGAATGAGCACAGGGACAGAATGTATGTGTGTGCACCAATCTAGTCACCAACCCACGACGGTGCACACACAACAGCAGATACGAAGTAGGAACGCAATCGCGAGAGAGGCGATTGCCAGAGGTGACACAAGGCTAAAGCAAGACAGGGCGCGAGAGTAGCAAAGGCACAGCAAATCATACAATGAGAAGATAAGGAAAATAACAAACGCTAACTAAACGCAAACACCGCACTCATTCGCAACAGCGAACGCTTTTACAGTGCGCTCTCCGCACGTTAAGCGCAACAGAGACAAGCACACCTAACTAACCCCCGCCACCCAAACATGAAACAGAGAACGCGAGCGCTTGCTTAACGGTTACCTCACCGAGCCTACAGCAAGCGTTCGTATCAGACAAGACAGACAGACGGACGGGAAACAGGATAGGAAAGATCCACTGCTCTTTCCGCCAGAGCGAGTGTGATCCAAGTAAAGCAACAGAGCTTAGCAGGATCCACTGCTCTTTCCACCAGAGCGAGTGCAATCCAAGTTCAGGGACAGGATAGGAAAGATCCACTGCTCTTACCGCCAGAGCGAATGCGATCCGGGTTCAGGGACAGGATCACAGATCAGAAGGATCCACAGCCGCTACCGCTAGGGGCTAGTGCGATCCAAGCAAGACAGGCAGATGAGATAGCCGGTGGCAACCGCTGCTCCAGCTATACTCCAAGAAAGCAGATCAGAAGGATCCACAGCCGCTACCGCTAGAGGCTGGTGCGATCCAAGTAAGACAGATGAAACAGAAGGGGCTACCAGTAGCAACCGCTGCACTGGTTAGCACCCACAGACAGGACGATTTTCTATCGATCACCGTTGGCGACAGGACAATCACAGCAGAGAGGCAACATAGACAAAGCAGATAAGCAGGCTAACTGCACTAGAGGAGCTGCCTAGTGCAGTCCCCAGAATTACTCTTAGATACCTATAACAATCCAACAGGGAAGGCTGACACTCCAGGAGTGTATTTAACAAACCGTTATGACCAGCAAAGCCTTCTGGTCAGTAGAAGGCTTTTATACTGCCAGCCCTCAAACGAGACAGCTGGGCAATTTGCATGTATGCAAATCCCTCAGCAAAGCAACTCTGAAAGTTGCAAGATGAAGCCAGGTCTCTTTTCCAGAGACCTGCATCCCTCAGACATAAGGAATGGTCAAACAGCTGTCTGCCTGTGCAGCCAGCTGAGCGGATCATTACATATAGTCCTGCTTCTTCATGCAATAAAAAAGGAGCATACAACAGTATTAGGTCAGCAATGCACTCAACGCAGAAACGTGTTGCAAACACTTTGTGAAGTATATCAATAACATTTTTACCTGTTGAGATTGACAGTTTTGTTTCTGCTTTTAGGAGGTAAGTCCACCGCTGCCTTCCAAGCATTTTTAACTATTTTAGCCTATTTTGGGGACAGGTCTAATCTCCTCACCTGCCTATACAGTGTTTGCCTAGGAGGTAACCCTGGTTTGTGAGTATAATTTGTACTCTATAATTAACCTATCATTGTCTGTACATACTACACTATATTGGGCTCTCGGTGTCATCTCTTTTGTATCATTCTGCCATGGACGCAGATTTTTTTCCCCTTCTGTCCAAAATTTTGTTTTTTAGCCTTTTGTTTCTTAAACACAGAAACAGGAATATGGTTTCCCTGCTGCCCAGTGTTCTGTAATGTGAAGACACCCCAATGATTAGCCTGCAAGTCACTTTACTGTGGCGCAAGCCTGTCATACACATCCACTAACCATGGCTTACACAGCAAACGTCTCATTTAATGAACATATATCTCTGTTAAATAATGGAATTCATTGACATTCCGTGACTGGATCTTGTTTGCGTATGATAATGCGTAGCTCCAGGCATGTCGTGTTCTGATTTATTGCTTGTTTATATTGCATTATACTTTCATTTCACTAGGCTTGGACACACCTTGAAGACATCCTGCTGGCTAATAATCTCTTATGATAGTCATCCAAGGCAGGCAAACTCAAGGGAAAAGGGGGGTGAAAAAATGAACAATATATTTACATATAGTATATCGTATAACTTACATTGTATTACATAGGAAAGCTCCCATGTATGTTGCTTCATAAATTAATGGGGCACACAACAGCAATGTCAACATATTCAGTAATATAGAACAAATACTAAAGCTAAAGCTTTCTTAAACTTTGTAGAGAAATTCAGCTGCATTTGGATGTGTTCAGCAGTGATCACAATCACAGAAAAGAGCCTACACGGCATTCACTTTAGCCAGGGTGAATTCAAATAGCCTACAATTTTTTTGTTTTGTTTTTAAATTGTACCTGTAGGGAATAAAATGTGCCCCAAAATGGGTACTCACCGCAGGAGAGGGAAACCTCCTGATGATCGTGCTGTGGGCATTGTGCGCCTGCCACGCACCGCCTGAGTTGAGTGCAGCTATAACTACAATTCTATAGTCCTCAGCCAGCGCAAGGGTAATTTGGGGTGGCGATGATCACCGGACCCTGAATTACTTCTCCCTTAGAGTTGCATTGACTCGGAGGAGGAATAGTATTTAACGCCATTAGGAATTTCTTTCGGCTTACCCTGCGCCCAACTCACTGGCGGCATACTAATATGTATGTGATCCAGGAGCTTCCCCATCCTCCTCCGCCGGGCTGTTGACAAGGACTTGTGGATGACTCGCGCATGGGCAGTAGCAGCACGGACCTGCTCGAGCATCATGGAAAAAGCCAAGCCCAATTGGGCCCATGCTCTAAGCTGAAGCACGCACTGACGAGGTGTTGCCATGGGCTACAATCTTCAGGGGTCTCAGAAAAATCTGTGAAAGTATCCCCAGCTTTACTTTCATCCTAATTGATCAACCCAGCAACACCCGTAGAGGTGGATGTAGTGTGTGGGGGGGGGGGGGGGATTGTACCACACATCAAAAGTCTATAAAGAAATTGGTGAAAAATATCAACTTGTTATGTGTGTTTAAAAAGGCTGGATACACTATTTATAGGCTTTGCTGGCTTTCCAACAATTTTACAACTGCAACTTATAGGTACTACCACACGCTACATAACATTGTGGTCACATTTAACATATTTCATGTGATTGTGCTTCTTCATACTTAATGGCCTCAATTCACTAAGCTTATCTCCTGTCTATAAAAACGTTTCTGAGCTGTTTCTAGTCTTATCACCATGGTGATAAGGCATGTAGTATTCACTAAACAATTTACCTCAGGCAAACCTAAACTTAACTCTTCTGTCTTTAAGTTAAGGAGAGAAAGTTAAAGACAGGCTGTTAATTAACTGCATGTGAAAATAACTACTGAAAATAACGATCCGCTGAGCGGATCGTTCAGAAACAGCCTTATCAGTCTGCCTGACAGACTGTACACACGCACTACTGTCGCTGGAAAGCCCGCCCAGTGGGAGAGTCTGACAGACCCGTCGTTCATTGCTGTAGTACGTGTGTACGCACCTAGTTTTCTCTTGCCTTATTATCACCAGCATTTAGTGAATTGAGGCCAACAAAGTATTTTCACATCTGATGGTGGTCCAGCCAATCACCATGAGCAGGCTGTACTGGAGTTTTACAATAATCAAGAAAGCTACCACTCTATTTTTGACTTTAATCTAGTAATAGCAAAACTGTATACTAACTTTTGGTAATTCTCTTTTACTGGTACAACTTCATGGCAGCAAATTATTGGTCGGTGCTCTGTGTAATTTAATCCAGTGTAATTTAAAGTTAGTCTCAGGAGCACTACCTCTCTAAATGATAATGAATTACGATAGCCACAATTCTATTTACTCATCCGCTCTGCCCACGCTACGACCATATAAGGTGAAGGCCCCATCCCATTATGGAAAAACCTGTTTTTTTTCCTGGAGGCTGCATTAAAATGGTATGAAACTAAGCATATCTTCTTTGCTCTAAAAGATTATTTACAGCATATAATATACTACCACACACACACAAAAAATTGTTAACAGAACAGCATTCTAACAGTTAAACACAGGACTTACTTTTTCAATTGAAAGCTCCCTCCCTTCAATTGATATGTCCTCTGTTGCTACAATTAGTGTACATTCCTGGCAGTGCTGAAACTCTTTCTAATATGTGTGCAGATCAGAGAGAGCTTAGAAGTGTTCAGTGGGAACATTACAATATATAAATACAGCAGCTATGAATAAAACAATGGCAGCTTTCAGAGCAAATAAACTATACTTTGGGAAATTGTAATTTGTAAGTGAATAATAAAACTTGTGCACAAAAGCACATATGATAACTGTATGGGTTAGAAAATGTAGGAAAACACATTTTTATTGAATATTATATCAGAGTTTAATACTGCTTTAACATGCCCCTAGCTCAGTGGCCATGGAGAGAGGAAATCTTGTGCAATTATGCCGCGGCCACAGAACTGCTGGTGGGCTACAGAGCTGAAGGCTGAGTGCAGAGGAGGTATTCCAGCTTCCAGAAAAAAATGTTTTGTATTTTTCATAATTGAGGCGGGGCGTCACCTTATATTAAGTAGAGTGGGCAGAGCAGGTGAGTAAATAGTGTCCCTGACACTAAATTTAAATTATACTGGATTTCCACTTCAACTGGACCAATAGGACCTCTCCGAATGTTAAACATGAGCTCCTCACCTTATACCTCATCTCTAATGTAACTACCAAACTGACTAATAGTCTGGAGGCTAGCATATCATCTTCTTATTCTCTTATTTCCTCCATGGCAGCACACTCATGGGCAATAACTGGAGACAATATGTAATAAACATTTGCCACATATTAGACCAGGCACTCAGCAGTAGTATCACCATAAAGAATAAGGCAGAATGAACAATTAAGTACTAAATTGTATGGATATGGAAAAAACTATTTTTCTAGAGTCTTCTGAGGAAAGGACAGCTGGCTCAATTCTGTAATGTTTAACACATCTGTGACTTGCTGCCCAGGTTTCTATCTTGCAGAATGCCTCATACGATGTTTTTTTTTCAATAAAAGTCCAAGAAGTCCTCCCATAGAGTGGGCAGAAAATAACTTCAGGTGTTGCTTCCTCTTTGCCTTGTATGCTCTTTGACAAAACAACACTGTGATGAAAAAACTGTTTGTGGGGTAGTATCTCTGGAACTGGGTGTCATTGAGAAGGATAGTCCATGTTCAGGCCTAACAGTAGTGGAAACCATAGCTTCTTTGACATGTAAGGTATTACTGTTAATATTAGGAATGTTGGCATACATATTAAAGATTGATTGAAAATTCTGCCCCAATCAAAACTTTCTCTTATTTGTTTAATTAAGAATCTTGATTGTTGTAGAGAATCTAGCTGGAATGGACAAAGCCACCTGTTCTTTTATTTCACAAGCGGTACAGTGGAGAACATAGAATCCAGAATTTTCAGACTATGGCCACAATTCACTAAGCGTATCTCCTGTCTTTAATATGGATTCTGAGCCATTTTACTGTTATCACCTTGGTTCATTTAATATTCACTTAGCAATTTTCCTTATGCAATCCTTAAATGAAAGAATAAATCCATAAATTTGGGATTAAATATGGGATTGAATCCAAATTAATCCTGTAAAAAGTCAAAACACAAAGAGGAATGCAGGTGTTAGTTGATAAAAACTCTTTAAGTCTGTGAGGATTTATCACCTCAACTGTCCTTAAAGCAGAACTGAACTCAGAACTTCCTCTCTGCTCTAAAATATATGCAACAGCTAATAACCTTTAAAGAAAAACATTTATTTGTTACAGCTTATATAGGTAGAAAAAACAATGTTTTCAAAAAAATAATACCTTTTAATGGCTACCTGCTTGAGTTAAATGATGCAAGCTTTCTGGGATCTATTCCCCTTCTTCAGGCATATTTCCAGATGTTAGCTGAAGTAAAACACTGATGCAGGTAAATAGTAAACACCAAGATGACAGTTGTGCTGGTTACTGTTTATCCGTTAGGTGTCAGGTGATCAGCAGGCTGGAGCCAGTGAGTTAGTGCAAGCATACATGAAATCCAGCAGGTTTCTGAAGATCATGAAGCCAAATAATCATGTTACATAAGGTGTCATGAATCCTGTTCCACAATTCAAACCTTCTGTTAATGTCTTGAACATTTTCATAAATTTGTACTCAGAAATTGTTCTTGATTGTTAGTTTTTGAAGTTACCCTTCAGAACAAGTACTTTTAGATCTTGCATGCTGTGTCCTGGTTCACAGAAGTGTTGGCCCACTGGTGTGTCCATTTTACCCTTGATTTTACAGCGGTGATGGTTCATTCTTGTGCACAGTTTTTGTCCTGTTTCTCCTATATAGATTCCTCTTGAGGGGCATGCAGCGTATCATGTATACAACATTTGATGACTCATAGGAAAATTGGTCTTGTATTTGATGATATTTCTGTGAGTTTGGTATTTGTATTTGGCTTGTGCCCAAGATATAAGGGCAGGTCTCACACCTTGTGTTATTGTAGGGTAATGTGCCTGGAGTTTCTGGTGTAGATAATGCACTTCTGATAATCATTTGTCACAAATTGGGAGGTTGCCTGTAAGCAAGCAGTGGTAAATCAGGAAAAACTTCCTTCAGGCGTTTGTCTTTGTGGAGTATCGGTTGTAGGCCTGTCGATATCTTCCTCAGTGTCTTTAATTTTGGGTTGTAGGTTACCACAATTGGGATTCTGTTGTTTTCAGTGTTTGGGGTGTACTTCAACAGTTCCTCTCTTGATTTTAAAGTTGCTCTGTGTATTTGATCATCAACGATTTGTGGATGATATCCCTGATCTATAAATATATTACATAGTGACATACTGTAAGTTGTTTGTCTCTTTCCTCTGAATTTAGAACATGTTCGGTTATACCTCAGAGCCTGGCTGTAAACAATAGATTTTTTGGTGTGTTCCGGGTGGAAACTCTTCCATTTTAGGTAAATATGCCAGTCAGTTGGTTTATGGTATATGGCTGTTTGTAAAATTCTATCTTGTATATAAATTGTGGTATCCAGGAAACTGACATGGAAGGTTGAAAAGCTGAGCGTTAACTTGATGTTCTTGTGGTACTCTGAGAAGTTTTTATGGAATCTCAATAATTCTTCCTGTGATGCTGTCCAGATTAATAGGATATCATCTATAAATCGGAAGTAAGCCCATGGTTTAATTTCACAAGTTGAGAGGAAGTTTTCCTCCAACCTGGCCATAAATAAATTTGCATACTGGGGTGACATCCTACTTCCCATAGCACTTCCCATTGTCTGTAGATATTTATCATTCTCAAATGAAAAATAGTTGTGAATTAGTATATACCTGATAAGTTGTAGTGTGGTCTCTGTTGGTAGATCATTAAGCTGAAGGAAATGTTGGCAAACTGCAATACCGTCCTTGTGTGGAATGTTGGTATAAAGGGATTCAACATCCATTGTAGCCAGGAGAGCACCCTCTGGGATCGAACCCATGGCTGTCAATTTGTTAAGAAGGTCAACGGTGTCCTGGATGTAGCTGGCTGTATTCCTTACCATAGGTTTAAGAATGTTTTCTACCCAACCAGATATCTTACAGCTTATACAAATACTGCAATAAATCTGCAGTGTGTCTATTTCTTAATTTTGTTTTTTTACTCATGCTTTCTCCCCATCACCCACTCTAAATTGGAAACATTTCACATAGAGGTGTTACTGGCAAATGGTGCCTTGGAAGCCCGCAGCATCAGATAACATTCCCTCTCAAAAGTTCCCTCCTCAAATTTGAATTTAGACAATAGGAAAACCCCATTTTTTAATAATTCGAGATGGGGTTATCACAAACAGAAAACAAATACATTTTTCAGTTTCTAAAAATTAGAATAATAACTCGGTTAACTTATAGCATTCTAGCGGCTATGGAGACCTAATTATTCAGCGTTCGCTGAGCGCACATTTTACCCTAGCGCTATTTAGTGTCATTCGATAAAGCATTGCTTGCAGGTTACAAATCTGCTTTCGGATTCGCTGTGGGACAATCCAGACTGAAATGGTGAAAGTTATTGATAAATTGTGTCATTCTTTGATTGTAAAAAACTTTTCCTACCTCACTCACCCAATTTTTAGAAAAGGACAGTCCACCAAGTCAGATTTTATAAAAGGCTTGTCCCTGAGCGACCATCTGGTCTTCCAAAATACCACCGACAAAGAACTTTCTCCAGGCATGCATTCCTAGGAGGATCGAACGCATGCTTTATTCGAAGGACTTTTGATATCAATGCCTGCAGTTTAACTGGACTTTTTTTGATTCAATATCCCACACGAACTGCTAAGCTAAGTAAAACCTTTTACAGTTACCCCCTTTTATTTTAAGCTTTGTGTGTATATGTTAGTGTATGTGAATGTATGTAATGCATTTTTGTTATTAAAACGTTTAAAAATCGTTTTAGCAGTTATGACCTGTTCCTGAACATACACAATCGTACTTGCTCCTCTGAAAGCGTTACCGTGTGTTCTATAGTATTTTGCATCTACAGCCCGTATGCTGTAATCGGGCACAGATAGATCTGGTGCTGATCCCTGCATACTGCTAAGGGTTAATTAAGTGTTCTCAGTGTGTTAATATAGTTACCGTCATATGCTGACTTGCATGTGGTGGCAAGCATTTGAATTGTATGTGTGTGGTGAATACTTTGGAATCAGATTGATCCTCTCGGCTAGTCGGTTCATAGATTGCGATCCACATTGGGCATCTATGCGCAAAGTGACAGCGAGACCGAGTTTCTGACTCTGAGCGATTAACCCAATCAAGGATCGGCCCTTGTAGTCCTTGACAGTTAACATCCTGTGTTTACCAATTAGCTCTCTGCCTGGCAGCCAGATGACACAGTTGAGGGATCAAATTTTAACTTGTGCTTAGTCACAGATGAGGGGAAATGGCCTCATAGTGTGCCACTGAGCCAGCCTATCTCTAAGACGAGAGGTGAAGAGAGGAGGGCAGTGCCAACCACAGTATGTTGCATTCCAGAGCTGCCACAATACTTCCCTGTTGTTGCTGACTGGATTGATAACACTCTCACTGTATAAACCTATCACAAAAAAAAACAAAATGCAGTGAAAACTGAATTTCCACGGGACCTCTTGTAATAGGAATTTATAATAACCTGCTGTGCATTTTCCCTTATAGAGAACACAATAGCGTTTTTCGGCAGGGTGGGCGGGGCTATGTGCCAGAATTCAGCTGTCACGGGACTCAGGGACAGATTAAGGGGAAAAGACACAGCATGTAAGATAAAGTTGTCGATTTGTGCAAATAATCAAGGGTTTTGCTGCCACCACTCTCTAGATTGATGAGGTAGAGAGATCTCAGAGCTAACTATTCCTAAAAGGAAGAAACGGTTATTTGCAACCTAACTAGCCAAATCAACAATTTGTAAAAATAAGACAATGTGGTAGTGTGTCTCTGTTTTTTGGACATGGAGTTCCAGCACAGATCAGAATAATCAGCTAACGAGGGCAAAACTGGAACAATCAAATTGTTAGTTTTATTATAAAACTATACACAAAAAATATACATTGGAGCTGCCAAATCAATATATCTGGAAGCTAAACAGATTGGTTGGATAGAATAAGTGAGTGTCTGAAGTTCAAAATACTGTGTTAGGGTCCAGTAGGTGATAAAAGTCTTTGTAGTGAATAATCCAAAATGATCTGTGACAGGTGTCCTGCCAGTGTGTCGGGAAGGTAAAATTATAGACAAGGATGCAGAGATCTATTAATATTATTATTTATTGCATTTATAAATGGTAACATATTATGCAGCTCTGGACAATTAATAGGGATACATACAATGTAAACAAGGAGTGACAGACAGAGAGGTAGCACACCGTTATTCAACATTGCACAAAGTTTTACATGCAAACGGGGTATAAGATGCATGATCATGAAATTTAACAGAGACCCAGCAATTCAAGTCCAAGTTAGTCCATGGGAAAAGTGTCATAGCTGGAGTTGCAAGATCAAGAAGTACACAAGGGGATGGGGGAGACCCTGCCAAAGGCTTACTATCTAAAGGGTTGTGGAGGGAGAGTTCTGATTGTAACAAACTCTTAAATACCTCGTCCTGAAGAGAGGGGTTAACATAAGAGCTGAGGCCCTCCCTGAAGGAGGAGATAGTCTACCCGCTTACAGAAAAAAAGAAATCAGGCAGAACATGATTTTTCTATGCACGTGTGTCCTATCAACAAATGGACTGCATACCTGCATACAGCGGGACACCATGAGTCGGCACATATGAAACACGGGTGCGCAACTGGGATGTGTATGGAAACCTTTATTACGAAGCAGTCTTATGTCCGGTCATTCTGAAAGTTTCCAAGAATGGGTGTCAGACTGGACCCAACATCCTCTGCAAATATGGGCCACTTAGTAGCTTCCTAAGCCAAGAAATATCAAGAAAATTTGTACATTATGGATTTGAGGGTGAGAGACAGTTTGCCTTGCATGCCTGCATGGGCAGCTAGGTGTTGAAAAGCACAGATAGCATCAGATAATTTATTTGATCTTTCTGGCAAGGAGTTTACGACAAAAGGTGTGAACACCATGGAGATTTGGAGACAGTATGGCTGGTGCAAGGCTACTTTTATGAGTTTTACCAAAGATAAATTATTGGTTTTGTCAGCACAGTGGTGTGCTTCCAGGATAGCTTCTGATAAAACTAACCTAATTACCTATGCAATGTGTATGTAGTATGCTGGATACACACGTTGCGTTTCCGCGTCGATGCGGCGTTCGATTCGCGTCGATTCGATTTTTTCCAACATGTCCGATTCGCAGGTCGATGGATCGTTAGGTCGATTTGCCATACTTTACATGGCATTCGACCTAAAAATAATCGAAATGCGCTCGGAAATGCTCGGAAATAATCGAATCGACGCGAATCGAACGCCGCATGGAACGCGGAAACGCAACGTGTGTATCCAGCATTAGACAAACAAGCGCACAGGAATGTCGCCACTTACTTCAAAGTGCAGCTTACCAGTAAACATCCAATTAAAACATCACCTTTATTCGCACAGTTAAAACCAGTTATAGTCATACCGCTTGATGTAGAGAGGTATAAACAGTGAGAGGTCAACAGCCGTTTTGAGCCTTACGAAAGTAGTGCTTTGTCAGGACAAGATTAGCTATGAAATTTGGCCTGGCATAGCAGAGAAAGTTTAATTATCATCTCTGGCTGCTTGTGATTGTGCCAGCTCACAAGTTTAAAGGACACATCCGAGGAATAAATACAAAACAAGCTCTACTTACCTGGGGCTTCCTCCAGCCCCTGGCAGCCAATTTGTCCCTCGGGCTGCTCCGTTGGCCTGGGGTCCCCTCTGTTGCAGATACCGACCTCGCCAGGTCGGCATCTACTGCGCCTGCACAGAATGCAGCAGACCACGTGAGTGCAGTCACCAGCAGCGCTCGCGCAAGAACCCTGGGCCACCGGAGCTGCAGCCAGGTGCAGAAAGGGCTGCCAGGGGCTGGAGGAAGCACCAGGTAAGTAGAGCTCGTTTTTTTTTTTACTCCTTGGACTTGTCCTTTAGAGATGGCCTGAACTGTTCGCCGGCGAACGGTTACCGGGGAACTTCGTGGTTCGCATTCGCGGAGAACCGCAAACTTTTCCGGAAGTTTGATTCGCCCTCATAGTGCATCATTAGGGTCAACTTTGACCCTCTACATCACAATCAGCAGGCACATTGTAGCCAATCAGGCTACACTCCCTCCTGGAGGCCCTCCCCCCCTTATAAAAGGCAGGCAGAATCAGGCATTGGACGCACTTGTGTGCCTGCAGTAATTAGAGAAGGGAGAGCTGCTGCAGACTCTCATAGGGGAAGATTAGTTAGGCTCTTGTAGGCTTGTTTGCTTGCTCCTTGCTGATTCCTATTGCTAAAAAAGCACCCCTCAACAGCTCTTTTGAGAACTAATCTTCTTTTTTTGATCTATTTTTTTTTTTTGTGGCCCACTTGCATTATATACAGCCCTGTCAGTCAGTCGCAGCTGGCCTTTGGCACCTTAATCCCTACTGTGCCACTTCCAGGCCCAGCACATTCAGTGACTACCTGTGTGTGTGACAAGCAGCTGCACATTTGTAATCCCATCCCAATCACTGCACCTGTTCACTGTTCAGTGCATCTACCTACCTATACCTACGTGAGCGCACGCATTTTTAATACCACCAGTCATTGTACCTGTCATTGCAGTCCGTGTGTGTGTGTGACCGGCAGCTGCACATTTGTAATACCAGTCACTGCATACCTGTTCACTGCACCTGTGTAACCGTACATTGTATTAGTCAAGTCAGTGCATACCTTTCACTTCATCCCCCCCAATATGGACAAAACAAAAGGCAGAGCCAGGCCACCTGGCAGGTCTGTTCGAGGTCGCGCTGTTGTGATTTCGTGCGGCCCTCGACCAAAGTACAGTGTTCAGAAGAAGGCACGAGCCATCAACCCCCAATATTGTCAGGACGTAGTTGACTATTTAACACAGAATACCTCATCTTTCTCTGTTTCCGCACAGAAGCGTGACATATCTTCCTCCTGCTGCTCTGATTCTGGCACCCCCCCACTTAACACTCAGTCGGCCGCCACCACCAAAGTGCCATCACCCCAGGGCTCAGTGGTGTGGACATTTTTTTGTGTGTCTGCCTCAGATGAGAGCAATGCCATCTGTACTCTCTGCCACCGAAAGTTGAGCTGTGGAAAGACCAAGACCCGCACAGGGATAACTACCTTACGAAGGCACGTGATTACAAAGCACAAACTGCAATGGGATGACCACCTGAAGAAAAGCAGCACACAAAAGCAAAGCCACACACCGCAGTGGAAAATACCAGGCCGCAATTTTTTCTCAAAAAAGGCGATACCTAAACTGTACCGTGATGTTGAAAGGCAAGTGGTGACATCTCTGGCACACAGCATTGGGTCAAGGGTCCATCTGACCACGGATGCCTGGTTTGCAAAGCTTGCTCAGGCCTGCCCGAAGACTAAGTCAGTCCCCACACACAGCATCTCTGCCTGAACGCCACGTGACTGCCTGCCCCAAGACTAAGTTGATCCCCACACAGCATCTCTGCCTGCAGGCCACTTGACTGCCTTCTCCGCCACCACCAACAGGGTCCACCAGGACTCCAGGCGGATTCCTGAATTTTTAAGGCCGCTATATTAATTTTTCTGGTGCGTGTACATGCCTGCCTAATTTTTCTGGCTGCACTGTGGCTGCAACAACAAAACAAAAGGCATGTACATGTGTCATTTCCCCTTCGTGATCGTTACCTTGCCGCGGTAAAGGGGCTTGCGTATCTCAATAAAGCAATGACCGCCGGCTATATGAGTGTCTCAGGGGGTGGCACACCAAAGATAATAAGGTCGTTATTTCATTGTGGATAGACCAAATTCGATCAGCTGGACAATCACTGTTGTTCTGTCATTGAGCTACCTCAGCCTGGCGACCATATGGGCTTGAAAACCGCTATGGCCTGCACTCTCGCCATGGTGCGCACCAGTCCAGCATGGCCGTCACTACACAAACAGCTGTTTGCGGTGCGTTACACAGTGAGTTTGGTGTGTCAGTGTGAAGCAGTACTCTAATTACACTCCCTGATTGATGTATACACATGCAAGATGTTTTAAAGCACTTTAGGCCTCCAATTTAACATGCAATGTGATTTCTGCCCTTAAAACACTGCTTTGCGTCAAATCTGGATTTATCCCTGGGACTTTTGGCATCTATCCCACTCATCCATGCAAAAAGTTTTTCAGTCACATGACTACCACTTGCTTCCTCCTTCCGGGTTGAAGGAGGAAGCGTGGTAGTCACGTGGCCCGGCTTGGAACACAGCGTGCGACGCGCTGTGGGGCGGATTAAAGAAGATGGCTGCTGGGTAAGTTTAACCCTTCCTCACTCACCCGCTCAGGTGCTCTAATTACCTGGATAAATTCCGAATGAAAACCATTCGGAATTTATTCGGAGAGCATCCCTGCCCATAAAATTACATTAGCAAGTGTTTTTCAAATCACTGGCACTTAGAAATGCGCTGCTAGTGGGTCCCTGGCTTTACTGTACTAAATTAGTGATTTTCAGAATGCTATGACACTCCCAACAAACTTTTTTGTTAGGATATTAGAAAGACTGCAGCACAAAAAAACAAAAGACTAAGGGCCCTTTCACACTGTGGCGGTGCGGTGTTGCAAATTGCCGCACTGCTACCCCAGCCTAATGAAAGTCTATGCGGGAGTTCATACTTTCTACAATGTGGCACGTTGCACCGGAAGTGCACGATTTAAAGCTAGCGCATACCTACATTACCGTGGAGTTTTCTGTGGCTCCTGCGGCGACCTGCGTCTGCACAGAAGTCATGTTAGTCTATGGCAATGCAGGGTTCTTTAACCACTTAAGGACCAAGCTGTTGTTTGCTGATTTGTGCTGCATGGGCTCTTCAGCCCACAGCACAGATGAGCAGTGAAGCAGGGCGACCAGACTTCTCCCCTTTTTTCCCCACTAGGGGGATGACCTGCTGGGGGGGTCTGATCGCCGCCACTCCGTGTGGCCGAGCGGGGGGGCTCCTCAAAGCCCCCCTCCGCAGCGATATTCAGCCTCGCTCCCTTTTTCCTCCCTCCCCTCCTTGCTGTGGGCAGCACAGCACGGCGATACGTCCTGCGACGCCTCTGATAGGCTTCAGCCTATCAGATGCCGGTGATCCCCGGCCAATCAGAGGCTGGGGATTGCCGATCTCCTTTACGGCGCTGCTGCGCAGCAGCGCCATTTGATGTTCACGAAGACACCCTCTGTGAACCGACATGGAAAGGCTACTCCATGTAATTCCACTTACGACCTGCCACCGACTATCGGCATTAGGCGGTCATTAAGTGGTTAAACATATTAGCGTTGCAACATTGCAGGGTGCACTTATGCATACCCAAAACAGGAAGTGACCGCAAGCGTGCGTCACTTCCTGTTTGGGCGGATGCCAGACAGGGAACGCCGTATACTAACACGGTGTTCCCTGAAGGCATGTTTTTGGCGGTGAGATGCTTTTTTTTTTAAAAGAAAAAAAAACAATATTGAAGAGGATGTAGCTTTAGTTGCACCCAGATCTTCTGTTTATGATCTTCTGGCATTGTCACATGACCATTTAGCTAAACAGCAATATAAGCAAGAATGGGGCAAGGTTCCAACTTGCCTATGGTGGGGCTTCCATGACTCAAACCTTCCGAATAATGGTGTTAAGAGAAAAAAAGGTTTATTTTATAAGAAATCTACTGTAATAGGAATGATACATACCCAAAACTATGGGGACGACCTTTCTATTTTAATTGTTTTATCTATTTTATGAATGCATAAAATAAAATATGCATCCATACACAAACATCTGCATAATTAGTTATAGGTTGCCATAATTTCAGTAAAGATTGTCAAATTTCCGCCCCTTCCCCTGGCCAGGGATTACGTCTGTTATTGTAAAGTGAAAATAGATAGAAAAAACAATAGGTCAATCATGAACAGAAGGCCACACAACCAGCTCACGGAGCAGGACTGCAAAGCACTGAAACATGCTGTGCATAAAAATCACCTGCAAGTGTGGCCAGCAAGGGAAAAAAAAACACACATACACAACTTTCGCCGCCACCCTCTCCCTACCTTGCAGGGAGTGGTGTACTCTGTTAACTAGTGCAAGTCTCCTCCGTGCTTCCTGACAGCTGCACACTCTATGCTTCCATTCTCCAGCTGCAAATCACATGACTTGCATAGGTCACGTGATTCAAAGTTGTAGGACGGCAGCATAGAGTGTACAGCTGCCAGGAAGCATGGAGGAGATCTGCAGCGCTGAAGCAGGTAAATATTACACTGCTCTCTGTGCTGCTCTTCAGCAGGAGGAATAGCCTCCGGTGCCCCTCTGTAATGGCGGGAGTCGCAGGGACTATTGTTACACCACGGCTTAGCACCATAACAGCTTAGCTCCACTGACTGCCTTTTCTGCATGGATCGACCATGATCTGGCTGCCACAGGATAAATGTGCATCATAATGTAAGTAGTCAGGACTAGGGGCGTCACTACAAAGCATGGGGGTCCCTGAAAAAATTTAATGGGGGCCCCCTACCTAAGTTCCACCCTCCACCTAAGTTAATCACTTCAACCTCGCCACCCCATTAACCCACTACCAAGTGAGGTCATTCGCCCTCAATGCTCCTCTAAAACCAGTGTGACCAGCCTAACCCAAGTGGCAAGTACAACAAGCCCCCCCCCCCCAGCAAGAGTGCCCAATATATTAACAACCCCCACCCCCAAAAAAAGTGAGCAAAAAAGGTACTTTTGTGCCCCAGTTAACCCCCAGCATAGGTAGTTAGAGACTATTATTATTAGTCCCCCAGTATAGGTATTCCCTTATTATAGGTAGCCAAATTAGCCCCCAGCACAGATAGCCAGATTAGCACCCCAGTAACCACACTAGCCCCCCAGTATAGGTAATCAAATATGCCACCCAGTACAGGCAGCCAGATTAAGCACTCAGTATAGGTAGCTCTCCTCTCTCTCCCCTACCCAACAGCAGATCACCTGAGCGTTCCATCGGTGCTGGGTCCTCTTATCTTAACTTCATTGCAGCTTGTCAGTGTACAGTGGTGCTCGGATACCATTTTTCACTATCTGGAACTAATTCGGATCCAGATCCCCGGATATCCGAGTACAAAATTTTCAAATCCGGATCCGAATCAGATAACCGACCCCAGTATACGGGATATCCGGACGGATTTGGATATCTGGATAGAAAAAACGGAAGTGCCCTTTAAATTGCTTTAAAAACATTTTTAAGGGTAAATGAGGCATGTAGCATCATTATTTTGCAAAGGGGAACACTAATTGATGATGTGGGGACTTAAAATCCCCCCCCCCAAAAAAAAATGGCTGTCAATTAACATCAGGCCTAGGTTCCAGACAGCGGTCGTGCAACCCACATTGTGTCCAAAGTGCAAAGTGCCAAGTGCAAAGTGCCATGTGCAAAGTGCCACGTGCAAACACGTACAAAGTGCCATGCGCAAAGTGCCACGTGCAAACACGTGCAAAGTGCCATGTGCAAAGTGCCAAGTGCAAAGTGCTAAGTGCCACATGCAAACACGTGCAAAGTGCCATGTGCAAAGTGGCAAGTGCAAAGTGGCAAGTGCCACGTGCAAACACGTGCAAAGTGCCATGTGCAAAGTGCCATGTGCAAAGTGCGAAGTGCCACATGCAAACACGTGCAAAGTGCCATGTGCAAAGTGCCACGTGCAAACACGTGCAAAGTGCAAACACGTGCAAAATGCAAAGTTCCACGTGCAAAGTGCCACACTTTGCACATGTTTGCACGTGTTTACACGTGGCACTTTGCACGTGTTTGCACTTTGCACATGTCACTTTGCACTTTGCACGTGTTTGCACGTGGCACTTTGCACTTGCCACTTTGCACGTGGCACTTTGTACTTTGCACATGTTAGCACGTGGCACTTGGCACTTTGCACGTGGCACTTTGCACGTGGCACTTTACACTTGGCACTTTGCACGTGTTTGCACTTTGCATGTGGCACTTTGCACGTGTTTGCACGTGGCACTTTGCACGTGTTGGCACCTTGCACATTGCACATTGGTCATCTGAGGCCCCGTCCTTCCCACATCTGGACCCCAGGCGCCACGCTCTTCTTCACCACAATCTCCTTCTGCAGGCTGCAGCCGCTGCACATCCTTTCACTGTACACGCGCCACCGCCGTCCTTCGTCTGCATTTCCTGAAAACTGTTACCCTGTTACTATGTGACCTGACGCGCATGTTCACTGCACGTCATGCATGACCCTGGTGACGGCAGCTCGTGTACAGCAGAAGGATGTGCGGCGGCTGCAGCCTGCTGACAGAGACTGTGTGGAAGTGGAGCGCTGCAGCTGGGGTCCTGCTGATGTTTGAAGGACAGTGCCCTCAGAGGACCAGAGCATCATAGTGTACAGCGGCCAAATGACCTGAGATGGAGGAGGAGGAGCGCGACAGCAGGATCAGTAAATTCTTCCCTGAGCACTCTGCACCGTATATTCTGAATTGAAGGTTCACTGATTTAGAAGACAGGTATGACGGAATCTCCATCTGTCAGAAATTCCCCGTATCCCAAGAAGGACACATCAGTGTGTGGAAGAGTACAGTCAAATGAAGGGCTCTTTTCAACTCTAGAAATGCAATTGCAATCACACTGCAATGCGATCGTGTTTCTTCCTATTTACCACCACAGCAATTCCGTGGCGATCAGAGTGTAATCCGTCAGGTGTGCAGCGCAATGGTGGTGCCTTTTGCATTTGTAATTTGGGCCCCCCAAAAAACAAAAATGAGCTGGAAATTGCTGAATCGTGGTTCCAAAGTACAATTGCTATGCGATTTTCCAGCACTCCTATACTGACTTGCACAGAAAACGTGGCAGGACGAGGATTGCGTTCAGGAGAAAATCGCAACACAAACAAAACGCACTAATGGAAATGGTCGGCGTGATTTCCCTCAGTTTTAGCTGTACCTAGCATTATGCAATCCGCTAGCAATCAGCTTTTGCAGACTTGTGATGTAACACCAGTGAATTTCTATCTCAGTACACTTCCTCTGTTGTTTTCTTCTGCATACCTGTCCCTTACAGCAAACTACTATAACAAATTGCACCTATCATCTTAATGCAGATGTCTCAATTCTAAGCACAGATTTTATATCCTTTGCTTATGTTTTCCTTGGCACAGTTCCATCTTCATACTAGTAGGGTGACCCCTTGTGTTCATTATGTGAAAAACAAGTGAGATGAGGCCAAATACTAAACTTAAAGGATACCACAACTGAAATGTGACATAATGAGATAGACATGTGTATGTACAGCGCCTAGCACACAAATAACTATGCTGTGTTCCTTTTTTTCTTTCTCTGCCTGAAAGAGTTAAATATCAGGTATGTAAGTGGCTGACTCAGTCCTGACTCAGACAGGAAGTGACTACAGTGTGACCCTCACTGATAAGAAATTCCCCTTTTTTACCTCTTTCTTGCTCTCAGAAGCCATTTTCTGCTAGGAAAGTGTTTTATAGTTGAAATTTCTTATCAGTGAGGGTCACACTGTAGTCACTTCCTGTCTGAGTCAGGACTGAGTCAGCCACTTACATACCTGATATTTAACTCTTTCAGGCAGAGAAAGAAAAAAAGGAACACAGCATAGTTATTTGTGTGCTAGGCACTGTACATACACATGTCTATCTCATTATGTCACATTTCAGTTGTGGTATCCTTTAAAGAGAACCCGAGGTGTGTTTAAAGAATGTTATCTGCATACAGAGGCTGGATCTGCCTATACAGCCCAGCCTCTGTTGCTATCCCGAACCCCACTAAGGTCCCCCTGCACTCTGCAATCCCTCATAAATCACAGCCGTGCTGTGAGGCTGTTTACATCTGTAGTGTCAGTCTCAGCTGCTCTCCCGCCTCCTGCATAGCTCCGGTCCCTGCCCCCGTCCCTTCCCTCCAATCAGCAGGGAGGGAAGGGATGCAGGCGGGGACTGGAGTTCTGCAGGAGGCGGGGAGAGCAGCAGACTGACACTATAGAGATAAACACAGCCAGCTCTGACCAGCTGTTTGTCAGCAGCGTGGCTGTTATTTATTAGGGATTGCAGAGTGCAGGGGGACCTTAGGGGGGTTTGGGATAGCAACAGAGGCTGGGCTGTATAGGCAGATCCAGCCTCTGTATGCAGATAATATTCTTCAAACCCACCTCGGGTTCTCTTTAAAACTTTCTTGAAAAATGTGATATGCCGAACTACACTACACTATGTGAAGATGCATGTGTGTGGACCAGATGGTGGAGTGCACAGTGACCATGTAGTAATGTCCCGTGCTCTGTCTAGTGACCAACCCTTGCTGGAAACACCAATAGTCATGTCCTAGTCGGCATCGGGATCTCTCTTGCAGAATATTCTTCTATTAAACCATCCAAAAATTCATTACTACCAGCTTTTTGAAAATAAGATATTTATTGAAGATAAATCAAAGTGGAACTAGAAAAAAAAATAACTTTGTGTTCGTTCTTTTTTTTTAATACAGAGGAAGTTGTCAGTAATTAAAGTTATGTATCTGCTTTCATTATCAAAGTGATGCAGAGTACCCAGATAGCTCCCGCTGACCCAGAAACATTGGGATATTATAAGGCCTCTTTGCCATGGAAGGCTGAACTGCTTGTATGTCAAGCAGTTCAGCCACCCAGCTGTCAGCCACAAGCCCCATTCGGCTGCAATTACATACCATTCGGTAACACCATGTGTGTCATGTCTGCGGCGTTACCTGGCAGTGAAAACCATCTCATCCTGCATTTCAGCCATGGCAACCACCATGCTCAGATGCAGCTACATAGGGGAGCGCCTGTCCACCTCCTGCGCTAAGCGCTAGGCTAGCAAGTACCTGGCTGGTGGTTGGGAGCAGTTTGTGATGCCAGCCACCGACCCCATCTGTTGCCATTCAGGTCTCATCAACTAGAGGCTTCTGTAGGTGACTGCACTGTGAGCAAAGTAAATGTCTAGGATTGGATGATGTGCCCATACATGACGTCCTATTGCTGATGTGCGCACAGCAATGTGTATGTGTGAACGAGTCTTTTCCTAGAAGCTATTGATTTGCCTTTACACTTCTATCACAGGTGGATACATCTTCACTGTGGGCAAGGAGCATCTCTGCTGAATGTTTGTATGTTGTGTGTTCACTGTTCTGAAGTGATCAGAAAGAACACATGGGGCTCGATTCACAAAGCGGTGATAAGCCAGTTAAAGACTTTAGGCGTGATAACCATTTTTATCATGCCTAAACTCAGTTTAGGCATGATAAGTTTAGGCATGATAAGTTTAGGCATGCTAAGTTTAGATAAGTTTAGATCGCATGCAAAGTCCCGCACGCAAAGCAGCGCCATTAAACTCTATGCGAAGTGCACCAGACTTGCTAGCGCAAAACTTTTGATCAGCTGTGCACTGCGGTGCTAACGCAGTTGGTGCTTAAACTTATCACACCTAAAAACTTATCACACCTAAACTTATCACACCTAAACTTATCATGCCTAAACAGAGTTTAGGCGTGATAAAGGGCTTTTCACCACGGTGCTAACTGTTAGCACCGCTTTGTGAATCAGGCCCATGGTCTCACAGAGTGCACTAGGGGGATAAGACTGCATGACCTCATAGTCCAGGCAAATCATTGCAGATAGGTTGAGGTTACATACCAATAAACATTAATATTTACTGTACATTTAGGAAGTGCTTCTGATGCTGAAACCAGGATATTTAATGTAAAATTTGGTGTCCTGAATAATGCATTACTCTCTATTTTAAGTTGTTATGGTGCCTCTTTAACCACTCTACATAGTGTATCTACACCCCTGTGGACTTCACTTACTAACCAGGGGCGTAGATACACATATCTGTGACAAATAATTCTTAGCAAAACGTACTACCCAAAGAAAGTTCAATTTGTGGCAAAAAAAACCCCTCCAATGTATATATTATTTATCTGTGATAAGTAGCGATAAAGTTATTGGTGAATGAATAAGAAAAGGAGCGTAAAACGTGGAAATTGCTCTGGTTTTTAAGGGAAAAAACCTGTGGTGGGGAAGTGGTTAAGTTATTAATTTTAAGACTAAGTGGGAGGTAGGGGCTACATATGAATATACAGCAATATATAGCTACAGGAAGTGTTTCTGATGCTGAATCCAGGATATATAACCTAAAAGTGGGTATCCTGAATAACTTACTGTATTCTACTATATGTTGTTATGGTTCTTCTTTAACATGCAAGGTTTATGCTGGTTTTCAGATAAAAGAAAATTGTCATTAAAAACGTTTTATGTTCAGGGATGTTTTATGTACTGAGCTAGCTGCAGGGGTTTGGATAGAATAACAAAATGGATGACGTCTAAGTAGCTCAGAGTGATCTATAAAACAACTTTCCCCAGGCTCAGGCAGTTTTATGTACTATTTAAGTGCCAGGTGGGCAGAGCCAGAGAGCCTCTTGAAGCTACTTTAACAAATATAATGGGTCCATCACACATTGTACTATCCCGAGCATAAAATCATACAGTGTGAGGTTTCACTATGGCCATTCTGAACACAAATGTGATTTTTCTGATGGTGGCAGGTTGATCGGAGATTTTCATTTCCACCCTATCAGTAAACTGAGTGCAGTCATGAAAGGTAGATTAAAACGTTTTATCCATTTTCTCCACTGATCATTATCGTTACAAATTTTGCTTTTGCATGATTTAAAGGCATAAATATACATACGGTACTTTTAAGCTCTTATGATAACACAAAATTCCTGAGTTCTCTACCAGAGAACAATAATTAACACCCACCCTGGCGTGTTCCTTCTGATGTAACTGACAGATGGTTTACCAAGTTCATGACACCAAGATCATAACAGTAGATGACGGCAAGCAATATCAAGATAGCAGTTTACAATGAAAAGATTGATTGCGTGCAGGAATTCACCTTAATTGGCTCTCAGATCCATCGAAATGGAGATTGAAGCCGTGAAATAAAACGTTGGATAACCTTCAGCAGAAACGCGATGGTAAGCATGAACCAAGTATGGAAAAGCAAAGACATTAGCATTACGAAAAAATGTAGACTGGTTCATGCCATCGTTTTCCCCATAATCATTTACGGCTGCAAAATTTGACCCTAAGAAAAGCAGATAGAAGAAAAATCGACTCCTTCGAGTTGTGGTGCTGGCGACGGTTGCTTTGCATTCCATGTAATGGTTTTTTGCCTTCCTCTGGATCAACAGGGATATGTGAGGGAGCAGGCTGGTGTTGTACTTTATTTTCTGGTTGAACTCGAATGACGTATGTCTTTTTTCAACCCAAGTAACTATGTAACTATGTACAGCAAGGATGACAAACAAAGAAGTATTGGAACGTATAAGACCAGACCTTCACTGGAAGGCAAGATCACCAGACTCAGACTCACATATTTCGGCCACGCTATGCAATCAAATTCCTTAGAGAAAGACATAATGCTATGACTAGTCAGTGGCAAAAGGCGACAAGGCCGCCAGAGAACACGTTGGCTTGACACCATCAAAGCCGACACAGGATTGAGCTTAAGGCAACTGGCGGAAATGGTACAAGATCGGACAGCATGGAGAGAGCTAACCCATAGAATTGCCAAGAGTCGGATACGACTGAATGTATAACATCATCATCATCATCACCAAGTTCACCCGTCTCTCCTTTTGGCACAATAAATGTTTACCAGGGGTGGAGTTAATGGTACCCCACACTGGCCACAAAGCATGCTTAATGAAGTAGATCCCCTCCATGTTACCTCCCCGGCCCCACCCTGTGTTCCTCTGGGTCCTGGCATGTTAATTATATCAGCATTTGTATAGATTGATAACTAATATGTTAAAAGCAGCAGCATATGTTTCTACCCTAGGTTTATACTCCAATCAAACAAGTTCTCTGGTTTCTCAAGGAAAAAGTAAGTGCCTTGGATTATATTCAGATCGATTTTTGAGTATATACAGTACAGGTATTTTGCTAGAGGAAACCTATAGTCAGAGGAATACAAAGGCTGTCATGTTTATTTTTGTTTAAAGTACAACTAAACCCAAAACTGAACAAGGAAAATCAGAGCATCATGCCTCCAAACTACTCCCCCCCCCCATTTGAAAAATGCAGTTCCAAAATAATATTTAAAATTTACACTTGACAACATGATTGCTTTGAAAATATGACTTGATCACTCCTGGGTTTAGCTGGGCTTAAAACTTGGCAGTTGCCTATCTGGTGTGCTCATCTTCTGACTTCAGTACCTTCCGACACACACCTGCCAAAGATATGCAGCCAACTAATTTACATACCTGTTATGGATCGTTGATTTTGAAGGACTGACCTAACAGCCAAATGGCATTTTTAAAGGCAATAAAGTTGACGTCTTCCATATTCCTCTCTAAACAGGTTTCCTTTAAATATCAGTTTCCACTTCAAAGAGAATTATGTCAGCTCACACCTCAGCTATGTTGCTGCTGGTCGTCCACAACCACCATAGTGCTACTTAGGCATATTAAACCATGCTCAGTATCAGTTTCAAGAGAAGAAAAGTTTTCCCGGTAGTGTACATATGGACTATGTAAAAATTCCTTTTATTTCAATGTTCTTTAAAAACAATTCCAGACATCAAACCAACATTAAATGACTCACAGATTGGCACTGAATGGCAACATCATGTGTATAGCAAAACGATGGAGCTGAACATCAATACTTAGGAGTATAAACCAAGACTTTGCTAATGTGTTCAACTCCATTTCCTAAAGAGTTGAGACACTGTGTAAAATGTAAGTAAAAACAAAATGCAATAGTTTGCAAATCACTTAACTCTAGATTTTGTGGAAAATGTTACAGACAACATATAAAATGTTAAAACTGATAAATGTTATAATTTTATGAAAATATATGCTCATATTCTTTCTTGGGGGTACAAGGAGGCCTACACGCGGCACCTCTGTTGAGATGCAATGCACATTGCGTGGGCCAACTCCTGCAGGAAAGGCAGGTTGATAGTTTAGATCCTGCACATTTTGGTAGGCGAATGCATTATGCAAACACTTTGCCATTTTAATTAGTCAGCAGACTTGAGGCAGCCAGTAATGAAGTCAGGAGTTGACTGGTCTGAGCACACATCCCTTTTCTCTTGTGTAGCATACATCCGGTTCTTCCTTCTTGGGGGTGGTGTGGTGGTTGGTGGTGGGGGGGGGGGGGGGGGCGGGGTGCGGACGGGCTCTCCCAGCGGTGGCAGCGTCTGGGGGGCTTGCCTGCGCCCTGCCCCCCCCCCCTCCGCATCACCCCACCATTGGTGTGTTCGCTCCCAGGACATGCAATTTTGCACCACAGGTAAGTAAGTACGCAAGGTAGGGAATCTATCCTTTGGGGGGGCTGCATGGGTGGTCCCCCCCGGACACAGGCCATGTCTGGGGGGCGAACCGGCCATGTAATCTCGCTCCACCCCTCCCGGGGGGGGGCAGTTGCGGCGCTCCCAGATTTTTGGGGGTGTCTGCGCTGCTCTTTCTTTCTTGGGGGTACAAGGAGGCCTACACGCGGCACCCCTGTTGAGATGCAATGCACATTGCGTGGGCCAACTCCTGCAGGAAAGGCAGGTTGATAGTTTAGATCCTGCACATTCTGGTAGGCGAATGCATTATGCAAACACTTTGCCATTTTAATTAGTCAGCAGACTTGAGGCAGCCAGTAATGAAGTCAGGAGTTGACTGGTCTGAGCACACATCTCTTTTCTCTTGTGTAGCATATGCTCATATTTAATTTGGCCCCAGACACAGGATTTAGAATAGGCAGCTAAAGAATGTGTTATGCTAAAAACAAAACCCAGTGGAACATTTCACACCTAATAGGGTTAATTGGCAACAAGTCAGTAGCATGACTGGGTATCAAAAGTACGGTACTTCCTAAGGCTCGATCTCTGTTAGAAATAAAGATGAGTAGTAGTACACCTCTCTGTGAAACACTGGGTATGCAAATACTGCACCAATTTAACACATTCCTCTACATGATATTGCAAAAGATTTTATAATTTCAGCATTTACTGTATATAATATCATTAAAAGATTCAGAGCATGTGGAGAAAACTCTGTGCACACAGAACAAGGATGAAAGGCTGTGTATGTGGACCTTAAAGGACAACTGAAGCAAGCGGGCTATGGAGGATGCCTTATTTTTGTTTTTGTTTTAAGCAATAACATTTGCCTGGCTATCCTGATGATCTGTTTGGCTGCAGTACTGTCTGAATACTGAATAACACCAGAAACAAGCATGTAGCTAATCTGGTCAGATTTGACAATAATGTCAGAAACAATTAATCTGCTGCATGCTCAGGGTGTATGGATAAAAGTATTAGAGGCAGAGGATCAGCAGGGCTGCCAGGCAACTGTTATTGCTTAAAAAGAAATAAATATGGCAGCCTCCGCAGCCCTCGTGCTACAGTTGTCCTTTAAAGTGGACCTGAACTCTTGCACGGGACAGAAGGAAAACATGGAGAAATGCACCCCGTAGGTATTTAGAGAGTTTAGCCTGTCTAATTCCCCCTCATTTGTGTCTGATCACAAGTTGTAGTTGGATCTCTCCCCTGTGTCAGGTGACTGTCACAGCAGACAAGCTAGATAAGCTCATTTGAAAACACAGAATGTTAACAATATGTTTGCTTCCATGAAAGCAGAAAGTAGAAACACTGGAGATTTATTGTAGTATTTTTGTATCAACTGTAACAAAGAAATGTTTTTCTTTAAAGGCTGTTATGCTGTTGTGTATCTTTTAGAGCAGAGCGGAAGTTCTGAGTTAAGGTCCGCTTTAAAGGATCTAACGAGCTAAAAAGGGACAGAAAGGCTTTACTCACCTAGGACTTCTTCCAGCCCCTAGAAGTCTGACTGTCCTGCGCTGAATTTCTGCCGTGCTGCTGCTGCCCCCTCCGAAAGATTTCGATCTGTGGCTGGGACGTGGTCTTCTGCACATGTGGGTTGCGATCTTACGGAGGTGATAGCAGCATCTTCAAGCACGGCAGAACTTCAGTGTGGGACGGATAGACTTCTAGGGGCTGTAAGAAGACCCAAATGAGTAGAGCCTTTCTGTCCATTTTTAGCTCATGTAGTTTAAGGCAATACTGCATTGGAAACAGAAACAGACATAATTCTGTGGAGGAAATCAACTTAGTTTATTGCTGCATCCACAAACACAAAATTAAAACTATATTATGCAACAAAGAAATCATATGTAAAGGTGATGCAGAAGCTCAAGTGGCTTTTCTGAGCCCAAGCTCAGAGGCAAACTATAAACATTTTCTGGGATCTGATGAAGAAGATGTTAAATTATTTTTGAATCTCCTGGACGTCACAGTCTAAAGAGAAGAAAGACCCTTTGGCTTGTTATCAGCATTAGTGTTAGTGACTGAATTCAGGACATCATTTCAAATTCACCCAAACACCACACTTCAGCACCATTCAGCACTAAACCTGTGGACAGAGTCTAGGGGCGTTTACTTACTTGCGCTTCACAGTGTGTTTTATGTGACTTTGATACTTCCTCCTTCCAAAGCTGAAGAAGGAAGTATAGGAGGTTACCGAATGGTGCTGAAGTGTGGTGTTCTGGTGAATACGGAATGATGTTCCAAATTCAAATACTAACACTAATCAGCAAAAAAGCCAGAATCTGATGGTATGGGGGTGCATTGGTGCACATGACATGGGTAACTTGTACATCTTAGGATGCATCATTAAATGACTCATGACCCAGACAAGCATGTAAGCAAGCATCTCCATGAAACAGTTGTGGTGCCCTGTCTGCTTCACCCAATTTTCATCAGAATGTCTCCCACCGTTACAACATCTTTTGTTATTTGCCGTATGTGACCTGTTTTCCAACAATAAAGCACTTTGAATTACGCACTCTGCCTGGATCCTATCTTTATTGAATTTTTAAATGAGCTTCATACATTTATCTGAGAAAGAGGGGTACCTAGGAGGAAGTTGTATAATGTTATCCGCAATAAAACTAAACAGAAGCAGTTAGGGCTCAGCCACACTATAAGCGCTTTTCTGAGCGCTTGTGACTGATTATAAAAATCGCTGCGTACGCGATCACAGCAATTTTTATGCAATTTTTACCATGATTTTAATGAAATTGAATAGGAGCGATTTTTAAAAAGTGCTAATCAATCACAAGCACTCAACAAAGTGCCTTATAGTGTGGCTAAGCCCTAAGGGTACATTGAGCCCACTTTACCCCCCCCCCCTCCCCTTTCCAGCAGAGCAGAGGCTGAGCGCAGTAAAATTGAGCAGGCTGCAGCATCAGACTGCTTGACTCACCACCAAAGATGCAGTCAGGGGTACACCCGTCCAGCCGCAGTCACTCCAGCTTTCACCTCCGGCGACCACAGGGCGCCTCTTCTCTCCTCAAAGGCATGGACGTATTGATGTGACATCCATGCCTGCACCACTGCGGCTGGCTGTGTGTGATGCAGCACCAGGAAGCAAACCATGGAAACCGGGATGTCGGGACTTATGCAGTGTATGGTCCCAGCCTCCCTCCCCTGCCTGTTTCTGACTGCTGCCTCTGCTGTACCAACACCGTCCCCGTCACACCAGGGCTTGGCACTAAAGATCAAACACAGAGACACACAGGCCAAAACATCCAGCGGCCGCCGTGGTCGTACATTTTAAAACTGGCCTGGCAATGTGAAAGTGAGACACTTGGCTTGGGGGCCCCCAGGGACTTCCCGTTGCCTTACTTTTAATGTAACGCTGGCAATGCCAATTCCGCCAAGTATGGCGTCTGCCCCTCCATACCCTGCACCGTGGCATCTACTGCTGGTGAGAGAGAACTTCCAGCAACTGATACTGTCCCTTGCCATTTGCTTCAACTATGTTGTGAGCTGTTTGACTTGATCTGCCTTTTAAAATGAATAATAAACTACAACATTTATGATATAATCCTACCACCCACACACGGTTTATTAAAACAATAAAATGGATAGTAATTTCCTTTAAAATTGCCATTAAAGTGTGAAAGCTAAAGCACTTCAAAAGAGAAGTACACAATTACCACAATGACATGCACCCTGTAGTGTCTGCTGTGGGATGTTTTATTGCCGTTCAAAGTGCAGAACTTTCATCTCAGCTGCCAAAGTCAGGATGAAGGTGGGATTCACGGACGAATCCATAACATCATCTTACACCTTAATATTAGTCTGTTCTTGAATTACTTTAAAACAAAGCATCAAGCTAATATCAAACACGATAATTTGTATTTTGTACCATGAAAGACCTAAATTAGTATTTGTTCATGGGAAGCTCAAGATTCATTTCAGGAAATGGTGAGAAGTAGTGTTGGTCTGAAGAAGAGGTAACAGCAGCAGTCAGCACAAGTGCCTGTAGGACTGAGTACATGTAGATTGAATGTCTTCTGGAGAGAAATAATTCACTAGATTACAATTTAAGCCTCTCACATATACTGAGAGGTTAGTCAATACTCAATGGGCTCAGGTCCGGATTTCTGGAAAGGCCACAGAGGCCTGGGCCTTGGGGGGATCGGGCCGAGGGGCACCTGGACATGAAAGAGGGGTTGCTACATATGAAAGAGAGGAGGGTGAAAATGTGGAGCAACACATGAAAAAGGAAACTGATGCTAAAGGGAGCTGTTTACAAAAGAAAGCGGCTGCTGTACATGGAATGGGAGGGTTGCTTCAACACAAGAAAGGGGAATAACAACAAACTTGGCCTACCTACTTTTACACTCGCTTCATTGCTTCATAAATGTAATATGGCTGCACCACTGCTATTGCCATTGCTTACCATATATAATATCGCTGCACCCCTGCTATTGCCGAGTGTGCCAAATCTAAGCGCCCTGGCACACCATAGCAGCAATTAACATTGTAGGCTATCCTAGTGCTGGGAAAGCCACCTGCCACCTGCACTAACAGTGAGTACTCTGTGTTGGATTGTCAATATTCATGTATCCAGCATAGAGGTTAAAGTATATAAGTAGGGAGACATTATACAGCTTTGGCATACTCCTTTCCTAATTGTGAACCACACACAGATATGGATTGGATAATTTTTCCAAGCAAATACATGTTCAACTATAGATATGTGCTCCTCAGTTTTTATCATGGCATGTATCTTCAGCTTCCAAAACTAAGAAAGATCAGTTCCTGTTGTCGACACCTGCTGCCCGTGGTTTTGTCTTATTTGCTTTTTTGCTATAGAAATAGTGAGAGAAAGATTTTAGGTGCAAATTTGTGACATTAAAGAGGAATTTTAACCAAGGATTGAACTCCATTCCAATCAGTAGCAGATATCCCCCTTTCACACAAGAAATCTTTGCCTGCTCTTAAAAGGAGCATCAGGGAGGACTGTATGGCTGATATTGTGGTGAAACCCCTCCCACAGTGTGATGTCACAACTATGGTCCTGACAGTTTGCTGTCTGTGAATCTTGTTGCATTGTGGGAAATAACCGCTTTTTCCAACTGCAACTCATAGACCTCTCAGTAACTAACATTCTGCACAGATCCCCTGGCAAAACTAAAGATGTCACCACCAGTGATACATTTCAGAATGCAAATCAGGGAGAGGAAATATTTTACAATGGGCAAACACTAACTAAATAATTTATAAGTGACTATTGAAAAAAAAAAAAAGAGATGGTATATTGAAAACAACAAATTATTTCATAATAGATGTCCTTTAAATTTAATAATTGAACATTTGTGCAATACAGGTGAGATAGAAGACACTGATCAGCATTGTAGGTTTCTTTTTTACTTTTACATGAATTATCCTGATTTCAGCATCAGAAACACTTCCTATATCTATACATTGTCAGCACCTGCCAGCAGTAAAGATGTCAAAAATAGGGGAAGGGGAACCGGAAAGTGTGGTTTAAAGGTCAGGAGCAAACCCAGGATTTTCAAAAGGGGGATTCCTGAAAGGTCTTCCTCAGCCACGCACAATACAGTATAATAATATGGTAGGTCATCATAACATAATGCAATTTCCTGTCCGACTGACAGGATCTGACAATTACCGTATTTCCTAAATGTCTGATCTGCTCCCGATCGACAACGGGATAGATCAGGAGCAGTTTGGATACAGATAATAATGACAGCCAACATTGCTAATTAAGGGGAAAGTGAAGCATTCACACAGCAGGGCACAGGGCTGTGCTCATACCTGGCTCTGTTAAAGAGAAACCGTAACCAAGAATTGAACTTCATCCCAATCAGTAGCTGATACCCCCTTTCCCATGAGAATTCTTTTCCTTTTCACAAACAGATCATCAGGGTGCTCTGTATGACTGATATTGGGGTGAGACCCCTCCCACACTGTGATATCAGGACCATGGTTCTGACATCAAAACTGTGGGAGTCTTGTTGCATTGTGGGAAATAACAGCTGTTTCCAACTGCCAAAAAAGCAAGCAGCATCTCCTTCCATCACCTGCCAGCAGTAAAAATGTCACCATGGGCCATATGCAATTCACTTTTCACCTGAGTTTTCTCCTAGGTGATATTTTTAAACTTGCACTTTAAGCCCCACAGAAGGCAAGAAAATGCTCAAAATAATTTTCTTAGTACTTTTTCCCAACGTTTTGGTATTTTTTAGTTGAAAAGTACTGGAAAGTTATTTAAAATCAAAGATGAAAAATTATCTCCTAGGAGAAAACTCAGGTGAAAAAGAGAATTGCATATGGCCCCATGTGTTAAATTTCAGAATGTACACCAGGGAGAGGAGAGATTTGACAATGGGCAAACACTGACGAAATCATTTATACATAATTATTGTAAAAATGAAGCACTTTTTTCATTACATTAATTTCACTGGAGTTCCTCTTTATGTTCCCCAGAGCACCTCCATGCTCTGTACACACGCTGCTGCTCCATGCTCTGTACACACGCTGCTGCTCCATCCAAACTCAACTGTAGCAGGGAAAGAAAGGGGGCAGTGCTGTAAGCTGCAGGATGCCTGCAGATATTCTGGTGTCTCAGCTTGTGCCTGTTCCCAGACACTGCACTGCCCTGGTCTGAGGGGGGATTCTGGGCAGCTGTAATTCCCCCTGCTTTTGCCTATGAAGGTATAAAGGATTCAATTTTATTCAATATCAAATGTGCGAATGCACAAACAGAAAAATAAATGCCAATTTGCCAAGACTACCCATAAGTAAAAAAATATCAGTTAAAAACACATATTGAATACACACACATAGCACTAGCAATATAGGCCATGCTGCGTATTAATCACTCACTTCATGCTATGGAAAAGCCCATACGATAAGGGTAGTAATATATCAGCATAAACAAGTATGGCCCAGATGAATTAGTGCTGATCTATATAAATAGGTGCTCAAATAAGATGGCAGTCCCAATCACAGACTTCCACAGTCTTAATAAATGGAGAGAGCATCACATGAACAATTGGCTTTATAATGTATAGCAGCAGGTAAGGAACCATGCATATGCAGATGGATCACAACGTTGTGAGAGGATTCAATTCAGTATATTTGAGTAAAATCCAGAGCAAAACATCCCCTAGTGTGGTTCAGAAAGCAATTGCATCCAGATAGAAAACATGTAGGAAACAGTCCCAATCGCAGACTTTCCAACAGGATGCTTGTACTGCATAATAGAGGCAATAGCAAATGCCAGCAGTGTTCAACAATACAGATTTAGTAACTGCATATGAAGCAAGCAAGCATGCGTTGTGAAATGCACACACTTGCAAAACAACATTGAGGTTACTTACACAGCGTACGTTAAAAAAGGGCGTCGGGAAAAAAGGGCGCAGGGTTTTAAACGATAAGCATGAATAACGTTTAAAAAAATTGTGCTATATTTCGTTTAAAAATAATGTTTTATAAAGTTATAAATCATTAAATAATGTGTATGAAATCGGCAATTGTAAAAACGTTAATCTTCCCTGTTTAAAAAGTGAAATGTATAATAACGTTTTATAAAAGATTAATAAGAATTTTACTAAAGCTATACCTAACCCTACTCTCATACAGAACCCTCCCTGTACCTACCCCTAACCCCTAGACCCCCCTGGTGGTGCCTAAACCTAAGACCCCCCAGGTGGTGCCTAACCCTAACACCCCCCAGGTGGTGCCTAAGCCTAAGACCCCCCAGGTGGTGCCTACCCCTAAGACCCCCCTGGTGGTGCCTAACCCTAAGACCCCCCTGGTGGTGCCTAACCCTAGGACCCCCCTGGTGGTGCCTAAACCTAAGACTCCCCTGGTGGTGCCTAAACCTTAGACCCCCCTGTGATAAGCATTAATAACGTTTGAAAAAATATTGTGCTGTTTTTCGTTTAAAAATAATGTTTTAAAAAAGATTGTACTGTTTTTCATTTAAAAATAATGTTTAAAAAATTATAAATCATTAAATAATGTGTAATCATGAGAAGCAGTTATAAAACAGTAAAAGTCTCCGGGCGCCGCTTGTAAAACGTTATTTTTCACCGGCGCCCTTTTTTCCTGTTGGGCGCCCATTAAACGATATTTATTATGGGAGTGAATGGCGGCGCCCTTTTTGTCCACTTGCCTCAGGCGCCCGAATTTACTGTTTCCATTTACACAGTAGGACGTTGCGTTTGATGCGACGTTAAGGTCGTGCAACGCAGCCCTAACGCAACGCATATACACTTTCACAGTGTAACGTTAAAGTCGCACGTTACAAAATGTATTTACTATGGAGCGAAAACGGCGCATACGGAACATTTTAAAAAAGGAAAAAAAAAATTACTGAGCATATGCAACACAAGTAACGCAGCAGATTCATTGTTAAACGCACAGCATGCAGCACTTTCTAATAATGCTACACGTTACACACTAACGCAACGTGTGCACTGTGAATGTCGCACAGACTTTGCATTGCTGTGCGTTACTCTGCGTTAAAGTATTCTATAACGTGCGACTTTAACATTGCACTGTGAAAGAGCCCTAATTGCACAATTTTCAGTACAATTCCTCTTTAATAGAATACTAATTAGTAATTGCAGCAGGACCCTATGAGATTTTGAAATCTTTTCATTAATAGTTTGACTGACAATTTGCATGTACTAATTTGCCATTGTTTTGTTGGCACTTTAGTAACAACTGTGTCGTGCAGTGTATTGTTTATTTCTGAAGCAGTACTTGTTTCCAGTTATTTTGTGTTGTTCTGTATACATAGATGGACTGAGTTTAACATGTAGCGTGACTTTAGTGCGTGACACTCAGGAACTTGAACTCTTAGCTTGAAGCTTGGAATGAAGGGTAGCGTGATTGGTTTGTCATCAGTCTGGGACAGAGTGAGACTAGTTAGTAGCATCAAGGTCACGCACATAGGAAACGGGAAGGTTATCCATACACTGAGCATCATTTTAAAAGCAAACCTGAAGTGAGAGGGATATGAAGGCTTCCATATTTATGTCCTTTTAAACAATACTAGTTGCCTGGCAGACCTGCTGATCATTCTGGCATCAGTAGTGTTGGAATCACATGCCTAAAACAAGCATGCAGCTAATCTTGCCCGATTTTTATCAGAAACGCCTGATCTGCTGGTGCATGATTGGTCAGAGTCAGAGTCTGTATTAGAGGTGGGGGATGAGCAGGACAGCCAGGCAGCTGGTATTGTAGGAAATAAATATGTCAGTCTTCCTCCATATCCCTCTCACTTCAGTTTCCCTTTAATAGAATATACATTTTATCCATACAGTGAGCAAAATTTAAATAGATTAGACATTTTATCCATAGGGACAGATAAGCACAACTGCTTGCCGAGTGTGTCACGCCGACTGGCGTGGGTGCGGCGGCAGCCCCAGGACCGCCTAATGCCGATCGGAGTCAAGTCCTGGGGCTTCAGTTTGCAGGATATCACGTGCAAGCTGCGCACGCATCTGCTGCTTGGTAGGGGGTAGGCCGCGCGGAGACTGTTAGACGGCGAAACCACTGTCTGTAAACGTAGTACAGCGCTGTGATCTACAGCAGCGCTGTACTGGGGACAGCTGTGTCACGCCACTGTGGGTGGCAAGACAGCGATCTGCTGTCATAGGCTGAAGCCTATGACTGGCTGGCTCTGGGACGGAGGGAAGGGGGTGTAAAAAAACCCAAAACAATAGTAACATTTATTTAAAAAAAAAAAAAATATATATATATACAGTATTTGTAAAAAAAATAAACTTCTGGGGGCGATCAGACCCCACCAACAGAGAGCCCTGTTGGTGGGGCGAAAAAGGGGGGGATCACTTGTGTGCTGAGTTGTGCGGCCCTGCAGCTTGGCCTTAAAGCTGCAGTGGCCAATTTAACAAAACATTGCCTGGTCTTTAGGGGGGTTTAACACTGCGGTCCTCAAGAGGTTGATAGATATATGTTCGATTCCATAAAATTATTTTGTCGAACGTAGCTCTATTTAAAGCTAGCTTTAGGTCAATATATTGGTTGAACATTGGTTTTGAATGTCTGTTCTTTTTATTGAAGCCGTACAAAGCTATGAATATGTCCATAGCCTGCTGAATGGGAACAATGGGATATGGATATGTTCATAGCTTTGTACTGCTTCAAGCTGCAATAAGCAAAAAGATGCAATTTTGATTGATATTAAATTTAGGACAGATTTTAGCAGAAATCTGTTGATATCAAGTAGTGTAAGTTGGTAGCCTATCACTATTCTCCACAGTGGCATAACTACAATTCATGGGGCCGCCCAGGAAAACTTTGATAGGGCCCCCAACTGTTCACACCTCTTTCCTTGCCTCTCCTTGGGGACATTCACAACCTGGGGACCCATCCCACAAGAGTCATCAAACAAGTGTGGCCTTCACCATCTTCACACCCGTAACAAGTGTAGCCACAAAAACACCTGATCTGGAGTATGGTTCCCTGTATTGGAGGATGAAATGGTTAGTATTAGGGGGCCCCACAGCTCCGGGCCCCCCTGCAATCACAGGAGCTGCTCCCTGTCCCCTTATAGTAAAGCCTGTAATTCTCCACATTTGATGAGGGAAATCCTGATTGTTGACCTGATAGGATAATTATCTTATATTATCAGTAGGACAATGAGTAGGACAGAAACATTTTAGTTACATAGTTATTTGGGTTGAAAAAAGACAGAAGTCCATCGAGTTCAACCAGAAAATAAAGTACAACACCAGCCTGTACTCTCACATATCCCTGCTGACTGATCCAGAGGAAGGTGAAAAAGCCTTACAAGGCATGGTCCAATTAGCCCCAAAAAGGGGAAAAAATCCTTTCCAACTCCAGATGACATTTAGATACGATCCTTTGATCAACACAACACGATTACGGATGAAGGAACCAAGGGAAAGCTTTTAAAGAGCACCAGTAAATTATCTCATCATTGCCTAGCTAAATGCCTCAGTTTTTCACAAGGGAGCGACCACATCAGAGATGCCACTAGGGCATCACAGAGTGGAGAAGTGTATGGGGCCCGAGGGATTCTGGGTCACAGCCAGGGCCCTACCATGAAGCAAAGTGAAGAACATGAAGGCACTTGATCAGAGCTTCAAGTTCTGAGGGGGTGCTTGCTGGTATAATATAGATCAGGCTTTCTCAACCAGGATTCCTTGAGTACTCTGCAGGGGTTCCTTGGCATTTTACCCATCGTGGGGGAAGTATAAAAGAGCACACTATAATAGATGGTACTGTAACAAGAAGCACTAAATTGGGGAGTCAGGAGACAGTACAATGAGTGGCAGTGTAATAGGAGGTAGTGAAATAAACAGCCACACAGACTTTTAAGACCATGGGCTTGATTCAGTAAATGGTGCTAACCCAGTTAGCACGCCTAAAGACTTTGGGCGTGATAACTAGGGTGCTAACTGGGTTAGCACCGTTTACTAAATTTACATCGCGCGCAAAGTCCCACACTGAAAACTTTGCGTGCGCACATCGCTGTGTGCGCGAAATGTCGCATTGCGGTGCGACAAACAGTGCGTTGATGCGCCTATAAGGTCGCATTGGGTGCGACTTTAACGTCACATGGTGCGACGTTAAGGTCGCACCCAATGCGACCTTATAGGTGCATCGTGTGCGCTGTTTTCGCGGTGCGTGCGCAAAGTTTTGCGCGTGGGACTGTGCGCGCGATGTAAATTTAGTAATGGGTGCTAACCCAGTTAGCACCCTAGTTATCACGCCTAAAGTCTTTAGATGTGAATTTATCATGCCTAAACTAACTTTAGGTGTGATATAGGGCTTTTCACAGGCGTGCTAACACTTAGCACGGTTTACTGAATCGAGCCCCATGCCTCCTGCAAAACAAATGCAGGGGTTCCTTGAGATCAAAAAATTGTTTGCAGGGGTTCCTTGGGATCAAAAAGTTATTTTCAGGGTTCCTCCAGAGTAGAAAGGTTGAGAAAGGCTGATATAGATTCTAAATGTCATTCAGTAGCAGCACTAGCAAAGCACACAGATGGTTAATTGCTGTCTCTTATAAGGAGTTCAGAGATGAAAGGGAATCGGGCAGGACAGGGAGACAGTGAGTGAGGGATACTGGCTGTGTGTGATATATGCATATGTATATGGTATGTGTGTTTGCAATTTGTGTGCTCTATACAGTATGTACAGATGGCTGTGCTGTGTTTGCATCTGAGGGCTCATGCACACTTATAATGCACATGCAAATGCATTTCCCCACAGACACTTTGAGACTCACCTTGCACCTTTGTACTCTTGAAAATGAACTCATCTTCAGGTGCAAACAGCCCAGAAACACAAAAGATGAGTATGTCATCTGTAAAAATGTATCCTGTCATGTGGTAATGCAGAGTATAGAAACGCATTTTACCATGAAAGTTTCATATGTCTATGCACGTGTCGTGTGTGTGTGTGTGTGTGTGTGTGTGTGTGTGTGTGTGTGTGTGTGTATATATATATATATATATATATATATATATATATATATATATATATATATATATATATATATAAATATATATATATATATACAGTAGAGATGTTGCGAACATCTCCAAATCCCTGGGGCTTTTACTATCTAGGACGCGCTCCGCCGGGCAGCGCAGGCGTACTACTCCGGGTCAGTGCGACCCGGAAGTAGTAAAAGCCCCAGAGATGTTCGCCGGGCGAACAATTCGCCACATCTCTAATATACAGTGGTTTGCAAAAGTATTCGGCCCCCTTGAAGTTTTCCACATTTTGTCATATTACTGCCACAAACATCAATCAATTTTATTGGAATTCAATGTGAAAGACTAATTCAAAGTGGTGTACACGTAAGAAGTGGAATGAAAATCATTCATGATTCCAAACATTTTTTACACATAAATAACTGCAAGGTGGGGTGTGCGTAATTATTCAGCCCCCTGAGTCAATACTTTGTAGAACCACCTTTTGCTGCAATTACAGCTGCCAGTCTTTTAGGGTATGTCTCTACCAGCTTTGCACATCTAGAGACTGAAAACCTTGCCCATTCTTCTTTGCAAAACAGCTCCAGCTCAGTCAGATTAGATGGACAGCATTTGTGAACAGCAGTTTTCAGATCTTGCCACAGATTCTCGATTGGACTTAGATCTGGACTTTGACTGGGCCATTCTAACACATGGATATGTTTGTTTGTTTTTTAAACCATTCCATTGTTGCCCTGTCTTTATGTTTAGGGTCGTTGTCCTGCTGAAAGGTGAACCTCCGCCCCAGTCTCAAGTCTTTTACAGACTCCAAGAGGTTTTCTTCCAAGATTGCCCTGAATTTGGCTCCATCCTTCTTCCCATCAACTCTGACCAGCTTCCCTGTCCCTGCTGAAGAGAAACGCCCCCAGAGCATGATGCTGCCACCACCATATTTGACAGTGGGGATGGTGTGTTCAGAGTGATGTGCAGTGTTAGTTTTCCGCCACACATAGCGTTTTGAATTTTGGCCAAAAAGTTTTGGTCTCATCTGACCAGAGCACCTTCTTCCACATGTTTGCTGTGTCCCCCACATGGCTTGTGGCAAACTGCAAACAGCTTCTTATGCTTTTCTGTTAACAATGGCTTTCTTCTTGCCACTCTTCCATAAAGGCCAACTTTGTGAAGTGCATGACTAATAGTTGTCCTATGGACAGATTCCCCCACCTAAGCTGTAGATCTCTGCAGCTTGTCCAGAGTCACCATGGGCCTCTTGACTGCATTTCTGATCAGCGCTCTCCTTGTTCGGCCTGTGAGTTTAGGTGGACAGCCTTGTCTTGGTATGTTTAGTTGTGCCATACTCCTTCCCTTTCTGAATGATCGCTTAAACAGTGCTTCGTGGGATGTTCAAGGCTTTGGAAATCCTTTTGTAGCCTAAGCGTGCTTTAAATTTCTCAATAACTTTATCCCTGACCTGTCAGGTGTGTTCTTTGGACTTCATGGTGTTGTTGCTCCCAATATTCTCTTAGACAACCTCTGAGGCCGTCACAGAGCAGCTGTATTTGTACTGACATTAGATTACACACAGATGCTCTCTATTTAGTCATTAGCACTCATCAGGCAATGTCTATGGGCAGTCAATAGAGAAGAGGAGGGGCTAGTTGCTAATGGCAACCTTGGTGGGGGTCAGTGGAAAAAAGCTTAGTGTGCCTCCGGACGGTAATTTGCAGTTTATTGGTGCCCGGATTCTACTCCCCTACTTTGCATAATGTCTATGGGCAACTGACTGCACTCAGACCAAAGGGGGCTGAATAATTACGCACACCCCACTTTGCACTTATTTATTTGTAAAAATGTTTGGAATCATATATGATTTTCATTCCACTTCTCACGTGTACACCACTTTGTATTGGTCTTTCACATGGAATTCCAATAAAATTGATTCATGTTTGTGGCAGTAATATGACAAAATGTGGAACACTTCAAGGGGGCCGAATACTTTTGCAAACCACTGTATATATGTATGTGTATATATATATATATATATATATATATATATATATATATATATATATATATATATATATATATATATATAGGGTACCAGTGTGTTCAGGCCTTCATAGAGCTTTTTTATGAAGATTGTGATTTGGCTTGAGGGTGTGCCCAGTTTGTTTAACCAGCATGGGCCCCAGAATTTTCTGATGGTGTCCCTGGACCACTAGCAAGGAGAGTCTAGGCTACCCAAGTGGAGATGGGTTTTCTGCATACACATTATTGGTTGGTTACCCACATAGCTACCTCATTTTGTGAGTATCACTCATTTTGTCTTAAACACCCAATCAGTTTCAAACTGCACCATCAGGGCTCCCTTTGTCTCTATTTAAAGTTCCTGTGCTCTGCCAAATTGCCAAACTATGTCTCAATTTGATCTATCAATATTCACGCTATCTGGGGCATTGGGGAGGGGAAGGGAAGGAGGGAGAGGTGCTGTTTGAAAATGAATTACAATAAGGGATTTCAATTGTGGAATAATGGTTAGTGGAATACTTCCTTAATGAAGCCTAACAAAGGATTTGTGTATAGCATTTTGTGTCAATAACTGCAGGCTCTAATTAAAGCCGTATCATGTAATAACAGGCTGTTGGATTTCAGTGTAGCTGCACTGAAAGATGTGCTGTTCCTTCTCTGTGGCTGGAGTTACACTTTAATACAAGTTGCAATAAGTACTGGACTTTATGTAATATATCAAAAAAATTGCGCAAAAATGCAGTGTCTCAAAGATAATACAAAAACTTTATTGATACAAAACACACAACTTGACATGAAAAAAATCTGTGTAACATAAATAAAAAGGCTCAATAAAGGCTTATTCAAATTGTTTGTCTGGCAGAAAAAAGGACCATATTAGTAGAATTTGCATAATGGTTGAATTGGCAACGTCACTAGTCCGTTGTGTGGCACATTGTGTACCTGCTAGGCTCAGGTGCCTTTCTCTGTGCTTTGCTCTCTTGGCTCCTCACTCTGGCTGACGCCTTGCAGGTCAGTATTGTGATCCTTATGACCTCTTATCTCTTTTTCATGCAATATCATGATGTCAGGACCAATATTAATCGGTCCTTGTGGGACATTGTGTATTTCACCTTGAGTCTGCTCTTATATCTTTACTCTTGAACCTTGATGTAAGAACTAATATTTATCTGTCCTTTTATGATACATGTGACATAATTTACGCTATGATCTTTGTGTCATCTTCACCTTTTTGATTGGTTTCATCTTTAACCTTTACAGTCTTTGGTATGTGAGTCCATAAGATTGATTGGGACTCTGTGTTTAGACATACCTGATACACATGGTCTCTCTCTACTCCACTTGTTTGGTGAGATCTCTTCTTGACTGGGGTGCGGTGCTTCTTTGGATAAATGGCATTGGATTTTAACCTCCTGGGCGATAATCCCGAGCTGAGCTCGGGGTATGTCGCGCAGGAGGAGTTCTCAGGCCCTGGTGGGCCGATTTGCATAATTTTTTTTTGTTACACGCAGCTAGCACTTTGCTAGCTGCGTGTAACTTCCGATCGCCGCCGCTCGCCGCCGATCCGCCGATCGCTGCCGTGCCGCGCAGCCCCCCCCTCCCCGACCCCTTGCGCAGCCTGGCCAATCAGTGCCAGGCAGCGCTGAGGGGTGGATCGGGACTCCCTCTGACGTCACGATGTCCATGACGTCGGTGACGTCATCCCGCCCGGTTGCCATGGCGACCGGGGAAGCCCAGCAGGAAATCCTGTTCTGAACGGGATTTCCTGCTTACTCTGATCGCCGAAGGCGATCGGAGTGGGTGGGGGGATGCCGCTGCGCAGCGGCTATCATGTAGCGAGCCCAGGGCTTGCTACATGATTTAAAAAATTAAAAATTAAAAAAAAAAGTGCTGCGCCCCCTCCTGGGCGATCTAATTGTATCGCCCAGAGGGTTAATATGTTTTGTATTTGTTTGTCTATTAGAAATTGTAAATTCGCTTATTTGGCCTGACAAAGGACATATTCAGCCCAAAACAGACTAGTGTCCTTGCCAATTCAACCATTATGCAAATTCTACTAATATGGTCCTTTTTTCTGCCAGCCAAACAATTTTAATAAGCCTTTATTGAGCCTTTTTATTCAAGTTAAACAGATTTTCTCATGTCAAGTTGTGTGTTTTGTATCAATAAAGTTTTTGTATCATCTTTGAGACACTGCATTTTTGCGCAATTTTTTGGATATATTACATAAAGTCCAGTACTTATTGCAACACAGATTATATGGGTATAGTGGAACACCCGCTACATGGACTGTACTTTTTTACCTTTAAGTTTTAGAGGACAGTACCCACAATATATATTAACAAGTTACACTTTAATACCCCATTCTAGGTGTGGAGCGAAACATATCAATAGAGAAGATAAAGCATACTTTAGCAAGCAGAGTGCTGTGCTTTTTGTTACATTTTTATTTTATTTTTTCAAATCAAGTTTCTGCAGCTAAGAAATCTTATTTGAAACAATTGGTTACATGACCTGAAACAGCCTAGCTGAAGGAGTTAAGTGCAGACTCTGTGGGCAGCTGGGCTTAGTAACATGATGCCATTTGCAGGGTGGGGTGGAGGGCACAGATAGAGTGTTGTCTGTGCTGCAAGATGTTGCTGGTGAAGGTCCTTTCAAACTGATTTATACTGCGCAGGTGGAGGAGTCTCGTGTCTGTGCAGTAGAACGGACCTGATCATGCCCATCAGAAAGCCCCAAACGCATCTGCGCAGGAGCGTGGTAGGTAAATACTGCAGCCACTATTGCGCCCGCACCACAGCCGACAAGCTTGTTGGCTCCAGTTCTGGATCCTGGAGAGTGAAGAGAATGGGGGAAGCCTCATTAGGATCCAAAGGCTTCCCCCTCCCAAGGTAAGTACCCCCAGGGGATATTTTTTTGTTATACAAGCAGTCTAACACTCGCTAAGAAATAAACACTACTTTATTTATATTTTGTATCAAATTTCCAATATAATAAAACTTGTCACTCACTTCATCCAGTCTATCCCACACACATATATCCCGGCCCTTCTCCCTATATTAACCACTTGCCGACCGCCCCCAGCCGATGGGCGGCGGCAAAGACTGGGCCCAAACGACCGCAATACGCCCATCAGCGGGGGTGGCTGCGGGAGTGGCTATGCGGCGATCGCGTCATTCGTGACGCGATCAGCCGCCGGGGACTGGCTCCGCCCACCGCTCGTAGTAACCCGCCGGCCGTTCGGAAGCGCCGGCGGGTTACTAGCACCCGGATCGCCGCATGTACATAGTATAATAGGCTTTGTAATGTATACAAAGCCTATTATACTGGCTGCCTCCTGCCCTGGTGGTCCCAGTGTCCGAGGGACCACCAGGGCAGGCTGCAGCCACCCTAGTCTGCACCAAAGCACACTGATTTCCCCCCCCCCTGCCCCCTGATCGCCCACAGCACCCCTCAGACCCCCCCCTGCCCACCCCCCAGACCACTGTTTGCACCCAGTCACCCCCCTAATCACCCATCAATCACTCCCTGTCACTATCTGTCAACGCTATTTTTTTGTTATCCCCCCCCCTGCCCACTGCCCCCTCCTGATCATCCCCCACCCCTCAGATTCTCCCCAGACCCCCCCCCAGACCCCCCCCCGTGTACTGTATGCATCTATCCCCCCTGATCACCTGTCAATCACCTGTCAATCACCCGTCAATCACCCGTCAATCACCCGTCAATCACCCCCTGTCACTGCTACCAATCAATCAGCCCCTAACCTGCCCCTTGCGGGCAATCTGATCACCCACCCACACCAATAGATCGCCCGCAGATCTGACATCAGATCACCTCCCAAGTGCAGTGTTTACATCTCTTCTCTCCTCTAAACACCCACTAATTACCCATCAATCACCCATCAATCACCCCCTATCACCACCTGTCACTGTTACCCATCAGATTAGACCCTAATCTACCCCTTGCGGGCACCCAATCACCCGCCCACACGCTCAGATTGCCCTCAGACCCCCCTTTATCAATTCGCCAGTGCAATATTTACATCTGTTATTCCCTGTAATAACCCACTGATCACCTGTCAATCACCTATCAATCACCCCCTGTCACTGCCACCCATCAATCACCCCCTGTCACTGCCACCCATCAATCAGCCCCTAACCTGCCCCTTGCGGGCAATCTGATCACCCACCCACACCAATAGATCGCCCGCAGATCCGACATCAGATCACCTCCCAAATCCATCGTTTACATCTATCCTCTCCTCTAAACACCCACTAATTACCCATCAATCACCCCCTATCACCACCTGTCACTGTTACCCATCAGATTAGACCCTAATCTGCCCCTTGGGGGCACCCAATCACCCGCCCACACGCTCAGATTGCCCTCAGACCCCCCTTTATCAATTAGCCAGTGCAATATTTACATCTGTTATTCCCTGTAATAACCCACTGATCACCTGTCAATCACCTGTCAATCACCCCCTGTCACTGCCACCCATCAATCACCCCCTGTCACTGCCACCCATCAATCAGCCCCTAACCTGCCCCTTGCGGGCAATCTGATCACCCACCCACACCAATAGATCGCCCGCAGATCCGACATCAGATCACCTCCCAAGTGCAGTGTTTACATCTCTTCTCTCCTCTAAACACCCACTAATTACCCATCAATCACCCCCTATCACCACCTGTCACGGTTACCCATCAGATTAGACCCTAATCTGCCCCTTGCGGGCACCCAATCACCCGCCCACACCTCAGAACGTCCTCAGACCCCAGCCCTGATCACCTCGCTAGTGCATTGCTTGCATCTATTTTCCCCCTCTAATTACACCTTGAGACACCCATCAATCACCTCCTGTCACCCCCTAGCACACCTACCCATCAGATCAGGCCCTAATTTGCCCCGTGTGGGCTCCTGATCACTCGGCCAAACCCTCAGATCCCCCTCAGACCCCCTTCCGATCACCTCCCCAGTGCATTGATTGCATCTATTTTCCCCTCTAACCGCCCCCTGAGACACCCATCAATCACCTCCTGTCACCCCCCTAGCACTCCTATCCATCAGATCAGGCCCAAAACATCCTGTCATGTAAGAGGCCACCCTGCTTATGACCGGTTCCACAAAATGTGCCCCCTTATAGACCACCTGTCATCAAAATTTGCAGATGCTTATACCCCTGATCAGTCATTTTGAGAAATTTGGTTTCCAGACTACTCACAGTTTTGGGCCCGTAAAATGCCAGGGCAGTATAGGAACCCCACAAGTGACCCCATTTTAGAAAGAAGACACCCCAAGGTATTCTGTTAGGTGTATGATGAGTTCATAGAAGATTTTATTTTTTGTCAAAAGTTAGTGGAAATTGGATTTTTATTGTTTTTTTCACAAAGTGTCATTTTTCACTAACTTGTGACAAAAAATAAAATCTTCTATGAACTCACCATACCGCTAACGGAATACCTTGGGGTGTCTTCTTTCTAAAATGGGGTCACTTGTGGGGTTCCTATACTGCCCTGGCATTTTAGGGGCCCTAAACCGTGAGGAGTAGTCTAGAAAACAAATGCCTCAAAATGACCTGTGAATAGGACGTTGGGCCCCTTAGCGCACCTAGGCTGCAAAAAAGTGTCACACATGTGGTATCGCCATACTCAGGAGAAGTAGTATAATGTGTTTTGTGGTGTATTTTTACACATACCCATGCTGGGTGGGAGAAATCTCTCTGTAAATGGACAATTGTGTGTAAAAAAAATCAAAAATTTGTCATTTACAGAGATATTTCTCCCACCCAGCATGGTTATATGTAAAAATACACCACAAAACACATTATACTACTTCTTCTGAGTACAGCGATACCACATGTGTGACACTTTTTTGCAGCCTAACTGTGCTAAGGGGCCCAAAGTCCAATGAGTACCTTTAGGATTTCACAGGTCATTTTGAGACATTTGGGTTCAAGACTACTCCTCACGGTTTAGGGCCCCTAAAATGCCAGGGCAGTATAGGAACCCCACAAGTGACCCCATTTTAGAAAGAAGACACCCCAAGGTATTCTGTTAGGTGTATGATGAGTTCATAGAAGATTTTATTTTTTGTCACAAGTTAGCGGAAATTGATATGTATTGTTTTTTTTTTTCACAAAGTGTCATTTTCCGCTAACTTGTGACAAAAAAAAAATCTTCTATGAACTCACCATACTCCTAACAGAATACCTTGGGGTGTTTTCTTTCTAAAATGGGGTCACTTGTGGGGTTCCTATACTGCCCTGGCATTTTAGGGGCCCTAAACCATGACCAGTAGTCTAGAATCCAAATGCCTCAAAATGACCTGTGAATAGGACGTTAGGCCCCTTAGCGCACCTAGGTTGCAAAAAAGTGTCACACATGTGGTATCGCCGTACTCAGAAGAAGTAGTATATTGTGTTTTGGGGTGTATTTTTACACATACCCATGCTGGGTGGGAGAAATATCTCTGTAAAAGGACAATTGTGTGTAAAAAAAATCAAACAATTGTCATTTACAGAGATATTTCTCCCACCCAGCATGGGTATGTGTAAAAATACACCCCAAAACACATTATACTACTTCTCCTGAGTACGGCGGTACCACATGTGTGGCACTTTTTTGCACCCTAAGTGCGCTAAGAGGCCCAAAGTCCAATGAGTACCTTTAGGATTTCACAGGTCATTTTGCGACATTTGGTTTCAAGACTACTCCTCACGGTTTAGGGCCCCTAAAATGCCAGGGCAGTATAGGAACCCCACAAATGACCCCATTTTAGAAAGAAGACACCCCAAGGTATTCCGTTAGGAGTATGGTGAGTTCATAGAAGATTTTATTTTTTGTCACAAGTTAGCGGAAAATGACACTTTGTGAAAAAAAAACAATTAAAATCAATTTCCGCTAACTTGTGACAAAAAAAAAAATCTTCTATGAACTCACCATCCTCCTAACAGAATACCTTGGGGTTTCTTCTTTCTAAAATGGGGTAATTTGTGGGGTCCCTTTACTGTCCTGGCATTTTAGGGGCCCTAAAGCGTGAGGAGTAGTCTTGAAACGAAATTTCTCAAAATGACCTGTGAAATCCTAAAGGTACTCATTGAACTTTGGGCCCCTTAGCGCAGTTAGGGTGCAAAAAAGTGCCACACATGTGGTATCGCCGTACTCAGGAGAAGTAGTATAATGTGTTTTGGGGTGTATTTTTCCACATACCCATGCTGAGTAGGAGAAATATCTCTATAAATAGACAATTGTGTGTAAAAAAAATAAAACAATTGTCATTTACGGAGATATTTCTCCCACCCAGCATGGGTATGTGTAAAAATACACCCTAAAACACATTATACTACTTCTCCTGAGTACGGCAATACCACATGTGTGGCACTTTTTTGCAGCCTAACTGCGCTAAGGGGCCAAAAGTCCAATGAGCATCTTTAGGCTTTACAGGGGTGCTTACAATTAGGCACCCTCCAAAATGCCAGGACAGTGAACACACCCCACAAATGACCCCATTTTGGAAAGTAGACACTTCAAGGTATTCAGAGAGGAGCATAGTGAGTCCGTGGCAGATTTCATTTTTTTTTGTCGCAAGTTAGAAGAAATGGAAACTTTTTTTTTCTTTTTTTTGTCAGAAAGTGTCATTTTCCGCTAACTTGTGACAAAAAATAAAATCTTCTATGAACTCACCATGCCTCTCACTGAATACTTTGGGATGTCTTCTTTCCAAAATGGGGTCATTTGGGGGGTATTTGTACTATCCTGGAATTTTAGCCCCTCATGAAACCTGACAGGTGCGCAGAAAAGTCAGAGATGCTTGAAAATGGGAAAATTCACTTTTGGCACCATAGTTTGTAAACGCTATAACGTTTACCCAATCCAATAAATATACACTGAATGGGGTTTTTTTTTATCAAAGACATGTAGCAGAATAACTTTCGCGCTCAAATGTATAGGAAATTTTACTTTATTTGAAAAATGTCAGCACAGCAAGTTAAAAAAGTCATTTTTTTGCCAAAATTCATGTCTTTTTTGATGAATATAATAAAAACTAAAACTCGCAGCAGCAATCAAATAGCAGCAAAAGAAAGCTGTATTAGTGACAAGAAAAGGAGGTAAAATTCATTTAGGTGGTAGGTTGTATGACCGAGCAATAAACCGTGAAAGCTGCAGTGGTCTGAATGGAGAAAAAGGCTCTGGTCCTTAAGGGGCGAAAAGACTGTGGTCCTGAAGTGGTTAAACCTCTGTGTGTGCACGCAAAATTAAAAAAAAGTTAAATAAAAGGATACATATGGTAAAAAATGGTAAAAAATATATATAGGATCTCTCACATCGGTAGGGGTTCTATTTCAACACTGTCCTGTTACAATCAATAGAGACATATAGATTATAGTGTATCCTGTTCGTAATTAGGTAATATCCTCCAGTGTTATCCCACTGTTACTCATAGGTTTTTATTCCTTTAACAGTCAAAGTTCACACTTACGATTCCATGGATTATATGCCCTCTGTGCGTTTCCACAATAAGTATATGTAGCTCTCAGTCTCCCCAATTTCCCAAGCGGTCTCACCACCGCGGTCTATATGCAGGGCCGGTTTAAGCAACAATGGGGCCCCAGAGCAAAATAAACCTGGGGGGCCCCCCAACATATACCCCGGAACAAAAATCGGCATTAGGGGACCTTTTTTGCAGCTGGTATAGTCAGGGTGTGAAGTCCCAATCGGTCGGAGCTCCACATTCTGGCTATACCAGACTGCATGGGGGACAAGGGGTTAAAAAGTTTCAGGAGGGGGGACCCCACATAATGAAAAAAAAAAAATCCCACACTCTGAACATAAAAAAAAAATAGAGAAAATAGAAAAAAATGCCAGGGATCTTCATACAGCCATATTGCGGCTGTATAGCGATCCCTGGCCAAAGCGCTGCGGCTGCGTATAGACCCCCTGGAAACCCCGTCAGGAAATGTATTGCGCTTTCGTTTGATGCATGTAAAATTACACTACTGTTAGGTTTGCTACTAAAAGTGACATTAACCACATTTAAAAGTATACTTTTTTCCTTCAAAACTTTAAAATCGATTTTCTCAAAAACTATAAGGTCTTTTTGAAAAATTGTTTTTTTCCTCTTATTTTTAATGATCCTCTTAATATATCCTGCAAATTTAGGGTTTCTAGCATTTAATGTGTATTTTTTTTCCTTTGAAACTTTAAAATTGATTTTCTCAAATACCATAAGGCCGATTTGAATTTTTTTTCCCTCTTGTAGCCACTGGGGGCCCCTACAAGCTCTGGGGCCCTGGGGCAGCTGCCTCCTCTGCCTCTATGGTAGCGCCGGCCCTGTCTATATGTCTCTATTGATTGCAACAGGACAGTGTTGAAATAGAACCCCTACCGATGTGAGAGATCCTATATTTATTTTTTACCAATTTTTACCATTACTACAGTATGCTTTTATTTAACATTTTTTAATTTTGTGTGCACACACAGAGGTTTAATATAGGGAGAAGGGCCCTTCTGTTAGGGATATATGTGTGTGGGATAGACTGGATGAAGTGAGTGACAAGTTTTATTATACTGGAAATTTGATACAAAATATAAATAAAGTAGTGTTTATTTCTTAGCGCGTGTTAGACTGATTGTATAACTGTGACACATTGTTGGGGGGTTTAAGGGATCCCTCATCTGACACGCTGTTTATTTGATAGGAACCTATCAGCACTTGGTGACGTAAGATATTTTTTTGTTACAGATTCACTTTGAAGTGGCATGAAACTTACAATAAGAAACTCTTGTACCTACGGTATAAATACATGTGTTCATATAATTACCTGATTGATCGTCCAGTGAAAGTGCTGTCCATAGTGAAGCACTTGCACAGCATGTTCGCACTCCTCGCTCAAAGTAACGAGTAGCTATGGCAACGGCTGATGTGTCACTTGTAAATACACTTGAAGTGTCTTTCACTGGCCTGCATGTCTTTCCCTGGCCTGAACATGCTGTCGGTCACTGTGTCATCTCTGTGTTCGGGCCAGTGAAAGCCACGCAGTTTGGGTCCATTGACAAGTGACACATTAGCCATTGACACTTCAACGTGTCAGTATGAGGGAGGAGGCGGGCAGGAGTGAGATTGTGCAGTACAGAGTTGCCTTCTGCACTGGAGGATCAACCAAGTGATTATAAAAATATACAGTATGCATATTAAAGAAAAAAAAAAGAAAAATATGTTAAATTAATGCTCTTGTAATCCCACTTTAATGGGAACCTGAGACAAAAGAATGTTAAACTTCTTTGCACATGCATGGCCCGGCCATAGTTGCACTCCCGTGGCCAGTAGCATTCTGAGCCTGTGCGGTAGTTACTGCACAGGCACAGAACACTCCTATCAACCGGAGCACGACGAGGACTGTGCGCAGCTGGGTCACGCATGGCTGTTCAGCGGGGGACAGGTGTGGCTAGCAGGGGCGTAGCAATAGAGGTTGCAGAGGTAGCGACCGCATCGGGGCCCTTGGGCCAGAGGGGCCCCAAAGGGCCCTCCCTCAACTACAGTATTAGCTCTCTATTGGTCCTGTGCTCAAAATAATCACTTCTATAGATGCTTTGAATAGTGGTAATCATTAACAAGCTGTTCCCCATCCCCTTCTTGTACCTCTGACACTGTAGTTGCCATTGGCAGGGATTGCTATGTATAGAGTGCTTGGGGGTAATCAGTAACAAGCTGTTTCCTATCCCCTTCTTGTACCTCTGACACTGTAGTTGCCATTGGCAGGGATTGCTATGTATAGAGTGCTTGGGGGTAATCAGTAACAAGCTGTTTCCCATCCCCTTCTTGTACCTCTGACACTGTAGTTGCCATTGGCAGGGATTGCTATGTATAGAGTGCTTGGGGGTAATCAGTAACAAGCTGTTTCCCATCCCCTTCTTGTACCTCTGACACTGTAGTTGCCATTGGCAGGGATTGCTATGTATAGAGTGCTTGGGGGTAATCAGTAACAAGCTGTTTCCCATCCCCTTCTTGTACCTCTGACACTGTAGTTGCCATTGGCAGGGATTGCTATGTATAGAGTGCTTGGGGGTAATCAGTAACAAGCTGTTTCCCATCCCCTTCTTGTACCTCTGACACTGTAGTTGCCATTGGCAGGGGTTGCTATGTATAGAGTGATTGGGGGTAATCAGTAACAAGCTGTTCCCCATCCCCTTCTTGCACCTCTGACACTGTAGTTGCCATTCGCAGGTTTTGGTGCCCCGTATCAATTGTTATGTATAGGGTGCTTGGAGGGCCCCATAGTAAAACTTGCACTGGGGCCCACAGATCCTTAGCTACGCCATTGGTGGCTAGAGTAGATGGCGAGGGACCTGGAGGAAGCCCCAGGTGAGTATAAAACCTTCTTTCATCTCAGGTACACTTTAATATCACCTGAACTAAACAGATAGATAAAACAAGCTTCACCACTGGTTGCAAAGGTGCTTGGTGTTGGGCTTGTCACCTTGTCAAGTGTTTATTTACAGCCCGTGAATACATTTTCATTTTCTTTTCAACACTACACTATATATTATATAATTATTCGCCTTGTGAACCCATTGGATAAGTATAGCCTTTACATGTGAAAGTTCTGTGGACATTAATTAACTGTAATCCCAATAATCTAATTACCAGCGGATCTGTGTGATTGAACGTGACAGGACACGAAGGAAGCCAAAGTAAACAGCCAGTTACGATCTTGATTTACATCTTTACCAAATAGTGACCTCCAATGGTCGTCATTGTTATAACAGTCCTTGGAGGTTGAGCAGACGGGATAAAGAAACCTAGACTTCCACATCACAGTTCAGAATCTCACACTTCCAGTATGAATGCTCTATACCCGCAAGCAGCAGAACCCACAGGAAGGAACAGGAGGATTCCAGTGTAGATCACCATGTTCTGTCTGGGTAGTTACCAGAAGCATTTGCAGAGAAAGGAATTGCGTGCAAATCTTACTATAACCCAAGGCTTTACATAAACTAAATGCTCAGGTCATTGGGAAATAACTGGTATTTCCAGTTTTCCCTTTGTACTCTACTGCACGCACACTAAAGTAACAATGATCTAAGACAGCTTGAAAGGGAGAGGTGAGGAAAACATCCTAAAAGCTAATTCTGATCTCACGCCATTCATCTTCTTCTTCATCTTCTGGTTGCTGCTATTGAAGTGATGGCTCTGGGTATACTCGTGTATTCTGTGCATCTCACCAGGGGCATGAAAGAAACTACTCGCAGCTATTGATTATTATCCTTAAAGTGATCCCGATGTGAGAGTGATATGGAGGCTGCCATATTGATTTCCTTTTAAAGGAAACCTGTAATGTCATAAAAAAGACAGTTTCACTTACCTTGGGCTTCTGCCAGCCCCTTGCAGCCGTCCTGTACTCCTCCAGTCCCCCACCGCGGCTCAGTTTCAGTTTCTTCAGTCGCTGGCTACTGCGCCTCGTTCACGCTCCCATCGCTGGGAGCATCCTGCGCAGACGCAGAACGAGATTTTCTCGTACTGCGTCTGTGCAAGACACTCCCGGTGACGGGTACGCAAGTGAGGAAGGGTAGTGGATGTAGACTTGCATGGTTGCAAAAACAAAACTTAGCCGACGCGAGGGACTGGAGGATAGTTGAGGACCGGCGCTGGCACAGGATGGCTGCAGGGGGCTGGCAGAGGCCCCAGTTAAGTTAAACTCTTTTTTTTGGGGGGGGGGGGGGGGGGGGGCATTACAAGTTTCCTTTAAGCAATATCAATTGCCTGGTTGCCAGTGGTGTAGCTAGAGATCACGGGGGCCCCATAGCAAGGGCCCATTTCCACTGCTGCGGGAATCGGGCCGAATCCGCAGTTTCCCTGCAAGCAAATTGCTTAGGGAAACTCTGCCATAGGGGATAATGCTGCTGCTGTCCGATTCGGCTGACATTGCAGCATTTTTGTGAGCGGGAGGCAGCGAATCCCATAGCCGTGCATGGCATGGCTTCTAGGATTCGTCCCCATTTGTACTCGCAGACCAGGAAGTGCCGCTGCATGTCTCACAGCAGTGCATAGCAGCTAGTGGAAATGGGCCCCAAAACTTGCATGGGGCTCTCAGATGGAGGCACTCTTAAAGTGTACCACAGCTCCTGTTATTACAAAGTTATATGCATACCTGGGGCTTCCTCCAGCCCCATAAGCTCGATTCTTTCCCACGCCACCGTCCTCCGCTGTCTGCAGCTCCGATACGGGGGTCCCATCACTTCAGCCAGTCAGGGCCAGTCTGACATATTTTTTGGATTATAAGACTCACTTTTTCTGTCCCAAAAGTGAGGAAAAAAAGTCACTGCGTCTTATAGTCCAAATGCAGGGAGTTCCTGACTTGTGAATGCCGGCCAATATGAACCTCCTACCCGCCGCAATGTCAGGGACTCCCTGTACTGTGCCCATGCAGAGGAGGACAGAGGGACAAATAAAGGACACGGGGACACAAAGGGGCACAGAGGAGGACACAAGGGGGATACAAGAGGTACAAGGGGGCATGAGGTACAAAGGGGGCATAATCCACAAGATGCCCCTTCACCATGGATGCACCAGGTTTAGTATATATTTTTCCCCCTGGTTTTTGTCCTCTAAACCTAGGTGCATCCTATGGTGAGGTCTGGAGTGTCATATAGTCTGAAAAACATGGTATATGAAATTGTCAAGAAAATACAGTAAAAAAACTGCAACATGAAAGCTAGATAAAAATGACGTACATTATTTTACAATAATGACATTATAAAAATGTCTTTTTATCTTGGTATCCTTGTCCATGGCCTTGTGGTCAGTATATTATGGGTCTAATTATAAAGAAATGATTTGTGGATTTTCCTAATATTCCACCATAATTTACTTTCAATTCACCTATGAAAAATACAGCATATTTACACTGCAAAATTCTTTCATTTTTCACTTCCAAAAATATTTGCCAGCATTTGGATTTGTTCTTTTCCTCTCAAATACTGATTTCAGAAATACTGGCTGTAGCTATAATACTGCAGATGTTAAAATTCACTGCAAAAATTCACCGGTTTGGATTTAGTGTTCAGACTTCTTTACTTTCTCTAGTGGAGAGCCGCCAGCAGGCCTGCTATGTCTAGGAACACTTAACCCAGTGGAAAAAGCCTGTCCACTGCCATAAGAAAAGGGATGATCGAGGCTAGGCAGGTTATTTGGGTACTGGCGGTCGGCTGGTAGTATGGGCGCTGCATAGACCCCAATGTTAATTATGGCTATACTGATGCCCAGTTTGCAATTAGGGTGCTGGACATCGGTTATCAGCAATTAGCTGCAGCAACGGGTGTGGATGTATCAGAAATGGGTGCTAGGGTATACCATAGCCAAGTGCCAATGGGCTTATTTGGCGCTGGAGATTGACTGCAGTGCACATAGTAGAAATGGGTGCTCAGCTATGATATAGAGGTTAACTTGGGTGCTGGAAGTACAGATGGGTGCTATAGTGTAGCTGTGTGCCAGAAATATCAGAGCACAAATCAGAGGAGCAGAGGAGGGTAAGTTAATGGGTGCCTGGGGTCTGACTATTATACTCTAGGTGTAAGTTACTTTAGTGTTTTAGTGTTAGGAGTGAGGAGATGAGGTTAGTGTTAGGCGTAGGGGGGGTGAAGTTAGTGTTAGGAGTGGGGGTGAGGTTAGTGTTAGGAGTGGGGGGTGAGGTTAGTGTTAGAAGTAGAGAGGTGAGGTTAGTGTTAGGAGTGGGGGGTGAGGTTAGTGTTAGGAGTGGATGGGTGAGGTTAGTGTTAGGAGTAGAGTGGTGAGGTTAGTGTTAGGAGTGGGGGTGAGGTTAGTGTTAGGAGTGGGGGGTGAGGTAAGTGTTAGGAGTAGGGGGGATGAGGTTAGTGTTAGGAGTAGAGGGGTGAGGTTAGTGTTAGGAGTGGGGGGTGGGGTTAGTGTTAGGAGTGGGGGGTGAGGTTAGTGTTAGGAGTAGAGGGGTGAGGTTAGTGTTAGGAGTGGGGGGTGGGGTTAGTGTTAGGAGTGGGGGGTGAGGTAAGTGTTAGGAGTGGGGGGTGAGGTTAGTGTTAGCAATAGATGGGTGAGGTTAGAGTTAGGAGTGGGGGGTGAGGTTAGTGTTAGGAGTGGATGGGTGAGGTTAGTTTTAGGAGTAGAGGGGTTAGGTTAGTGTTAGGAGTAGAGGGGTGAGGTTAGTGTTAGGAGTGGGGGGTGAGGTTAGTGTTAGGAGTGGGGGGTGAGGTAAGTGTTAGGAGTAGGGGGGGTGAGGTTAGTGTTAGGAGTAGAGGGGTAAGGTTAGTGTTAGTAGTGGAGGGTGGGGTTAGTGTTAGGAGTGGGGGGTGAGGTTAGTGTTAGGAGTAGAGGGGTGAGGTTAGTGTTAGGAGTGGGGGGTGGGGTTAGTGTTAGGAGTGGGGGGTGAGGTAAGTGTTAGGAGTGGGGGGTGAGGTTAGTGTTAGGAATAGATGGGTGAGGTTAGAGTTAGGAGTGGGGGGTGAGGTTAGTGTTAGGAGTGGATGGGTGAGGTTAGTGTTAGGAGTAGAGGGGTGAGGTTAGTGTTAGGAGTAGAGGGGTGAGGTTAGTGTTAGGAGTGGGGGGTGAGGTTAGTGTTAGGAGTGGGGGGTGAGGTAAGTGTTAGGAGTAGGGGGGTGAGGTTAGTGTTAGGAGTAGAGGGGTAAGGTTAGTGTTAGGAGTGGAGGGTGGGGTTAGTGTTAGGAGTGGGGGGTGGGGTTAGTGTTAGGAGTGGGGGGTGGGGTTAGTGTTAGGTGTGGGGGGTGAGGTTAGTGTTAGGAGTGGGGGGTGAGGTTAGTGTTAGGAGTGGGGGTGAGGTTAGTGTTAGGAGTAGAGGGGTGAGGTTAGTGTTAGGAGTAGAGGGGTGAGGTAAGTGTTAGGAGTAGAGGGGTGAGGTTAGTGTTAGGTATGAGGGGGTGAGGTTAGGTTTAGGAGTAGGGGGGATTAGGTTAGTGTTAGGAGTAGGGGGAAGGTTAGTGTCAGGAGTGGGAAAGTGAGGTTAGTGTTAGACGTAAGGGGTTGAGGTTAGTGTAGGAGTAGATGGGGAGAGTTAGTGTGCGAATTAGGTTAGTGTTATAGTAGAATATCAGTAAAATTACCGCTATTCTACTACCGCACCCAAATTCACAAGCACCTTTTCACATGTATGTGATTGAGGAGGCATCCACTGCACCAGGCAGTGTTTGAAAATAGTGAATGACAATGAAAACCCAAAATTCTGAATTACCTTTTACCTGAGCTCTGTTGTGCAAAGAGTGCATGGGATGCCTGTACAGGTAAGGGATATTTGTCTAGAAACAGTTGGATAGAATTGGTTTTATGTGATGCCTGTACCATGTTGAATCTGGATTTAACCTGAGTTTATAATGATAAGCAAGTAAACAGAGGTTACCTGCATAATAAGATATATATTTTTTTTGTTTCAGCGCTGTACATAGCAGAATGATATGCAGATCACCACTGTTGCTAAGAGTTATAGCAGCAACAGGACAGGTTTTAAGCTTTCCTATTGGCTCTGAATTATGAAGGATGGATTTACGGACAAATAGGGAAACTCAGCTCACTTTCAGTGTGCCTTATTGCATTTGCTCCAGTTATTACTGTTATTCATTATAACAACTTTTTTTTTTGCAACACTTGACAAAGTGCATTGAGCAATTTGTGTCACTCCCTGCCCCTTAGTAGAGCTTACAACCCAAACTCAGGAAGATCAAATGCTGAATATAAAATTGCCTTCTTAAAACAATAATGAGAGAGCTGTAGTGAGCTGTGATGTCCCATGATGTATCACTCCCCAATATGCACATCAACTGTTTATGTCCCTGAAAGTCAAGCACACATCCAGAACCTCTGATGTCAATTGTATGGCTATAATGTATACATTTTACAGAGACACATGCATACAGCCTGTTTCAGACTCATTGGTCCTCATTAGTGCATGACATAGATTGATATGGCTCTATGAGATAGAACTTCGACCAGTAAGATGGGTGCTACTAAGGTTTTTTTATGGACCCAAGCGGCACATAATTTTTGCTACTATGCCATCATTCCCCCCCACCCCACCCCCAGCATTGTTAGGAAAGATCCTAACAATGCCATGGCATAAAAAGATTGGCGTGGCAATGTGGGCAGAGGTATGGATGCACTAGCAAAGACGTACCTAATAAAGTGGCTTGAGAAATATATAGATTTTCTGGCCATTGTGTTTCTTTTGGTTCATGTACTAGCATACCTTATATTGATTATGAGCCACCAAAATGGCAAATATTGCAACAATAACCCTGACATATCAAATGCAGCTATTAAGACCAATCAAATATTATCAAATAATAAATGCAGCAGTCATTAACCCACATAACAAATACAGCAAACATTGCACCCCATATGAAATGCAGCAAACATTACGCTGCATAAGAACTACCTTAAGCCCTATATAAAATGTAGTACCTGAGTAAAATAAGTACCCTGTGGTGTATAACCCCATTTTAGGCATGACCCTCAGATGCAAGACCCCATTTTAGGCATTACCCTGGGATGGCAGTCCCCATTTTAGGTATGACCCTGCGATGCGTGATAACATTTTAGGCATGACCCTGGGAGGTGTGACCCCATTTTAGGCATGACCCTGGGAAGCGAGACAACATTTTAGGCATGACTTTGGGGTGCGTTACCCCATCTTAGGCATGACCTTGTGATGCGTGACCCCATTTTAGACATGGCCCTGGGATGCGTGACCCCAGTTCAGGTATGACCCTGGAATGCGTGACCCCAGTTCAGGTATGACCCTGGGATGTGTGAACCCACTAATGAGCATTATCTACTGCACCTTAAAGTGAACCTCCGGACTGAAAATCTACTCAGCAGAACTGAAAAGGCTTGGTGTTTCTTTAACAGGTTCACAGCATTAGAACTTTGGTTTTCTTACCAAAGCCTCATTTTTAGCTGCATTTTTAGCTAAGCTCCACCCATCAAAGTAAAAAAGCCTGGGCTTTTTTCCCCTGATGCTGTGTAGAGCATGATGGGATTTCCTATGTTGTTATTCATGTTGCCTAGCAACTGGGAGAGGTGCTCAGGACACAGGACAGTTGGAACTGTGTATCATGCTCCCTGTCACCTCCTTTCAACCAAAAAGATGGCTGCCATCATGAAATCAAACATTTGCCTGTTCTTTTAAAGCAGTGTGGGTAAGAGATTATATTACCCATCTATTTTAATTAACATAACTAATGTAACTTAAAGCTAATGTAACCCGGGTTTGTTAAAAAAAAAGTCAGATACTCACCTAAGGAGAGGGAAGGCTCGGTCCTAATGAGCCATCCCTCTCCTCTCCCGGTGCTATGCTGGCTCCTCCGTTCTCGTTCCACGCCGAGGGGTCTTCGGAAGTCTTCGGGAGCCGAGCCCTCCCGAAGACAGGCGGCGCACACGCGAGTAAGTCATAGAGGGCGCGCGCGCGCATGCGCAGTGTAGAGCGGCCCGTCTTCGGGAGCACTCGGGCTCCCGAAGCATTTCCGAAGCCTTCCTTCGTCCGGTTCGGCCGGGAGACAGCGGTATTTGACCGAAACGGACAAATACCATTATGGGGGAGACAGGACAGCAGTGAGAGGAGAGGGAATGCTCTATGGCCTAGGTTCTCAACATGTGGTACATGTACCCCAGGGGGTACTTCTTATGGTTCCAGGGGGTACTCGGGCTTGATATGCTGAACCAAGAATACATTTAAAAGGCAACTGAAGTGAGAAGACTATAGAGGCTGATATAGGCTGCCATGTTTATTTCCTGTTAAACAATACCAGTTGCCTGGCAGCCCTGCTGGTCTGTTTGGCTGCAGAAGTGTCTGAATAACACCAGAAACAAGGATGCAGCTAATCTGTCAGATCTGATAATAATGTCAAACACCTGATCAGCTGCATGCTTGTTCAGGGTCTATGGCTGAAAGTATTAGAGGCAGAGGGTCAGCAGGGCTGCCAGGCAACTAGTATTTTTTTTAAAAGGAAATAAACATGGCAGCCTCCATATACCTCTCTCTTCAGATGTCCTTTAAAATTTTAGAAAATGACAAATCTTATTTAAACAACACAAAATTAGTGTTCTAGCTAATTAAAAACAATAGTAAATGCTTGGAAATTGTTTAGAACCAATTATCATGTACTACGATTAAATATATATTTGTCAAGGGGTACTTGTGATAATGTTTACTATGCTAGGGGGTACTTGGTGCGTACTGGGTTTTAAAAGGGGTACATATCAAGAAAATGTTGAGAAACACTGCTCTATGGGACCCAGAGCCTCCCTCTCCTTAGGTGAGTATCTGACTTTTTTTTTTTTTTTTTAAACGGTTCCCATTAGCTTTAAAAAAAAAAAAGAAACTAGATACTTACCTAAGGAGAAGGAAGGCTCTGGGTCCTAATGAGCCTTCCGTCTCCTCTCCTGGTGCCCTTGTTGCGGTGGCAGCTCCTCCGTATAATATCCATGCTGCAGGGGACTTCGGAAGTCTTCAGGAGCTGAGTCCTTTTGAAGACAGACGGCTCCATACTGTGCACGCGTGAGTTCCCTCTCTCACGCACGCGCGGTATGTGGCCCGTCTTCAGCCCATATTTGTCTTCGGCTGCGAGCTTCTAGGGGGTCCTGGCATCCAGCAGTGGTCTGCAGAAGGAGTTGTCTTCAGGAGGACTCGGCTCCCGAAGACTTCCGAAGTCCCCTCGGTGGGGGATGCGAACGGAGTAGCCAGCGCAGCACCGGGGGGCCCCCGGGAGAGGGATGGCTCATCAGGACCGAGCCTTCCCTCTCTTTAGGTGAGTATCTGTCTTTTTTTTTTAATACGGGGTTACATTAGCTTTAAAACAGACTCCCATTAGCTTTAAACTTCCTATAGTCAACAAAATGTCAAAGTATCATTTATTAAAGTAAATACACAATATTAAAGTACCTTTGCTCAGCATCTTAAAATTGTAAAGGAAAAAAACAAACATCAAGCTTACAGGAACAGGTTGTTATTGTTAAATAATTCCACAACTTAGATCTGCATTCAGATATAATATTTATTCCTGACTCAGGCAATCCTTAAAATGATTATTAATCTTCCCTGTCTACAGGCCCTTGAAAATTGTGTTTTCATAATCTAAGCTGTTTTCTTTTTTCTTTGTAAGTCCATTTCTTTATTACAGTTATATGAAACAGAAAGCAGATGGGCTGTAGTGTAATGTAAATGTATATAATACGATATGGTTTGTGCTGAGTGTTGTATTTCTTTACTTCTGTGATCAGATGGTTTTGATCTGGTGAATTTAATTATAAGATCTGAAATGATGAAGGTTTTTTTAGAGTCATAAGGACATGGTCAGATATCAATGGATTATAGTTTGGCTGTGTTTTTGGCCATGTTTCACAGTGGTTGTTGTGTTCCCTGTGACAGCAAGGCAACGGACATGATATTCTTGCTCACGTTGCGTCGGGTACAGTGAAGCATGCAGTTGATTAAACGTATGCTTCACTCGTACTGTTAATGTGCACATTTAGCATTACGATGCCGCACCCTGTTACACTGCAACACTCAAGCTGCTCTCTGAACGTCCCATAGGTTGTGCATTGCTGTAAGCCGTGTCACAAAGCGTCTGACTGTTACCCTCACTGCAACGCACCACTGTGAATGTGTCCTAAGAAACACAATGATAGGTGTAAGCATGGGGTCACGCTTAAAAACTCACAATGCACAATCGCAGCGCACTGGGAGCAGTGTGTGGTTTTCAGCGGCGGTGGAAAAAAAGACGCTGGGGAGTTTAGTGACAGCAGGGAGGGCTGTCATTCAGCTCGCCCTGCGCTCAGCTCAGCGGCGGCGTACTAATAGCACGCCCTGACAGGACTAAAGATGTCACCCCCTGTGATACATTTCAGAATGTAAATCAGAGTAAGGAAAGATTTTCCAGTGGGCAAACACTGACTAAATAATTTATAAATCAATATTGTAAAAAAAATAAAAAAAAATTCATTACCTTATTTTCACTATAGTTCCTCTTTAAACAAAAATGTCCAGGCTAGAAAAAAAAAAAGATCTACTTACCTGGGGCTTCCTCCAGCTCCTAGCAGCTGTTATGTCCCACTCCGCAGCTCCGCTCGCAGCCGCTGGCTTCCTGGTCCCGACGGCACAAAGGCCGACCTCGCCAGGTTGTCCTCTACTGCACCTGCACGAGCTCCGCTGTCAATCAACTCCAAGTTGCCCGGAGTGTACTGCGGAAGCCAGCGGCTGAAAGCGGAGCTGCAGAGTAGTGTTGGGCGAACAGTGTTCGCCACTGTTCGGATTTGCATGGACATTTTGGTGTTCGTGCACCGTTCGTGCTTGGCCGAACACCTCATGGTGTTCAGGCAAAAGCTCGGCCATATTGCCGAACTGCGAGCGCATGGCCGAACGGTCCCCCGAACATTTGGTTAGCGCTGTGATTGGCCGAACGGGTCACCCGATCCGCGTCATTTCCCCGTCATTTGTCTGTGGGATTAGCTTTGGGTAGGCAGGCAGGTTAGACAGAGTCTCTCTCACTCTCCAGCCAGGCTAGCCAGGGTCCCCCCCAGTCAGTGTGTGTGCTGCTGCGTTCAGTAGTACACCGGCGCCCAGTCACCCCATTACTATTTAGCATTCTGTACTCTGCCAATCAGTGTATATATAGCTGGGATCTGTAGTACACCAACGCTCAGCCACCCCATTGCTATTTAGCATTCTGTACTCTGCCAATCAGTGTATATATTGCTGCGATCTGTAGTGCACCAACGCTCAGTCACTCCCTTACTATATAAAGCATTGTGTACGCTGCCAATCAGTGTACATATATTGCTGGGATCTGTAGTACACCAACGCTCAGTCACTCCATTACTATATAAAGCATTGTGTACGCTGCCAATCAGTGTATATATAGCTGGGATCTGTAGTGCACCAACGCTCAGTCACTCCATTACTATATAAAGCATTGTGTACGCTGCCAATCAGTGTATATATATTACTGGGATCTGTAGTACACCAACGCTCAGTCACTCCATTACTATATAAAGCATTGTGTACGCTGCCAATCAGTGTATATATAGCTGGGATCTGTAGTGCACCAATGCTCAGTCACTCCATTACTATATAAAGCATTGTGTACGCTGCCAATCAGTGTATATATATTACTGGGATCTGTAGTACACCAACGCTCAGTCACCCCATTGCTATTTAGCATTCTGTACTCTGCCAACCAGTGTATATATTGCTGGGATCTGTAGTACACCAACGCTCAGTCACCCCATTACTATTTAGCATTCTGTACTCTGCCAATCAGTGTATATATTGCTGGGATCAGTAATACTCCACTCACCGTCAACCACTATATGAGCTCACCATGAGTTCCTCAGAGACCTCCGCTGTGAGCAGCACTCCCAACAACAGCAACAGCCAACGCCCCACGCAAGCTATAACATCCACCCCAGCAGCCAGTGGTCAGCAGCAGCCCTCCCCGGAGGAGAACGTTGTGTCCATCGGTCTGGCGCCAGAGCGATTATTGAGGGCTGCAATTGAGGAGATGATGGGGCCTGATGTGGAGGAGGAGGTCGGGCTCAGGCCAGCATCCCAAGTTAATGTTGAGGATGATGAGGGGTCTGTGTCTGGGGATGTTGGGGTGGCAGAGGTGGTGGGTGGGTCAGACTCAGGAGAAGAGTTGTATGATGAGGATGATGATCGGGACCATCTGTATGTGCCTCAGAGTCCGACCCCGGAAAACATGTATCGTGTGTTTAGGTACTAAAATCTGCGTTCCCAGTACTGCCCGGGTCCACGGATCCATATAATTTTTTGGGCAGCACTATCAAACTGTGGTACTATGAGTGAGTTGCCATGGTCCTTCTGTGCTGTCACACTCACCGTCTGTCTGCAGATGGATTGTTCAACACAGCTACGCCATCTGACATGTAGTCCTTGACCATCTTCTGCAGGCGATCGGTGTTGGAGGACGTGGAACTGCCCGATTGCTGTTCTGTGGGCTGCTGCATGGGTGTCAGAAAATGTTCCCACTCCAAGGACACTGCCAATACCATTCCCTTTTGGGCACTAGCAGCAGCTTGTGTTCTTTGCTGCCCTCCTGGTCCTCCTGGGTTTGCTGAAGTCAGTCTGTCGGCGTACAATTGGCTAGAGAAGGAGGAGGATGTCACTCTCCTCTCTAAAGTCTCCATCCTCAAAGGCCTGCTGGAATTGTTCCATTTTTGACCTGTCTGACACTTTCTTCAATCAGTTTTTTAACATTGTGTTTGTATAAACTGGGTATACACCCAGTAATTGGTGTTGTCCAGAATAATGAATAATAATGAATAGTGAATAATGCGCGGGCCGCGTTCAATGCAGTCTAGCATGAATTGAGCCATGTGTGCCAGAGAGTCCTGCCAGACTCCTCTGTCTTCATGTTCTTGTGAGCGTTGTGATTGTTGTGATGCACCATATTCGTCACCAGCATCACTTTCTTCCACTTCTGCTGTCCATTCCCGCTAAATTGTGGAAGTCCAACGTGCACCGCTCTGTCCCTCGGCAGTGGGGGCATCCAATTCCTGCTCCAACTCCAGCTGTTCCTCGTCCTGTTCTTTGTCATAGCTGGGACCAGCGTTTCCTGAGGCAGATTGCCTGATGTTGGTATCATCACGCTGATCGTTTTCATCTTCAGATTCCCCCACTTGCATCATGCCAGCGGTTTCCATCTTCAACATTGATTTCTTCAGTAAACACAGCAGTGGTATTGTAATGCTACATAGTTACATAGTTACATAGTTATTTTGGTTGAAAAAAGACATACGTCCATTGAGTTCAACCAGTATAAAGTACAACATCAGCCTGCTCCCTCACATATCCCTGTTGATCCAGAGGAAGGCGAAAAAACCCTTACAAGGCATGGTCCAATTAGCCCCTAAAGGGAAAAATTCCTTCCCGACTCCAGATGGCAATCAGATAAAATCCCTGGATCAACATCATTAGGCATTACCTAGTAATTGTAGCCATGGATGTCTTTCAACGCAAGGAAAGCATCTAAGCCCCCTTTAAATGCAGATATAGAGTTTGCCATAACGACTTCCTGTGGCAATGCATTCCACATCTTAATCACTCTTACTGTAAAGAACCCTTTCCTAAATAAATGGTTAAAACGTTTTTCCTCCATGCGCAGATCATGTCCTCTAGTCCTTTGAGAAGGCCTAGGGACAAAAAGCTCATCCGCCAAGGTATTATATTGCCCTCTGATGTATTTATACATGTTAATTACATCCCCTCTAAGGCGTCTTTTCTCTAGACTAAATAAACCCAGTTTATCTAACCTTTCTCGATAAGTGAGACCTTCCATCCCACGCATCAATTTTGTTGCTCGTCTCTGCACCTGCTCTAAAACTGCAATATCTTTTTTGTAATGTGGTGCCCAGAACTGAATTCCATATTCCAGATGTGGCCTTACTAGAGAGTTAAACAGGGGCAATATTATGCTAGCATCTCGAGTTTTTATTTCCCTTTTAATGCATCCCAAAATTTTGTTAGCTTTAGCTGCAGCTGCTTGGCATTGAGTACGATTATTTAACTTGTTGTCAATGAGTACTCCTAAGTCCTTCTCCAAGTTTGATGTCCCCAACTGTATCCCATTTATTTTGTATGGTGCTAGACCATTAGTACGTCCAAAATGCATGACCTTACATTTGTCAACATTGAATTTCATCTGCCATGTATGTGCCCATATAGCCATCCTATCCAGATCCTGTTGCAATATGACACTATCTTCCTGAGAGTTGATGATTCTGCACAATTTTGTATCATCTGCAAAAATAGCAACATTGCTCACTGCTGCATCTACTAGGTGATTAATAAATAAATTGAAGAGCACTGGACCCAGAACAGACCCCTGTGGGACCCCACTGCTAACAGTCTCCCATTTTGAGTACGATCCATTGACCACAACTCTTTGTTTTCTGTCCATTAGCCAGTTCCCTATCCATGAACACAGACTCTTCCCCAGTCCTTGCATCCTCAACTTTTGCACCAGACTTTTGTGGGGAACAGTGTCGAAGGCCTTTGCAAAGTCCAAGTATATAACATCTAGAATCAGAATCAGAATCAGAATTCGTTTATTTCGCCAAGCACGGTTGGGCCGTGCCCGGAATTGGATTTGGCACATTGATAGGCGCAGAAAGAGTTATACAACAGAAAAGAGTAGTACACAGAGCAAGAGTAACACAACAGGACATGAGAATACACATTGTCATTTTATACACATAATCGTTTGACGTAGAGCATTTCGGGTCTAGCAGGGGCAGCGGTGTGTGGCAGCAGATAACTCTAGCATGACCTAAGCAAGGCAGATAACAACGCAGCCGCAGTCAAGGTCAGATGTTGGACTGGAGACGGCTACAGGGGGGGTCAGTAGAACGGGCAGAGTTCAAGAGTCTGATGGCAGTGGGGAAAAAAGTGTTCATACGCCTAGTGGTTTTTGCAGGGATGGACCGGAACCTCCGGCCTAGTTTGAGTCGCCTGAAAAAAACGTGACCAGGGTGCGAGTGGTCACCCACAATTTTCATTGCTCTGTTACGCAGTCTGGTGTTGTAGATGTGATCAAGAGGGGGAAGAGGTTTCCCAATGATCCTCTCCGCTGAGCTGATGACCCTCTGAAGTTTGTATCTGTCACTGGTGGTGCAGCCAGCGAACCAGACCAGGATAGATGAGCAGAGGACTGACTCGATCGTCGCAGAGTAGAAGGACCTCAGAAGTTCTTGGGCCATACCAAACTTCTTTAGTTGGCGAAGGAAGAAGAGTCTTTGCTGAGCCTTCTTCTGAGTTGCGGTGGTATTTGCCCTCCAGGTCAGATCGTGAGAGATGGTTGTACCCAGAAGGCGGACGCTGGGAACCCTAGCGACTTCGGTGCCCTCGATGTACATAGGGGGGGGATTACTGGCATACTTCCTGAAATCAATGACCATCTCCACGGTTTTGGCTGTGTTGAGAACCAGCCTATTCTCTCTACACCAATTGCAGACTCTGTCAACCTCCTGGCGGTAGGCCTGCTCGTCATTCTCACTAATAAGGCCAACAATTGTGGTATCGTCCGCAAATTTGATGATTTTGACAGAGTCCGCAGTGGATGTGCAGTTATTCGTGTATAGAGAGAACAGGAATGGTGACAAGACGCAGCCCTGAGGGGCTCCAGTGTTGGTCACTCTGGGTCTGGAGGATATGTCGCCCAGCTTCACAACCTGGGACCTGTACGAGAGAAAGTCTGTGATCCAGAGACGAAGAATTGGATGGACTTCCAGCTCCGTGAGATTATCCTGCAGGATACGGGGGCAGATAGTGTTAAAGGCCGAGCTGAAGTCCAGGAGAAGGATTCTAGCGTAGGAGTTCGGCCTGTCTAGGTGGTCAGTGATAAACTCCAGGCAGATGTTGATAGCATCGTCCGTGGACCTGTTTGCTCTGTATGCGAACTGGAGAGGGTCCAGTCGGTCTAGAGTAGTGTTCTTGAGCAGAGACAGGACCAGTTTTTCCAAGGTCTTCATGACAACTGATGTTAGGGCCACAGGCCTGAAGTTGTTTAGGTCTGAAACCCCTTGTTTTTTTGGGACAGGAATGATGATGGATTCCTTGAAGCATGTAGGGACCATCCCTACGCAAAGGGACCTGGCATAGATAGAGGTGAGGACAGGGGCCAGCTGCCGTGAACAGGTCTTAAGACATCCAGGTGACACGCCATCAGGACCAGATGCTTTCCTGGCATTCAAGGAAGACAGGAGGCGAAGAACGTCGGTCTCGGATACTGTCGGGGGAGGGCATATGCTCAAGCTAGGTTCAGGGGGGAGGGTGGAAGGAGTCGACTGCCCCCCAGGGGTCGCCGGGAACTCAAACCTGCAATAAAAGTTGCTGAGTTCCTCGGCTAGCTCGGAGCAGGGAGTAGCCTGTTGGGGTGTGGGCTTATAGCTAGTGGCAGCCTTCAGGCCCTTCCAGACAGCCCGAGGGTCTTTTGAGCGGATATTGCTTTGAATCTTTTCAGCGTATGACCGTTTTGCAGCGCGCAGTTCCCTGTTGAGGGAGTTCCTTGCCGACCTGAAGTCCTCCAAGGAGCCAGACTTATGAGCGGCTTCCTTGCGCTTCCGCAGTTGACGCAGCTTGTTTGAGAACCACGGTTTGTCGTTGGGGTAAATCTTAAAGGACTTGGTGGGCACACAGGATTCCTCACAAAAGCTGATATAGGATGAGACAGTATCGGCCCACTCATCAAGGTTGGGTGATTCCAGCGCCTTCCAGTCCGTGCAGTCAAAGCATGCCTGGAGTTGGAGCTTGGCATCAATAGACCACACTTTAGTGGACCTCAGGACTGGTTTCGCTGACTCCAAGCGCCTTCTGTAGGTAGGAACCAGATGGATGAGGCAGTGGTCAGAGGAACCAAGAGCTGCCCGCGAGACAGCCTTGTAGGCATCCTTTAGAGGTGTATAACAGTGGTCAAGAGTGCTACCATTCCTGGTGGGGCAGTCCACGTGCTGGTGGTAGCGTGGGAGCTCATGCCGGAGGTTTGCTTTGTTGAAGTCGCCCATGATGATAAACAGAGAGTCTGGTAGGGATGTCTCCCACTGTGTGATGGTGTCGCTGAGGTCACGCTGAGCAGATTTGACATCGGCGTCAGGAGGAATGTACACCCCTGCGAGGACGTAGGAGGAGAACTCTCTGGGTGAGTATGCAGGCTTGCAGTTAATGAGTAATAGTTCGAGGTTGGGGGTGCACATTCTGACTAGTACTGACGTGCTTGGGCTCCACGCAGAGCTGACATAGAAGCAGATTCCCCCACCTTTCTTTTTTCCTGAGAGGATGGGATCACGGTCTGCACGTATTATGTTGAAGCCCAGGAGGAGGAGGGCGTTGTCTGGGATGTCCTCCTGCAGCCACGTTTCCGTGAAGCAGATGACTGGGGTGTTATTGCCGAGCTCCCTCTTGTTACTGAGAAGGCGAAGTTCATCCAACTTGTTAGGGAGGGAGCGTACATTTGCCAGGAGGGCCGAAGGAATGGCTGAGCACAGACCCCTTCTCCGCAACCTCACAAGGGCCCCCGCCCGACAACCCCTACGCCGCTGACCTGAATGGGCCAGTGGGTCAGGGCAGGAGATATTTTGGATGTGGCTCCAGACGGAATTGTAAAGGAGACCACCGTCCGGGAGGGAAGAGTTGCAGGATTCCCAGAGGGAGAGCTGCATCCTGGTGTAGGCAGTGCGTGGCATGAGGGGAGGTGAAGGGGGGTACTGAGCGGCCATTCTGATAGGAGGGGCAGCCACCTGTGGTGCGCCGTAGACATCGGCGTGGGCCCAGACAGTCGGGGGGGGGGGGGGGGGGGCAGCAGGCAGGCAATGGTCATCCGCGCAGAGGCAGATCACAACAGTCCATCAGTGGAGACCATATGCCCCGTGCAGGAGCATCACCACAGTCCATACACCCCGAACGGGAACAGGTCAGCACAGTCCATATGCCCTGTGCGAAGTGGGTAGACAACAGTCCATATGCCCTGTACAGAACAGGACACCACGGCCCAACAGCAGCACCACACCAGAACAGATCAACACAGTCCACGTGACCCCTACCGGATCAGCAGCAATTTAGTTGTAGCCCCAACACAGGAAAGCTTATCAGGTAGTTCATATGTCCCAGTGCAGGGGAAAATTGCTGTTACAGTCCCTAAATATATGGGCCCCCCCACTACAGCATGAGACCTGAGCAGTGGCACAGCTGATATTACAGTGCAGGGAGCAGCAGGGCAGAGACAGCACAACGAAGCAGCAGTAGCCTTACCGGTAGATGAGCAGGCTGAGATGGTGCTTGCCAGAGACTGCCACGAGGAAGGAGCAGTCCTGCGGCTGTGGGCAGGAGTCCTTATGTCCGCAGTGAGGTGCAAGTTGAGGAGGATAGTGGCCGACTAGATGCCCACCCACGAAGTGGGTACCCGGATGGCAGGAGCTTGCTCACAGAGGGTTGGACCAGGAAGCAGGGCTGCCGCGTTGATAGAATCGGATGGGGCCTTCCACGTGGTGAGCACGTGGAGGACCCGGCGGCTGCAGAGCGGCTGGGGACAGCGGGGCTCCGTGCGGATGCAGGCACAGGCAACACCTGGCTGGGTGTCCGGGCGCAGGCGGTGAGAGGTAGGCTGCGGAGAATGCAGGGGCCTTCCTTGTAGGACCCGGCAGCTCTTCTAGGTGGGTGGCCTAGACGAGCGGGGAGGAAACAGCGGCCGTCCGGCGGCGAGGTGGTGCTCCCACAGAAGAACCCCGAGGGAGCAGCAGATGGAAGGCGGCAGGCAGCGGAGTCACTTCCCTCTGTGGATGGCCAGTGGGCTCGATGGTGCAGGAGAACCGTTCAGCAGGTCCCCTAGCAACAGCAGTGTCAGCGGCAGAGATGGTGAGGCCACCCACGTGCTGAGCACATGAGCCTGTAGTTCAGCGTCAGTGGAGAGCAAGTTGTGGGTGCAGGGGGGGAACGGCAGCCGCCGCTAGACGGGACCGGTAGCTGAGGCAGGTGAATAGTCTATAGGGTCTCCCCGGAGCAGCGGTGGCGGAGCAATGGGTCCTCCGTGTACCTGCAGCCGGCTCAGGACTTCTATGGGCACGGAATTCCTTCTGCTTGGTTCTGGAGGTAGGTGTACGGACTGCTACTACTAAAACTACCACTAGACTGCCAAAACAAAATTGCTTCTAATCCACTACTAAATAACTAAAAAACAAACACTAAAACTACTAAAAAGAAAGGGAAAAGCAGGAGCCTTGTGCCGAGGCAGCCGTTGATGGCGCCATCTTGAGATAATCTACAGCATTCCCAATATCCATATTAGCATTCACTACCTCATAAAAGCTGAGCATGTTAGTCAAACAGGACCTGTCTTTAGTAAACCCATGTTGATGCTGAGAAATAAGATTATTTTCTACTATGAAGTCATGTATAGTATCTCTTAGTAACCCCTCAAATAGTTTGCATACAACTGATGTTAAACTTACAGGTCTATAATTTCCTGGATCAGATTTTTTGCCCTTCTTAAATAATGGGAAAACGTGGGCTGTACGCCAATCCACTGGGACTCTGCCAGTTGCAAGAGAGTCACAAAAGATAAGATAAAGGGGTTTATCTATAACTGAACTTAATTCCCTTAGGACCCGAGGATGCATGCCATCCGGGCCAGGTGCCTTGTCTATTTTTAATTTATTTAGTCTTGCCTTCACTTCTTCCTGCGTTAAGTATTTAATATTACAGTTAGAAGATTGAGACTCTTACGCCTCTGTAGTTTGCAACAGTGCTGTTTCTTTTGTGAAGACAGAAGCAAAGAAAGCATTTAATAACTCTGCCTTACCTTGGTCATCCACCATTGAGTTCCCATCCTCATCCTTTAGGAGTCCTATACAGTCAACCTTTCTTTTTTTAGAGTTAATGTACTTGTAAAACTTTTTTGGGTTAGATTTGATATCCTTAGCGATTTGTTTTTCAGCTTCAATCTTTGCCTGCCTAATTTCTTTTTTACAATTTTTATTGCACTCCTTATAATTGCTTAGTGCAGCCTCGGTCCCCTCCTGTTTTAAGACCTTATAGGCATTCTTTTTCCTCTTCATTTTATCTTTAACCTTTCTATTCATCCATAGAGGCCTTTTTTTATTCCTAGACATTTTGTTTCCATATGGGATATACATACTACAGTATTGATTGAGTATAAGTTTAAAAGCTTGCCATTTCCCTTCAGTGTCTTCCCCTTGTAGTACATTATCCCAGTTCACAAAAAACTTAGTGCCTGCCTAATTTGAGTGAACTTTGCTTTTCTAAAATTCATAGTTTTAGTGGTCCCGCTGCCCCGTGGCCTATCAGTCACCAGATCAAAGGTTATCATGTTGTGATCACTATTTCCCAAATGTTCTTGAACCTGCACATTTGATACATTATCTGGTCTATTAGAAATGATCAGATCCAGTAACGCATGCCCCCTAGTTGGTTCAGTTACCATTTGAGTCAAGTAATTGTCCTGTAGTGCTGCCAGAAATCTGCTGCTTTTACCAGAATGGGTAGCCTCAATACTCCAGTCAATGTCTGGAAAGTTGAAGTCGCCCATAATTATGACCTCATTTTTACCTGCAGCTTTTTCAATCTGCTGTAGTAATCGCAGTTCTGCAGCTTCAATAATAAGAGGTGGCCTGTAGCATACCCCAATAAGCAATTGGCAACTTTTATTTCCACCATGAATATTTACCCAAACGGACTCCACATCTTCGCAATCTTCCTCCATCTCATCGTTGAGGACAGCTGTAAGAGAATTCTTAACAAAGAGACAAACCCCTCCACCTTTTTTCCCTGTTCTATCCCTCCTAAACACATTGTATCCTTTTAAATTAGCTATCCAGTCATGGCTTTCATCCATCCATGTCTCGGTTATTCCCACAATGTCATAGCCTTTGTCATTCAGAATGAACTCTAGTTCGTCTATTTTATTTGCAAGGCTCCGAGCATTGGTTACCATGCACTTTATATTTTTACCACCACATTTACCAATTTTGTTTACATGAAATTGGCTACTTGAATTTTTACCAACCTCCTTAATCTTTACACTGTCCCCACCCCCCTCTCCACCCTCCATAATGATAGGTTCCCACTGTCTTTTTACCTCATCTTGTCTACGTATTGAGACTTTATCCTCCCGCCTCCCCCCAGATCCTAGTTTAAAATCTCCTCCAACCGTTTAGCCATCTTCTCCCCCAATGCAGCTGCACCCTCCCCATTAAGGTGCAGCCCATCCCTGCTGTAGAACCTGTAGCCGACTGCAAAGTCTGCCTAGTTCTCCAGGAACCCAAACCCTTCCTTCCTACACCAATTTCTCAGCCACTTATTTAACTCCCTAAGCTCCCTCTGTCTCTCAGATGTAGCACGTGGCACTGGCAGTATTTCAGAAAACACCACCTTGGAGGTCCTTGCTTTAAGTTTATCTCCAAGTACCTGAAAATCCTTTTTGAGGACCTTCCATCTCCCACTAACTTTGTCATTGGTGCCAATGTGTACCATGACAGCCGGGTCTTCCCCAGCCCCACCCAGTAAACTGTCAATTCTTTCCGCTACATGCCGAACCCAAGCAACCGGGAGGCAACAGACTGTACGGCATTCGCGGTTTCTTCGACAGATTACCCTATCTGTGCGCCTAATAATTGAATCCCCTACCACCAGTACCTGTCTAGCCTTAGCTGCACTCCTATTCCCTTTCTCGTTACAGCAGTCTGCCCCTTGGTTGCTAAGGAGCACATCCTGCTGCAGCATTGCTACTCCTGAATCATCCTCCCCAATATTACGCAAACAAGCATACTTATTAGTGAGGGACAACTCGGGACTAGCCTCCCTGCCACTTTTTCCCCTACCCCTTCTAACTGTGACCCAACTAGCGGCTGCCTCTGCTTCTTGGTCCGGCTGTACTCCACCCTCCTCATCTTCAACGGTTCCATCCAGTGTCTGGATCGTGAGATCCAAGCTCTTCTCCATGTTGTGTATGCTTCTCAGTGTTGCGAGATGCTTATTTAGCTCTGCGACTTCCGCCTCTAACTGAGCAACACGCACACACCCAGGGCAACAGTAAACACCCTCAATCCGCTGATCAAGGCATGCATACATGTTGCAGGATGTACACTGCACAGCATCGTCCAACATGATGACTTTTGTGTGGGGAAAAATTATTTAAAGTAAACTGTGGCGGTAAAAGATGAAACGGGAGATTGAGTGTAGCTGGGGAGGAGGAGAGGGAGAGTAAGTAAAGTTGGGGAGTGTGGGGAGTGAGAGGAGGAGGAGGGGTGGGAGGGGTGGAGGAGTGGAGGTGGAGTGAGTGAAGTTGGGGTGGAGTCCTCAAAATTTAAAGACTACACCACAGCGTGCCTAGCACATTCTAACCAATGCAAAAAACCGCAATATTGATTGAAGGTTTTTTTTTTTTTTTTTTTTTAGTCCTTACCTACTTCCTCTCACCACTCTCTTTGTGCCTGTGTTGTAACGCCTGTTTTTAACGCCTATGCCACTTGTGTCGCAGCCACTTAGTGAGCAAGCCACAGACTGAGCAAGCTCAGTACTGAGTCCTGAAGCTGACCAAATACCTCCTGTTGCAGCTAGTCCCTCCCCCTAGCCAATTGCCTGCTGCAAAACAAACTAGAGGGAAAAGAAAAAAAAATTGTACTTTTAAAAGCTGACACTTGCTGCTTAATATCAGATGAACCACAACAGACAATCCACCAGATATTGCAGCAGCAAAAAACAATATACAAACAGCAATGTAATATAATTAGTGCTCACAATTCCCAGCAGTGAAGTGAAGCAGCCCTTCACCAAGATTAGAAGGGCTGCTTCACTGTAGAGTTGTCACTGCTCAGTCACAAGCAACGTGGATTGCTCAAAATTTTGGAGGACTTGGGCCAACATGGTGGCCCAATCAGATCCACAGAAGCTTGGTAGCTAGCTGCTGGAATGCGCCTCGGCACTGCGCAAAAGCATGCTAGCATGTGCAGCGTAGAATTCCAGCGCGTAGGGAGGGACATCACCCAGCGAGCGATGGTGCGCTAGATTGAAGCACTCCTGCATCTCTTGGTGAGTCCTTCAGAAGCGGTACTGGACTTTAAAAAATGTTTTTTTTTCCCCTTCAACAGAAGATCTGCCACGTTGGAGTGAGGAGGAAGCCGCCGACCCCGACACCAAGCTGAACCCCGGCGAACTCCAAGCAGAGGATCTTCAGGAACCCTCAAGGCTTCGAGCAAGCTGAGGAGGATCAGCAGTCCCGACGAGACCTCTCCTCATATGTGACTGTGTGCAGTGGAGTAGAGCTCCCCAGAACAACCTCTCACTTGTCACTTTGTCACTGGTCACTTTGTCATTTTGTCACTTTGTCATTTTGTCACTGGTCACTTTGTCATTTTGTCACTTTGTCAGTCACTGTGGTCACTTTTCACTTTGTCACTTGTCACTTGGTCACTTGTCCAGATGATCTCGGTACACCTCCTGCGATTCAAATTCCTGCACACATTGCTCTGGGATTTGGGTGTGATGAATGATGCATCTAACTGGCCACCGGAGGCAATTAAGGACTTCAAAACATTGAAAGCAGCTTTCTGTTCTGCCCCCATTTTGCGTCATGTTGAGTTGTTGACGTCATGTTTATCCTCGGCCTCGCCTTGCATTTCAGTGCGAGGTGCATTTTCCACAGAAAAAGGTTGTGAATCCGGGCACAACATTTGTGGCTGTTCCATTGACCTTTCACAGGTAGAAGATTGTGGGGGTGGGAATAGCTCCTCCGTATAGCCCATTGTGTCCTGAAAACTACTCATTGCATTGCTTTGCGCACGCATTTTTTTGTCCTCATGCACATCCCGAACATCGCGGCCATGTTCGGCCTGTTCGGCCCAAACCCGAACATTTAGATGTTCGCCCAACACTACTGCAGAGTGGGACATAGTGGCTGCCAGGGGCTGGAGGAAGCCCCGGGTAAGTCTTTTTTTTTTGTCTAGCCTGGACATTCCCTTTAAGTCAGTCAAATGTGGTGTTTGTTTGCTAAGGATTAATATACTTCATAAACCTCTTCCTAAAATATGTATCAAGTAAGCCTGTTTTATTTTCCTCCATGAATTTATCCTTCATAACTAGTGTAACATGTAAGTGAAAATGCATTGTAGTCAAAACAAGAACATTTTGCAACTGCAGTAGATCTATCCAGTGGGCTACAATGTGTAATTTCTATGCCAGGAACAGGATTAAAATTCCTGACCAGTCTAGTTAGATTCTCATCCAGAACTGATGAGTAAAAGTTGTCAGCTGTGACCTTCATTTTCCCAAAAATCATACAGTACTCAAACTAATCAAATAACAATACAGTAAGATCTTATATAGGTATGAACAGAGATGGGCTTTCGAGTAGAAAGCCACTTGAATTCAAAATTGTAATAAAGGTTGATTAAGGCAGGTGTGAGCATGGGAGACGAGGGGTTACTTACCCAGAAGTCCGTCGGCCCCTATGCGTAACACTCCACTGGCACGAGACCTATAGGACGCGTTCCATGACTCACTACCGCACTTCCTCCTTCCGGCTTGGAGCAGGAAGTGCATCCCATAGGTCATGTGCGAGTGGAGTAAAACGCATAGGAGCCGACGGACTTCTGGGTAAGTAACCCCTCGTCTCCCATGCTTACACCGCCCTTAATCAACCTTTATTACAATTTCGAACTCGAGTGGCTTTCTACTCGAAAGCCCATCTCTGGGTATAAAACACTCCTGAGTATTTGCCATAGGGGCTAAGTAAGCAATACTGCTGATTAGTATAGTATATAATCCAAATTAGTGTTCTTCTGAATGGGGTGCACTTCAGCCAGCCAGAAAGAACAACTTTTCCTATTTTCAATAAAGTCTTATTGACAAGAGAAGCAGTTCATTTTCGCGCACGGCGCTGCTGGGTGCCATCATAGCAGCAATGATATGCTGCACGCCCTGCCAAACGGTAATTCGGGGATCCACCGATCGCGAGACCCCGAATTAATTATTAAATATAATATTTTACACCGCCGGGGAGTTTAGCAGCACTAGGGAGAGCCGTCATTTGTCTTGCCCTGCGCCCAACTGCCCGGCGCCTGAACAATATGTACCCATTGACAAGCACTTCCTCCAATTAAATGTACTCGAACAATTTCTCCTGATCACCCAGTGAAAAAACGCTAACTCACCAAAAAGAGTTACAGATTACCCAGCTAAATCATGGTGAACCAGAACTCCTAGGAGTGTCTAAGGGGCTGAAAGAGATCAAAAAGGCCTCTTACTAAAATGCTATGCAAAACAGAAGCTTACATTCTTAAAACAGAAGTTGTTTACTTGTATTTGAGTTGGAGTGAGCTTTAAGGTATCCCACAGTGCATATGCAAATTATCCCTTTGTTGTCCCTGATGGCTAAACACACCTCCTGAACCGCTGGAATGCAATGATGTGTCAGCTTGTTAATATTACCGAGCCAAACTTATCCAACATGCATAAAGACTGTTTCAGATTGGTTTGAGCTATGCTTACAGTAACCAGTATCAGCATTCGGGGCATTCAGCAGGCTCCCCCTCACCCTTTAAGATCTCCAAAAATGTCCTATTGTGCAGTCCACCTTCTCATGTGAAAACTCACTTATCTCACTAGGCACCGTCTCTTCATATCATTTACCTCAATTACATTTAAGAATCCTCTTTGCACAGAGCATCAAAATCATTAAACCTGTCTTGACAAACGCACTTACAGGCGGTTTTAACAGGCTTTTGGAACATTGGAAGCAGGTTCCACGGTCTCCAAGGATGACCATTGTATGTGACTTCTCCTCTCCCGTTCTCCTCCGCTGTTCCTGCTCTCTCCACACATGTGCATGGCAACAAGACACTTCCGCCTCGGTCTCCTCCCCATCGATTTTGTCATCTATGTGACTCATTCAGGGTATGCACTGAATTTTTGTGTGACATTCATTTCTTCATGCTTAGATGATACTTGATGTTGCACGGCAAAAATGGCCACCCACTATGTGAACTGCAGCTACCAATTGGGGAGGGGTGTTAAGGTTAAGTGCCATGGGTGGAGTTATTGGTTGTCAGGGGGTTATTAGTTGTCCAAGGGTTTATTAGTTGTCTGGGGGTGGTTATCAGTAGTTGGGAGAGGTTAATAGATGTCGGGGGGGGGGGGGGGGGGGGGTTATTAGTTGTCTGGGGGGGGGGTTATTAGTTGCTCCCTGGGGGAGGGTTCTGTGTGAGAGTAGGGAGGGTCATAGTGAAATATCAACAAATATTACATTGTATCAATTAAGTTATTTTTATAATGTCTCCTTAACCAATGTTTGTTTTCGCACCCGAGTTAGCTTGCAGCATTTTGAAACGTATGCATTTCAGTATATACATTATTTGTAAATAGATGCTTGCACCGGTTTGCCTGCCCAATACATTGCAATGAATCACCTACACGTGAGCAAGTAGCTTTACATTTTGTTGTGGATGTTGCATTTAGCAGATGTCAGATTGTTTTAACAGGGTGTGCCTCCTATGAGATACTTGGAAAAATGTGTCCTTTTCTGCAAATCCTTTCTCCACTGGAATAAACTGTATTATACTGAAAAGGTTGTGACTTTCTGGAATCGTTATGAGAAACCTTATGTATAATTTGCTCCTTTTATCCAATGAAAGACAAAAAATAAAATAAATTTAAAAGGTGGTTTATGAGAGAAAAACCCTGTAAGAGCTAGTCCACACTAGGTCCGGAAATGTATCAGTGGCTGCGTTTTTCAGCCCTGATGAGTCCCGGATACTAAATGTTAAAAATAGCAGCCGTCTTCACCCAAGAAAAAACGGATCCGTCTGCGTTTGCAGGGACCCGTTTTCAAAACCTGAACGGAAGGTCCGGAATTGCTGCATTTTTACGGACCACGGATACACGGATGGGTAGTGAAAAGCAATGAGAAAACGCATCTCTATCTCCACAGGCAAAATAGCAACAAAAACTGATGAGAAAACGGATAGCCTGAACTTTATTGGCCCAAAAAATCCTCCCACTACCTTCCTAATGATAGAGACGGTTTCTGTCCGTTTTTTGGGGTAAAAAACTGAACGGAAACTGATGCAAAACTGATGCACTTTGATCAGTTTGCGGTCTGGTGGTACTTCCCCTGATCCTGGACTGCAGTGTCCGTCCTGCAACCGTGCCTAGTGTGGGCCTAGCCTAACTCAGAAATAACACAAAAACACAAACTTTATTATACAAAATACAAATAAAAGAAGAGAAACGTCAATGCAATGCTGTGCTGAAATGCTGCAATGCTGAAAGCATGTTAGAAGTCATAAAATAAATAAATGGAGACAGAAATCTGTGGAGCCCTACCAGCTAATGTATTATCAGGGAACCTGAAGATAGTTAAAAAAAAAAAAAAAAAGAGTTTTAACTACCTGGGGCTTCTGCCAGCCCTCTGCAGTCCCCCTGTGCCTGCACCCCAACAAACCAATCCTCCTTTTCCCCACCACTGCTCAGTTTCGCTTTCTTCAGTTGCTGCACGCGTCCTTGGTCGAGATCCTGTCACCGAAAGCATCCTGCGCAGGCGCAGTAGATATTTTCTCGTACAGCGCCTGTGCAGGACGCTCCCCATGGCTGTCGACTTGCAAGGGATACTGAAACTGCGCCATGGCGGGGGACCAGAGGATCGTTGAGGACCGGCGAGGGCACAGGGTGGCTGCATGGGGCTGGCAGAAGCCCGAGGTAAGTGAAACTTTTTTCTTTTTTAAACTATCTTCAGGTTCCCTTTAAAGGAAACCTAAAGGCAAGAAAATAAGAGGAGTTTTACTTACATGGGGCTTCTACCAGCCCCCTGCAGCTGCCCTGTGTCCTCGCCGGTCCTCAACGATCCTCCGTTCCCCCGCCACGGGTTAGTTTCGCTATTGCGGGTCGATCTAAGAAATATATTTTCTGCCCCCCTATAGCAGGATCTCTTAAAAGTCTTTACAGTAGAAGCAAGTGGATTGTAGAGGTGGCCCACCTTACCCAAAGTGTGGGTGCATAACCTGTGGATACTAAGCCCAAGCACCCGGTGCTTCAACAGTCAATTGTAGGTTCAGGTTAGCACACCAACTTCAAAGTGCGAACAATTCAATTTATTGCTTCATCAGCGCATAAATGTGACAATTGTTTTGGGCCCACGGCGGGTCCCCTTCTTCAGACAGTGCAGGTAGGTAGGTAGGGGGCTTGCGATTCTGTCGATACACAACTCGACTCCACACAAGATCATACTGATGCTAGTTTGTAGAAAGGTGCTCCAGCTGCCAGTATTATTTAGAAGCAAAATAATCGGGACAAACAAACACAGTCAATATAAGAGTGGCATAGCAAAGAAGCTTTGGGCCCCAGTGCAAGATTTACATTGAGGCCCCTAAACATTCTATACATAACAATTCACATGGTGCAACAAAACCTGCCAAGGACATCCATAGTATGAGAGCTGTAAGCAAAGTAGGGCAAGTTTGTCAAGGATCACCATTATTCAAAGCGTATATGGTTATCTTTACCAGCATAGCACCGTTGATGAGTTAATACTGTGGTTGAAGGAGGACCCCTAGTGGGTGGGCCCCTCTAGTTCACGGGCCCTAGTGCAGCCACAACTTCTGCATGCCCTATTGGTACACCACTTGCATTGGCAAACGCAGGGGGGATAACAGCTGCCCAGAATCCCCCCGGAGACCAGGGCCGGTGCAGTGTCTGGGGACAGGCACAAGCTAAGATACCAGAATATCTGCCGGCATCCTGCAGCTCACAGCACTGCCCCCTTTCTTTTCCTACTACTGTTGACTTTAGATGGAGCAGCAGCGTGTCTACAGAGCATGGAGAAGCTCTATGGAACGTAACAAAGCACAGATGCAGGTATGAGCACAGCCCTGTGCCCTGCTGTATGAATGCTTCACTAGCGAGGTCGGCTGTCTTCATTGTTATCTGTATCCAAACTGCTCCTGATCTATCCCATTGTCGATCGGGAGCAGATCGGACATTTAGGAAATAAATTGTCAGATCCTGTCAGTCGGACGGGAAATTGCATTGTGTGTACCCAGCATGATGTCCTACCATATTATTATACTATATTGTGCATGGCTGAGGGAGACCTTTCAGGAATCCCCCCTTGAAAACCCTGGGGTTACCCCTGACTTGCTGCGTGTAACATCAGTAGTTATACATTTTTAAGAAGGAACAACTGGAAATGAATGTGCTCCTTGTTGATCCAGAAGCAAATAAAGCAATTCATGACGAAGCAATGTATCCCCAGCTCTTCAGCTTAGGTAGAAGAAATTAAAGTCGCTGATTACTCAGCAACATCAAAAATACAGCTAAAAAGTAAAAGCGTATCTACATTGTTGAAACCTGCTATACAACATTGTCATCCAGCATATATGTGACAGATTTGCTTCAGCTTTCTTTAGCAGAGGGCTGCACAGGATTATCAGCATTGGATAATGCTGTGTACTTAAGCACAAGAGATAACAGTGAAAAATGGTGACATTTGCACTGAATCATTCATGGTTATGCTGTGAAATGTGAACACTTATAGACTAGTACATGAAACATGCACAACACAAAATGTGCTTCTTGGGACAGTCTCTACCCCACTTGCAAAAGCAACCGAAATCAGATGTTTCTTATGTTAAGGCAACACACAAAGGGAATTTTTATAAAGTACGGTACTATAAAAAAGTTATTTTGAAATTCTCAAACACCATCACTTTGAGACTTAGAAACTCATAACCTTGATATTAATGTCCTATATTCATTTTATATGAAGCTAAAAATGAGTGCAGAATTACAGCATAAACTATAAAAAGGGTCATGGCTCCAGATAACATAGCAACCCAGATAATATACACCCATTTCAAAGAGCTTTACCCTTAAGCTGCCATACATCTATCGACTTGGCGGCCGATCGACAAATCGAATTGGATGAAAATCGTTCCTGCCCAGAGCATGCCTGATCGAAGATGCAACCAATTTTGGGCCAAAATTGGTCACATGTATAAATCGGACATGCTGCAAGATGTTGGCCGCCATGATCGATCGGGTGTTGTGGCAGTAACGGTGTGTGATATCAGGACGAGCAAACGCAAAGAAAACCCTGTCGCTGTAACCCCTAACGTAAAAATGTTCCTGCCTGGTGCCTAGTGCAGTATACTTTACCTGTCTGCGGGCCCTGGCTCCGGGCTCCTTCTGCAAATACACATACACAGACCCCACGTGGTTGCCGGAGTAATGTGGGCAATAATGCGTGACATCACACACAAGCCCATGTATAAGCCAGAAACAACGTGGGGTGCGTTTGCGGATTGAGGACGGAGCCAGCTGTGGACACAGACAAGTAAAGTATACTGCACTGGGCATCGGGGGGAGGGGAATTTTACATTAGAGGTAGCAGCGTGAAGGCGGCGGATGTGGCGTCACAAGGCCTGCGGTGTATGGGCAGGCAACAGATCTCTCTCCAATCAGTTTCAATCAGAGTGAGATCTGTCTCTTGGTCAATCTGCCCATCATTGCCTGATGTATGGCCACCTTAACTGTGATATAAGTTACTGAATACACCATTAGCCTGTAACAGCTCTGGAATAAGAAGGTCTTCACAACTGGACTAGAGGGTCTTCACAACTGGACTAGAGGGTCTTCACAAGCTTCAATGGAACTTAATGGTGATCTGTGTCTCGCTTGTGGCTTGTTGTTTCCTAAACCAAAAAATCCACACATTTCCAGACAATACATCAAATACTTTATTTTTTAGTTTTGATTCCAGTTTTGCATTTACATTCCACTCAAATATAAATTCATACAGAGGTTTAGATTTTGGGACGTTAAAATAAGAGATCTTTTATATTGGAGAGGTCTTTCATTGTAAAAAAAAAAGGCTGTTCAGGGATGTCACTGAAACCATTATCACATACTGTAGTTCTGTCACTTCTAGCATGTGACACTATGGCAGACTAGTGGCACCTGGTAAGAAGAGAGAATATGAGGTGACAAGTTACAGAACAGCAGTAGGAAAGCAGCTGTCAGTTGTCATACACGTCTGCTTGTCTCTGGGAAAAACTGTTTGAAAAATCTAACAGTATAAATGAATTTAAACTTATTTTAGTGCTACAAGCCATATCTATCTCCCTCTCTCTTTCTATCAAATCGATCTCTCTCTATCGTTTTGTTGCACTCTTTTAAATGAATCAGTTTTTCTTTCAGGTAGGTAGACAAGGGAATGCTGTGCTGGTGTTAATGAACAGCATAAACGGACGCTGTATGAACCTGCAGTGGACCACGTTATTTTTGTTGTCCATGACATCATGGTGAAGTCCTTCCTGCAAGAGACTGGCAGATGTGTGTGTGAGTGACTTTTGCGTTGAGAAGAGCAGTGTTAAAACACTTGAAATATGGCAAGGAAATGGTACAAACCCGATAGAGGAGGCAATATTCTCTGATATGAAAAGTGTTATTGCATCCAACATGATAACAGGTACAAAGTGCTTTCAGTCACTGTGACGGAACACTAAAGAACAGGGTAATTCAACTGCAGGATCAGACAATTCAATCTATGCCATTCACAGATACCGGCACAGCAGTCCCTTGTCCACCTAGATGGAAGAGTAACAGCAACAGTTTCATTATTTTTCAGTCAGTCCCTGTATCTATTTTCACCAACCCTTCTTAAATTGGACATATTACTTACATTGCAAGTCTGCATGTTCATGCAGAATTAACTAATTAATTATCCTTTAACTCACTGCTCAATCAACTCTCGTTTGGTTTCTGCTCCAATCACTCCACTGAAACAACCCTTACCAATAAGGCTAATGGCCTCCTAACAGCCAAATCCAAAGGTCATTATTCCATCCTCATCCTTCTTGATCTGTCCTCTGCATCAACCTGCTCCTCCACACACCCTCTTCCTTGGATATTAAAGGACCACTATCGTAGAAAAAGTAGGCAGTTAAAATCTGACAGAATCGACAGGTTTTGGCCCAGTCTATCTCCTCATGGGGGCATCTCGGGTTTTCTTTGTCTTTAACAGCATTTCCTGAACAGCAGTTTAACTGCCAAAATAGTAAGATACCAGCAAGACTCCCTACTCACTTGCACAATATTTTGTCAGTTAGACTTTCCAACTGCTGTTCAGGAAATGTTGATGAAAACAAAGAAAACCCTGAGAATCCCCGGTGAAGAGATGGACTGGCCCAAAACCTGTCAGTTCTGCCAGATTTTAACTGCCTACTTTATTCGCCTTAGTGGTCCTTTAAGGACCTTGCTTTTTCCTGGACATCTTCCTATCTCTCTGGAAGATCTTTCACTCTCTCTTATTCAGACCATATCTCCTCTCTCCGTTCACTACTCATCAGGGTACCTGGAACAAGGGGACCATGAGAGGAAAGAGAAGGCTCTTTATGATGACCCAGAGCCTTTCCTGTCCATAAGTATCTGATCTTTTTTTGTTTTGTTTAAAAAGAGAACCCGAGGTGGGATTTAATTATGCTAGTGGGGCACAGAGGCTGGTTGTGCACACTAACACCAGCATCTGTTGCCCCAAGGGGTGCCTCCAGGACCCCCCTGCGTGCCGCTATACCCCCACAGTGCTGGCGACACGCAGCGTGTCGCCAGCATAATGTTTACCTATGTACTGTCTGTCAGCGCCGCTCCCCCGCCTCCTCCGTATCGGTGCTACCCGCCCGCGTCACTTCCCTCCAATCAGCGGGAGGGAAGGGACACGGGCGGGTATAGCGGTATAGCGGCGCGCAGGGGGGTCCTGGAGGCACCCCATGGGGCAACAGAGGCTGGTGTTAGTGTGCACAACCAGCCTCTGTGCCCCACTAGCATAATTAAATCCCACCTCGGGTTCTCTTTAACAATCACTTCAGATATGCTTTAATTCAGCCAGTCGACTTATCCACCTCTCTTCCTGCACTTTATCTGCTGCTCCTCTTTGCCAAGCTATTTATTGCCTGCCAATTAACCAGGAGATTCAATTCAATATTTTAACTCTAACCTACAAAGCTCTCCACAATCTTTCTCCCTGTACATCTCCTCACTAATCTCCAAGTACCATCCCAACTGCAACCTCTGTTCTGCACACGACCTTCTGCTATCCTGCCCTAGAATCACCTCCTCTCACCCACATATAGAGTTGAGCCGAAATTTTCGTAATTTCGCATTACTATAATTACGCATGCGAAATTTGCGATTACGATGCGAAATTAGCGTAGCGAACTTGCCATTAAAATCGTAATTGAAAATACCGTAAGCGTAATTTTCAACGCGAAATGTCGCGTTTCATTCATGCCGTAATTTCGCATTAAACGCTACCGTAATTTCGCGTTAAACCGTAACGCTCCGTATAATATAAAAAAGCCGCCGACTTTAAGGGTTAATAGCAAAGCCCCCTTAAATGCTAAGAGCCTCAAATTTGGAAAATATATTAAGGAGATCAGGAGGAATAAGAGGAAAATTTTTTTTTTCAAAAAGACCTTATAGTTTTTGAGAAAATCGATGTTAAAGTTTCAAAGTAAAAATGTATACATTTAAAAACCCGCCGACTTTAACGGTTAATAGCAAAGCCTGCTTAAAGTTTAGGAACACCAAATTCCTAGGGTATATTAAGGGGATCAGTGGGAATAAGAGGAAAATTTTTTTTTTCAAAAAGACCTTATAGTTTTTGAGAAAATCGATTTTTAAGTTTCAAGGGCAAAAATGTCTTTTAAATGCGGAAAATGTCAGTTTTTTTTGCACAGGTAACAATAGTGTATTATTTTCATAGATTCCCCCAAGTGGGAAGAGTTTTACTTACTTCGTTCTGAGTGTGGGAAATATAAAAAAAAAACGACGTGGGGTCCCCCCTCCCAGACCTCTTTAACCCCTTGTCCCCCATGCAGGCTGGGATAGCCAGAATGCGGAGCACCGGCCGCGTGGGGCTCCGCACCCTGACTATACCAGCCCGCATGGTCCATGGATTGGGGGGTCTCGGAAGGGGAGGGGCAGCCAAGCTTTCCCCTCCCCCTCCGACCCCTTACCCATTTCCTTTAAGAGTTAAAAGTACATAAACACACAAACACATAGAAAAAAGCATCTTTGTATTTTGGCTCCAAGGAGCCCCATTGGTCCTTAGCAGACCAATAGGTTTCCTTCAAATCAAAAGGAACCCCATTGGTCTGCTAAGGACCAATGGGGCTCCTTGGAGCCAAAATACAAAGATGCTTAGAGAGTTACATTGTAATAACTTTGTTACATTGTAACTGATAGAACATTTCCGAGGATATTGCGTGGGATCATTTATTTAAAGGGACAGGTAAGTATTAATGGTTAATTAAGAATATTAAAGGACTTTTTTCGTGGTTATGTTTTTTGTTCAATTAAAATACTTTTTCTATGTGTTTGTGTGTTTATTTACTTTTAACTCTTAAAGGAAATGGGTAAGGGGTACAAGTACCTCTATACTCATTTCTCCTGGGAGGGGGGGTGGGCATCTGGGGGACCCCTTTTTAAAGGGAACTCCCAGATTCCACCATGAACCCCCCACCCAGGAAATCGCGGGCTCCACCTCCACCGCCCATCGGAGGTGGAGAAGAGCCCCTTGTCCTTGGATTGGACAAGGGCTCGGAGGGGGAGGGGAAAGCTTGGCTGCCCCTCCCCTTCCGAGACCCCCCAATCCATGGACCATGCGGGCTGGTATAGTCAGGGTGCGGAGCCCCACGCGGCCGGTGCTCCGCATTCTGGCTATCCCAGCCTGCATGGGGGACAAGGGGTTAAAGAGGTCTGGGAGGGGGGACCCCACGTCGTTTTTTTTTTATATTTCCCACACTCAGAACGAAGTAAGTAAAACTCTTCCCACTTGGGGGAATCTATGAAAATAATACACTATTGTTACCTGTGCATAAAAAACTGACATTTTCCGCATTTAAAAGACATTTTTGCCCTTGAAACTTAAAAATCGATTTTCTCAAAAACTATAAGGTCTTTTTGAAAAAAAAAAATTTCCTCTTATTCCTCCTGATCTCCTTAATATATTCTCCAAATTTGAGGCTCTTAGCATTTAAGGGGGCTTTGCTATTAACCCTTAAAGTCGGCGGCTTTTTTATATTATACGGAGCGTTACGGAATAACGCGAAATTACGGTAGCGTTTAATGCGAAATTATGGCATGAACAAATAACCACTGTAATGCGAAAATTACGCGAAAATTACGCTTACGCGAAATTTCACGAAATCCTTCTTCATTACGATTATGTACTTACGGCCATAATCGTAATTACACTAATTACGCGAAATTTCGCCAAATCGTAATTAGGTCATTACGCTCATCTCTATATACAGGACTTCACACAACTCCACCAGAATTCACTTCCAAAACACGTCTGTTTCTTCTCAAATCCCTCAACCTTTAAGCACAACCTTAACCACTTGACCACTACAGGTTATGCTAACTAGATGGACCAAAGCAATTTTTTACATTTAAGTGCTCCTCCCATTAATGCACTAATAACTTTGTCACTACTTATGACACCTACATGATCTATACATTGTTTTTTCACCACAAATTAGGCTTTTTTTGGGGGGGTGTACTGTTTGCTAAGACTTATTTTACTATATTAAAATTTTTATGGGAATAATAAAATGAAAAAAAAATATATTTCTCAGTTTTTAGCCATTATAGTTTTAAAATAAAATGTGAGAATCTAGATAAAACTCACACATTTTATTTGCCCATTTCTCTTGGTTTTTACAATGTTTAAATTAAATTCTGCGCGGATCGCTCATAAACAGCCTCATCAGTCTGCAGACAGACTGTACACACGCCGGACTGTCGCTGGAACGCCCACCCAGCGGGAGGGTCTGACGGACCCGTCGTTCCTACACATCAAGCGTGTGTACGGGCCTTTAAGCTCCCAAGGGCATGTCCCTCTCTCTTTTGTCTTGCAAAATGCTGTATGGTGCGTTAATTACCATACAATTGTCACTGAAAGTTACATGGGCTATCACTTCTATATTGTGCCATTGTGCCAATGTTTGCGTACTGTTGCCCAGTGCAGGTCTCATTATGATGATGTGCCAGTTTAAAAATGCCCTAACGAGATTTGTGTGGGTTGATTTCCTTTAAGATTTTCCTTTGTGTCGTAATGATTATCTCACTTAAAAGGAACCCGAGGTGTGAGACCTATGGAAGCTGCCATATTTATTTCCTTTTAAACAATACCAGTTGCCTGGCAGTCCTGCTGATTTCTCTAGTCAGTAGGGTCTAAATCACACACCTGAAACAAGCATGCAGCTAATCTTGTCAGATTTGTCATGAACATCTGATCTGCATGCTTGCTCAGGGTCTATGGCTTAAAGTATTAGAGGCAGAGGATCAGCAGAACAGCCAGGCAATGTGCATTATTTAAAAAGGAAACAAACATGTCAGCCTCCATATCCCTCTCACCCCCTCCCTTTAACCCTCCTGGCGGTAACCCCGTAGTTCGGGGTAAGCCGCGCAGGGGGATTTCTCAGGCCCTGCTGGGCCGATTTGCATAATTTTTTTTTGCTACATGCAGCTAGCACTTTGCTAGCTGCGTGTGCACACCGATCGCCGCTGCTACCCGCCGTGCCGCCCCCCCAGACCCCATGCGCTGCCTGGCCAATTAGTGCCAGGCAGCACTGAGGGGTGGATCGGGACTCCCTTTGACGTCGATGACGTCAGCCCGCCCGTCGCCATGGCGACGGGGAAAGCCCTAATGAAAATCCCGTTCAGAACGGGATTTCCGGACGGGCTTGATCGCCGGAGGCGATCTAAGAGGGTGGGGGGATGCCGCTGCGTAGCAGCGATCATGTAGCTAGCGCTAGGCTAGCTACATGATTTTAAAAAATTTTTTTTAAAATGCTGCGCTGTCCCCTGGCGGTTTTTAATAGACTGCCAGGAGGGTTCCTCTTGTTTACCTCACTCCAACTCCTTCACACTTCAAAAATCAAAGACCTGTAAGGAATGCAGAGGTACTTTTTTACCCCCCAAAATAATGTGATTTTGTCAGTTGCGCCATGCGTCCTATTAATGTATGCAAACAGTGTGATAGTCAGCTCAGGTCTGTTTTTACAGCAGACAGGTACTGAATGCTACAACTTTATTGTAATGCAGACAGATAACTGCATGCCAACAGATGATTAGAAGCTGCATGGGAGACTCTCTGTGGGCTAAAATAAATATGCAATTTAAAAAGTAGATCCACATGCCTTTAATACAAACCATACACTTGGGATACAAGTGACTCCTGAACTTTTTCAGAATGGCAAATCTCAATATGATACCCAAACTGATTTCTGTGCTTATAAGGCTGTTGGAAAAGCATGTAGATATGCTCCTGACATGGGAGTTGCTGCTGGATGCTGTATATTCTGCATTGCTTTGTGTATCTCCATTCTGACTTTTGAGGATTATTTGAATTGCACCAATGAATGTTCACACACTGTGGCCCATATGCAATTAACTTTTTCTCCTGAGTTTTCTTCTCGGAGATAATTTTTCACCTTCTGTTTAAATTTGTTTTTTCATCACTCTGCAATTGAAAAAGTACCAAAAGGCTGTTGATTAAGTATTAAAATTATTTTGAGTTAAGAATTCTTGCTGGAGGTGGAGGATTAAAATGCAGTTTATTGATAAGGTGTGAAAATGATGTTTCAACATTAACAACAAAACATGCAGCATAGCTTCTCTGTATATAAAAAGTATTTTAAAATAAATCACATTATATTTTTTTAAAACAGACTGTTTACATTACATTCCAATCAGAGCTTAAAATGGAATTAGCCCATAAATCCAACAAATAAATAAATACATGAATACATTCATAGTATATACAAGTTTGGACAACAAAAAGCAATATAGAAGATCACTGATTCAACACCTACCCCCAAGTTAAGAGTAATTAGTGTGTCAGTAATAATTTATACTGTATGTGGCTATCCACAAAACATGCAATGATGGCAGTATATGGTGAAAAGCTTAAAGGACCTCTGTCGTAAAAATCTTAAAATTTTAAAAACATATAAACATATACAAATACGAAGTACGTTTCTTCCAGAGTAAAATGAGCCATAAATTACTTTTCTCCTATGTGTAATGATCCGCTCGGCTGCCTGCGCAGGCAGGCAGGCAGCTTTTTGACCACTGTTCAGGTCTGCATTCTGCAGGTCTCTGGAAAAGAGACCTTTTGTCAGTTTTGCAGCTTGCTGCTGCTGAGGAATTTGCATACGTTTGTCATGCAAATTGCCTAGCCACATCCTTTGTAGGCTGGCTCTATATATACTATGTAATTCCACAGTACTTCGCTGGTCATAAGGGTTTGTCCTGTGAAACACTCCTGGAGTGTCAGCCATGCTTATTGTTTGAAGATTAGCTTAGAGTAATTCCTGGGACTGCGCTAGGCATCCTTGCTAGAGCAGTCAGGATTGTATTATTTGTATTGCCTGTTCTGTCTCTCTTGCTGTACTTGGATCGCACTTGCTCTGGCGGAAAGAGCAGTGGATTCAGCTCGCTCTGTTTCTATACTTGGATCACACTCGCTCTGGCGGAAAGAGCAGTGGATCCTGCTAAGCTATCTTGCTCTACTTGGATCGCACTTGCTCTGGCGGAAAGAGCAGGGGATCCAGCAAGCTCTGTTGCCTTACTTGGATCGCACTTGATCTGGCGGAAAGAGCAGTGGATCGTATCTCTCACTTATTTCTGTTTTCGTGTATCTGTCTGGTCTGATACGAACGCTTGCAGGAGGCTCGGTGAGGTAACCGTTAAGCAGGCGCTCGCGTCCTCTGTTTCGTGTTTGTCTGTCGGTGGTTAGTTAGGCGTGCTTGTCTCTGTTGTGCTTAACACGCGGAGACTGTGCAGTAAACGCGTTCGCTGTTGCGAATGAGTGCGGTGTTCGCGTTTAGTTAACGTTTATTATTTTCCTTATCTTCTCATTGTATGATTTGCTGTGCCTTTGCTACTCTCGTGCTCTGCCTTGCTGTAGCCTTGTGTCACGTCTGGCAGTCGCCTCTCTCGCGATTGCATTCCTACTTCGTTTCTGTTGTGTGCACCGTCGTGGGTTGGCGACTAGATTGGGGCATACACATACATTCTGTCCCTGTGCACACTCATTCGCAATTGCTTCTCTTGCGATTGCGTTCTCACTTGGTTTCCTCTGTTGTGTGTCCACCGTCGCAGGTTGGCGGCGAGATTGGTGGACATACATACATTCCTCATCTGTACTCGTTCAGTCTTGTGTCGCTGTTAGCAATCGCCATCTCTTGCGATTGCCTTCTCACTTGATCTTCATGGTTGTGTGTTCATCGTCGCAGGGTGGCGACTAAATTGGTGGACACACATACCTTCTGCCGCTTTGATCTCTCTCTTTCAGGGCTATCTTGCCCTGCGTTTCTTCCCTCCGTACAATTCCTGTCTGGCGTCAGTGGCAGGGCAGAGGAGCTGTTCCTCTGCACTCCACAGCTCCATCTGCCGACAGGAATTGCCCTCTACAGGTGCTTTGCACCTTTTGCTGGGTTCTCTCAAATTATACGCTTGGAGGATTTCTGCAGTGTCAGCGCACGTGCTGTGCACTGACCATGGAGAGAATTCCACAATCGTTACACTATGTTGCTGTCACTTACAGTAAGTAGTAGAAATCTGACATTACCGACAGGTTTTTGACTAGTCCAGCTCTTCATGGGGGGGGGGGGGGGGTCTCAGGGTTTTCTTTATTATTAAAAGCACTTAAGGTGGGTACACACGTCAGATAAAAGTCTTTTGAAAATGAAAGATCACAGACCAATTTTACCCCCTTCCATGTATTATGAGAGCCATACTCTACACAGTCTAGTCTATGGAGCTGAACTCCCCATCAGATAAAAATATTTGCAATATGCTGCACACAAAGATGCTGTACACATGCAACAGATCATTATCTGCAAAAGATCAGTTCCTGCAAAAGATCCGTTCCTGCAAAATGCATTCAAAGTCTACATCTGCAGATCTCATACACGCCTTGTTTAACGGACCATCATCTGCAGATCTGAAGATCCAACCTGGTTGATCTGATCTGCAGATAATTGTCAGTTAAACAAGGTGTGTATGAGATCTGCAGATATCATAGACTTTGAATGCATTTTGCAGGAACGGATCTTTTGCAGAAACAGATCTTTTGCAGATACTGATCTGTTGCATGTGTGCAGCATCTTTGTGTGCAGCATCTTTGTGTGCAGCATCTTTGTGTGCAGCATCTTGCAAAGATTTTTATCTGATGGGGAGTTCAGCTCCACAGAACAGATTGTGTAGGTATGGCTCTCATACTACATGGAAGGGGGTAAAATTGGTCTGTGATCTTTCATTTTCAAAAGACTATGGTCTGATGTGTGTATGAGCCTTTAGTGGAGGGCAGTTGCTCTGTCCAACTGCCAAAAAAGTGTGCAGTGAGCAGGGAGGCTGGCCAGCATCTTTGTATAAATCTTTTTTAGGGAATGTCTTTATAAAGAATAAAGGCCATGCTGAGAATCCCCTATGAAGAGATGGACTAGCCCAAAATCTGTCAGTGATGTCAGATTTCTAATACTTACTGTAAGTGACAGCAACATAGGAGAGAAGTCATTTATGGCTCATTTTACTCTAGTAGAAATTAACTTCTTATTTGTATGTGTTTTAAGATTTCCGTGACAGTTCCTCTTTAAACATAAAGGGTGGGGAGACAAGAGAGCGCTCCGTAGTGCATTAAATGGGGTTTACTGGATTAATAAAAAAAATAAATCATCACACTCACATTTAGTAAAATTATGCGTGTCTGTGCCTTTTGCTAACAAACATATTTGATAAAAGGGTACAAAATAAACATATGAGTTTGTACCCCATTTTACATCTTTTGCCTGTGAAAATCCACAGCTATTTGACATTCCCGGCATTCCATTACTTTTTGTTAACTTGTTATGTCGCTGGAAAATCCACAGATCTTGCCTGTTTGCAAACAAGAAAAACGGACTGTAATCCTGGATTTGCTCCAGAAACATTGAAGGATTTTATGTCACCATTGACCAGACTTGCATGATGCATTAACACTAAGCAGGTTGCTGGATGTGATAGCACTGCAAATGCAATTGTATGGTCATGTTTACATCTCTGCATTGCAACGGATCATGTTAGCCAAACACTTTGTACAGTGCATTTCTGGACAACGTGTACATTACGTATCAATTGTTTATGCTCTGAAAAATAACATTCCCACTATAGCACCGGCATTATGCAACGCACATAGCCCAAAGTTAGTTTTTTAGCCCTTTCACACTTAGAATGTTGCGTTCCACCACAACAGACAGTATCAATGCAACTCAACACAATGCAATGATATTTCTATGGGGCTTTGAGGGATAATTCACAATGGGAAGTTGCGGAGCTGCGTTATAAACTCTTATAACGCAGCTTACCTCACTGCAATCGCATTGTAACGTGTAGCGTTATGTTAATGCACTGCTGCAATGTGTTACCTCTAGACGCACACGTTACCAGGTACAGGAAAGCATACTTTTCATTGCCTGTATGCTCTACTGTACCTACTGTATGCAGCGGTAACGCATCGTTAATGTGCGTTACCACCTTTTTTTGCGTTGCATTGTAATGCTGCGTTGTGAATTTAACCTCTTGAGGGCCACAGTGTTAAATCCCCCTAAAGACCAGGCCATTTTTTTGTAAAATAGGCCACTCCAGCTTTAAGACCAAGCTGCAGGGTTTGCACAACACAGGACACAAGTAATCCCCCCCCCCCCCCCCTTTTCTCCTCACCAACAGAGCTTTCTGTTGATGGGGTGGAGTCTGATCGCCCCCAGATGTTTGTTTGTTTTTTCACAAATGTTTTTGTTGTTTTGTTTATTTTTTATTAAATTTGTGTAACTTTTTTTTTTAAATCCCTCACCCTCCCTCCCCCCGCCAGCCAGCCAATCAGCGTGATCAGCTGTCATAGGTTTCAGCCTATGACAGCCGATCACTTCCCAGCCTATGGAGGGGACAGCCGTGTCACACGGCTGTCCCCAGTACAGCACTGCCTTAGATCGCAACGCTGTACGGGTAATTCGACGGCATCTAACAGTTTCCGAGCTGCGATTGCCACTGGGAGACTCCACCTACCAAGCAGGAGATGCGCGAGCAGCGTGCGCGCGATCTCCTGCAAAAGCAAGCCCCAGGACTTTATGCCAATCGGCGTTAGGCGGTCCCAGGGCTGCCGCTGTGGCCACGCCCATTAGCGTGACGCGGTCGGCAATAGATTAACGTTGTATTACAACGCAAGGCCCCACTGTAAATGTAGCCTCACATGGAGTGCGGTGCGTCAAGTTCAGAAGCAGTAACGCAGCATGCTGCGCATCAACGGGGTAACGCGTGCATGTACAGTGGCAGTAGGGCATACTTTTATTGTACTGTATGCCTCACTGCAACAATAATACACGGTCCAACTTTTCAGCTACATTGCAGCTCAACTGACTGAATGTGAAAATGCCCTTAATCCTCTCTATGGCCTAGTGCACACCAGAGCGGTTCTGCTGCGGTTTGCGATCCGCTTGCGGGTGCGGATCCGCTAGGGTAATGTATTTCAATGGGCTGGTGCACACCAGAGCGGGAGGCGTTTTGCAGAAACGCATACTCCCGAGCTGCTGCAGATTTTGGATTGCGGATGCGTTTCTGCCTCAATGTTAAGTATAGGAAAAACGCAAACCGCTCTGAAAAACGGCACTTCAGAGCGGTTTGCCAGGCGTTTTTTGTTACAGTAGCTGTTCAGTAACAGCTTTACTGTAACAATATATGACATCTACTACACCAAAAACACTTCCCAAAACCGCAAAATGCTAGGTGAAACGCTAAATAAAAATAAGAAAAAGCGGTTCAAAATCTGCTAGCATTTTGCGGATCTGCTAGCGTTTTTTGGTGTGCACCAGGCCTATCTGCTGGCTGTACCCAAAACTGACACTCAGCACTGTTTTTATATTGTTAGAGAATGCAGGAATGTTTTCAGTTTACATTCTCATAAAAAAATGTGAAAACAACCGTTCTTTGTTAATACCTGGCCTTGAAAAAAATGATAATCACATTAATTCAATGAAATGAAAAGCACTGAACTGTTGAAGAAAAGAACTTCAGTGTGAATGCACAGACTGAAAATGTGATGATTACATCTCTAAACATTATTCTCAAGCTTTTAGGACCATTGTAGTCCCTTACACACTCCAATGAGTTCTGGGTCACCATGAGCTTGCTGGTTAGTCTGTGCCTCCATTATTCTCAAGGTAAGACTTATCACCATTACGTCAGCTATAAACAAATCATGGTGCCCCCCTGCAAAACTTTGATGGCCCCCCCTTAATGTTCACAACCCTTCCTTACTTCCCCCTGGTGACCCTCGCAGCCTGCTGTGCTGGAGCCTGCAGAGCCCACCCAGCACAGATCATAAAATAACACGCTGGTCCTTAAGGGGGGGGGGGGGGGGTAAAGGCTGAGTCCTCAAGTGGTTAAAGAGATACTGTGGGGGGGGGGGGGGGAATGAGTTGAAGTTACCCGGGGCTTCTAATGGTCCCCCGCAGGCATCCTGTGCCTGTGCAGCCACTCACAGATGCTCTGGCCCCGCCTCCGGTTCACTTCTGGAATTTCAGACTTTAAAGTCTGAAAACCACTGCGCCTGCGTTGCTGTGTCCTCACTTCCCCTGATGTCACTAGGAGCGCACGGCACAGGCACAGACCATACTAGGCCTGAGCAGTACACTCCTGGTGCCATCAGCGGGAGTGAGGACACGGCAACGCAGGTGCAGTGGTTTTCAGACTTTAAAGTCTGAAATTCCAGAAGTGAACCAGAGGCGGGCCGGAGCATTGGGGAGTGGCTGCGCCAACACAGGATGTCTGTGGGGGAACATTAGAAGCCCCGGGTAATTTCAACTCATTTTCCCCCGACCCCTCTACAGTGTCCCTTTAAGCTATATGGAAAAATCCAGAGAGTAAATACACATTTCAGTATGTATAAAACATGACTCAACTTACAAACAAATTCAACTTACAAACAAACTCCCAGAACGTAACCTGTTTGTAACTAGTGAATTGTATTTTTAGTTATTTAAAAACCAACTATAGCGAAAAAAGTAAGCAGTTAAAATCTGATAATCTGAAAATTCTGATCTGAACCGACAGGTTTTGGACTAGTCCATTTCCTCATAGGGGATTCTCTGGGTTTTCTTAGTTTTCAAAGGCATTGCCAAAATAGTAAGATACCAGCCAGCCTCCCTACTCACTCTTGCACACTATTTTGGCAGTTAGACTTTGCAACCTCTGTTCAGGGAATGCTTTAGAAAAGAATGAAAGAAATACTGAGAACTCCCAATGAGGAGATGAACTAGTCCAAAACCTGCAGGTTCTGTCAGATTTTAACTGCTTACTTTTTCCGCTGTAATGGCCCTTTAAAAGTGTAAATCAATACTTAAAAGGGCACTATGGCGAAAATTATAAAATTTAAAATATGTGCAAACATATACAAATAAACAGTATGCTTTTTCCAGAGTAAAATGAGCTATAAATTACTTTTCTCCTATGTTGTTGTCACTTACAGTAGTGCTCTGTCCAACTGCCAAAAAAACTGTGTAGCGAGCAGGGAAGCTGGCCAGCATCATTGTTTAAATCCTTTTTAGGGAATATCTTTATAAAGAATAAAATCCTTGCTGCAAATCCCCTATGAAGAGATGGACTAGTCCAAAACCTGTCGCTTCTGTCAGATTTCTACTATTTACTGTAAGTGATAGCAACATAGGAGAAAAGTAATGTATGTCTCCTTTTACTCTGGAAGAAACATACTTCTTATTTGTCTATGTTTGCACATATTTTAAGTTTTACAATTTTTCGCCATAGTGCCCCTTTAAAAAAGATGTATACACAAATATTGAGTACTTCTTACAAGTGGGTGTGTGTGTACCTGAGAGGATGTCAGAATCGGGGGTACTCAGCAAACACATCTTACATAAAGGGGTACATGCAGAAATAATGTTGAGAAACGCTGCCATATATCACAGTACTTTTTATCTGTAATGACAGAAGCCGCTAATATGGCCTTTTTCCTCTGTACTTGCAAAACGCAAACGCATCTGACTGTGTTTTTTTTTTTTTAAGATTTCCAGGAATGGGAAGGGCTGGCACTAGCAATAATCGCAACGGAATTGCGCAAGTATGCAATTGCGTTTCCAACAAAGTTGAAACGCATTAAGCCTTTGTTCACATCTAAAATCGAAATCTATGACGGCATTGATTTTTCAATTTTTTGCGATTTGTTTTTTCTCCCTCCGGCGCTTAGCTGCGCGCTGTGATTTTGTATAAAGCGCTATTCAATTCGCTTTTGCAGAGCGATTTGTTTTTTCACTTCCTAACGCAAGTCAGGAAGTGAACTCTTTGACCCAGAAATTAATAAATACAATGTATTTATTCTTAAAAGCGCTGGGGAAAATCTTTTTCAAACGCCTTGCGATTTCCCTATACCTTCCATTGAGCAAAAACTCCCCAAAAATGGTACAGGCAGCGCTTTGCTGAGCGGAAACGAACCACTCAGATGTGAACTCTCTCATAGGGAATCATTGCACAAGCAATTTCAAGGCGATTTTGAAAATCACTGGCGCTTAAAAAAAAAAACCCACAAAACGCCCAAGGTGTGAACAAGCCCCAACTCTGATCGCTGCTAGTGGAAAAATGCTTAATATGCTGTTGGCTGATTGTCTAACTATAATACTGTGAATTATTCACCAGGAGCATGCATCTCAGTAAGGTGTCCTGGATGCTTGTTCCAGGTGAGTATTGTGGCCAGAAAAGTAGGAAATCAGCATTTCCAGAGGGAGATCAGGGGCGGCACCCTCCAAGATTACTCTCACTTGAGTTTTACTATAATATATGGTTCATTTCATTTTATTTCATTAAAAAAAAAAAAAAAGTTACTAACGAGCTGAAATAAACAGAAACAACCCTGTCAGCACCCTTCCCCATTCTGCAAGGAATAATGCGATTTGGGCTTTTATGAATAGATACTTGTTCTAGTTTCAATTATGAAGTGTAAAAACATAACAAAACGACTGCAAACTGATACTTTCCAGCGGATCCAGCACCAGCCAGACCCCGTCTGCGCATCTCCTCCTCAGTGTCTGTTCCATCGGATCAGTTTCTGCCCCCCCCCCCCCCCCCCTCACCAGTCCAAACTCTCTCTCCACGTCTGGTAGAGGCAGATCAATGTCATTCCTGCTCCTTCCCCGCACAGCTCCTTCCAGCAGTCCTGGTGGAGAAGCAGAAAGCCACCCAGGGAGGCACCGAGATAAGCACCTCTCTGCTGTCACGCTAGGCAGGATCAGCACGCACAGCCACTTCTGGCTCCATCACCTGCATGGGTTGATGGATGAAGAGAAGAATCTCAACCAGCCAATTACTGGAACACAGGTTTCCGGATGAAGTCAGCCACTGACTTCACACTCATCAGGAGGGAAAAGAGGAAACTCTCACTCAGCAGGCGCTCCAGGAGCTGCTCTCAGCTCTGCATTGAATGGACTAAACAGCCAAATAGCAAAAGTCCAATGGTGATCAGCTGGGCGGTGACCAAAGCATGCCTCCTGGGGAGGAAACCAGTCACACTGTGGGGCAACAGGAGCATCCTAGGCTATAAAGGGGTAATGCTGAGCCATTGGAGAGCAGTTTTCAAGTCTTCCAAAGGTGATCTGTTGCTGCAGCAATTTTTGCAAGAATCTCTCATGAAAGTCCTATTTAAGCACTGTGGTCCGGACTAGCCTTCATCCAGTTCACAGAATTCCCGATCTGGACTTACAAAGCCTGCACGTCCATTATTTGAAGTATCATCTCTTGAAGGTCCCTAGACTAAGAACTAGAAGGTCCTCTAGACGCTGAACTGAAAGAGATGGGATCGCTTCCTGTGCAGGTAAATAGATGCATGCTGTATGAAGCTGGGCGTTTTCCTGTAGATGCTCCTGGAGCATACATAGATGTGTGTATTGGGAGAAGAGCACTCATGCATGGAGCAGCTGAACCTCAAGTACACGACAGTGGCTTTCCCATGCTGCAGGTGTGTTAGCTAGTCAGAGAGAGCCTGCATTTTACCAAAGGGACTCTAGGTGGTGGACGTGTGTTCATTTTCACAGCTGGGATCCTGGCAATATTAGCTAGCTCAGAGAACCGTTTGAGGGGCTATTCACACTTGCTGATCGCAAAATGCTAGCGATTTTGCTAGCGTCTTGCTCTGGAGTTTTTTGGCGTTTAACGCCAAAAAAATCACCATTCACACCTGCCGATTTTTTTTTCTTTTTTTAGCGAAATGTTTTGCGCTTCTATAGCACTGAAATGCAATCGCCGGGAAATCGCCTGAAAATGGTGCAGGCTACGTGTTTAGGTTTAGCGTATTTTGGGCGATTTGCGTCGATTTACGCAAATCGCCCAAATGAGAACAGGCCCTAGGACTTTTATTATCCTAGCCAGGGCCGGCCCGCTCATGAGGCGGGGTGAGGCGGGTTCCTCAGGCGGCAGGAAGTAGAGGGGGGGCACCAGGCATAAAGAGGAAGTGACTGCGCCTGGTTCTTGCCGCCTTTTGGAGAGACTGGCTTGTGCTGCTTTACCGCCGCCTGATTGCTTACACCCAATCGTGAGTAACCCGTCACCTGGCCGGATTGCACTTATGGCTGGTACCCCCGCCAGCCCACCATGCCGGCCTCCAAGTCCGAGCTCTGCAGGGCTGCACGCTGCCTCAGCCTGCTTGATGATGGTGGGCGCCAGGCAGAATCCGGAAGTGACTGGAGTCACGCTGCCTGCCGCCCGCTCTGAATGTGTCAGTCACCAAGAGCCACTGTGACACTGACGATAATTACCTGCTGCCACTGCCCGCCGATACCCGCCGGCGTTACCCGCCAGCATGCCTGCCGCCTGCCTGCCAGCGCAAGATGGATGCTGGTCCTGGATCATGCCCGCCCTCCACCATTGCCGTTGTCAGGCTGACCCCGGTGAGTCACTTTGCTACCTGCTTTGCTATTGCTGCCGCCAGACAGACTCTCTGAGCCTTATAGGCGCTCCGGTTCTCACACAGTCCAGACACAGGCTGTGTGCATCATAGCAGCAGGCAGATTCTCTGTGGTCCCATCCTTCCTGATCCATCCATCCATCTTCATAGGCATAGCAGCCCCATGGCCCATAAGCCCCTCATCCATCCACACACAGCACAGGCTGTAGCAGCTTCTCTGCCCCATCATGGCCCATAAGCCCCCCATCCATCCATCCATCCATCCACACAGTACAAGCTGCAGCAGCTTCTCTGCCCCATCATGGCCCATAAGCCCCACATCCATCCATCCATCCATCCACACAGCACAGGCTGCAGCAGCTTCTCTGCCCCATCATGGCCCATAAGCCCCACATCCATCCATCCATCCATCCATCCATCCACACAGCACAAGCTGCAGCAGCTTCTCTGCCCCATCATGGCCCATAAGCCCCCCATCCATCCATCCATCCATCCATCCACACAGCACAGGCTGCAGCAGCTTCTCTGTCCCATCATGGCCCATAAGCCCCCCATCCATCCATCCATCCATCCACACAGCACAGGCTGCAGCAGCTTCTCTGCCCCATCATGGCCCATAAGCCCCCCATCCATCCATCCATCCACACAGCACAGGCTGCAGCAGCTTCTCTGCCCCATCATAGCCCATAAGCCCCCCATCCATCCATCCACACACAGCACAGGCTGCAGCAGCTTCTCTGCCCCATCATGGCCCATAAGCCCCCCATCCATCCATCCATCCATCCATCCACACACAGCACAGGCTGCAGCAGCTTCTCTGCCCCATCATGGCCCATAAGCCCCCCATTCATCCACACAGGCTGCATACCAGCAGCTTCTCTACCCCATCATCATGGCCCCCATCCATGCATCCACACACAGCACAGGCTACATACCAGCAGCAGCTTCTCTCCCCCCATCCGTCCATCCATCCTTCCAGAAGCTTCTCTGTCTCTCCTGGAGCTATGGTTATGGTCCAGTCCAGAGCTTGTTTTGCCAGGTCAGGATTCAGCTAGGAATAAAAAGTGAAGGAGGGGGGGGGGGCGCCTTCACGATCTTTGCCTCAGGCAGCAGAAAGTCCAGGACCGGCCCTGATCCTAGCGCTTTGAAAAGCGCTAGCGTTTGAGCGTTTTGCCGAAATCCCTGGCAAACCGCTCAAGTGTGAATGGGTCCTTACATAGTCAGTGAAACTCAGAGAGTTGGTTCACCTTCTTCTCTGTGCAACTTTGAGAGGCAGATTGCCCTAGAATCTAAGGCAGCCTTGGTGGGTCCATAAATTGTTAGAATTAGGTGTATTATATTTAGGCTCTTATGAAGCTATGCTCAAGTTTTTTATTCATATTTTTTTTGTTTGTTTGTTGTTTAGCAGTTTAACGTCGTGATGTGGAAGATTTATGAAGAGTTGTATCCGTCCTCCACCTGCAATCTTCTCCTCTCTTTGCTCTACGCGCTATGTACAGTCTGCATCTATAGATGGCTACAGTTCTGGATCTTCCCCAGGTGGTCTGGAGAACATCATCCACCAGGACCATTCCCATGGCCACTCATAGGTAATGCCATGAAGATGGGCAGCACTCCTCATCTGGCCTTTGCAGCCATGACAAAGAAGTATGGGCAGATCTTTCAGATCAAGTTGGGCAGTCAGAGAGTGGTGGTGCTGAATGGAGAAGAGGTGATCCGTCATGCCCTACTGAAAAAAGGAGATGATTTTGCTAATCGTCCAGAATTTCCATCATTCAAGATAGTATCAGGTGGCCGCAGCATGGCTTTTGGACGCTATAATGACAGGTGGAGAGTCCACCGCAAGCTTGCTCAGGCTACAGTCCGTGCTTTCTCCACAGGGAACCCAGACACCAAACGCAACCTTGCAGAGCATGTGCTGAGGGAGATCAGGGAACTCATTAGCTTCTTCTCCACCATTGGAGAAGGAGGTAAGTACTTTCACCCAAATAGGCATCTGGTGGTGGCCGTAGCAAATGTCATGTGTGCTGTGTGCTTTGGTCGCCGCTACAGCCACACCGATCTTGAGTTTCAAGCTCTACTAAGTAACAATGATAAATTTGGTAAGACTGTGGGGGCTGGGAGTTTGGTAGATGTCATGCCCTGGCTCCAGTACTTCCCCAACCCCGTAAGGACTGTATTCTGCGATTTCCAGAAAGTCAACCATGAGTTTTATGAGTTTGTGCATGCCAAGTTCCTACAGCACTGTAAGACAGCCTCGTGTGGGGTAACTCGAGACATGATGGACGCTTTTATCCATATCCTGATTGATGTGGATGGCAAGAGTGTCCTGAACCCAGATAATCCAGAGAAGAAACAAAAGAATGGTCCAGTAATTAAAGAAAAGAATGGTTATCCTGGTCTTCACCTGCTGGAGGCTGAGCATGTACCAGCTACAGTTTGTGATATATTTGGAGCCAGTCAAGATACCCTGTCCACTTCTCTGCAGTGGATACTCTTCTTCCTTATCAGGTAAGGCACCCAAGCTTGTGCTATGCTATAAACTATGCTTCTCTCTATGGCCCTTACTCAATTCATTTTTTTTCTTAAAGTGTACCTGAAGGGGAAAAAAATGTTTCTCTTGGGGTTACCTACTTTGGGATGGAGAAGCCTCTGGTACCTCAAGAGACCCGTCCTCCTCCACCAGCCTATTCCAGCGCTGAGACCCCTGAAAATACACTCGTCGGGCTCGTGCTTGCACAGTAGTGCGGACCCACTTAGGCTCACGCAGAGAACGCCAAGCCCACTCAGGTCCATGCCTTGGGTACACCTGAGCGAGTCTGTGCTACTGCGTTGGCGCAGTGCAGTTGTGCTTTGGAGGTCTCATCACTGGGTCGGCCTGGTTGAGGAGGACGGAGGAGCCTCTCCAGGATCCAGAGGCTTCCCCTCCAAAGGTAAGTATTTAAAATTGCCTGTAGCAAACCTCACAGGTTTGCTTTAGGGTTTCTTCTAGGTGATATTTTCAGACCTTCTCAATAAAATGCCTTTTAAAGAGCAGATCCAATCTGTAATTAAAGAAAAAAGATCTACTTACCCATGGCTTCCTCCATCCCCTGGCAGCCGTCCTCTGCACTCGCCGCAGCTCCGCATTCAGCCGGTGGCGCAGGGTTCCCTCTGGTGCAGATGCCGACCTCGCCAGATTGGCCTCTACTGCACCTGTGGAAGAGTTGCTCTCGGTCGCGCTCACGTGGTCTGGAGTGTACTGTGCAGGCACAGTAGTTCTGCGCCTGTGCAGAACACTCCAGACCATGTGAGCGTGAGTGGCTCTCACGCATGCGCAGTCGATGTCCGTCGGCATCTGCACTGGAGGGTACCCCCGGCCACTGGCTGGGAGTGGAGCTGCTGCGAGGGCACAGGACAGCTGCCAGGGGCTGGAGGAAGCCCTGGGTAAGTGGATCTTTTTTTTTTTTTTTTTTTTTTTAATTTGCTCGGACCTTCCCTTTAAGCCACCAGCAAGCAAGAAAATACTTTGAATAATTTTGAAAGTACTTTTTTTTGCCTTTTTGGTAGTTTTCAATAGCAGAGTGCTTAAACTTATTTTAAATAGAAGATAACATTGATCTCTTAGGAAAAAACTTGGGAGAAAAAAAGTGAATTGAATAAGCTACTGTTACTTATTGAAGGTCAGTAATTATCAGTATCTATGCTTTTGTTTTGTATTGCTGCTGAGCTTTAATGAAATGTAGCAAAATGTTTCAGTCCTGCCTCTTTCCACAGCAATTCTGATATACTGCGTGAGAGAGCGATCAATCATATGCATAATTACTGAATCAGTCTTTGTTTCATGCTTGTATCTTAGGCGACCAGTGGAATTTTAGCAAACATTACAGATTATTGCTGTCTGGGAATTGTAGGTTAATTGTAATATTTCTGTAGATATGCAATATTAGGCTGTGGATAATGCAGTATACAAAAAGTACGAGGGCTGGCGGCCAATAGGAGAAAAGTGCAGCATATTTAGTAGTGATCTCTGGAGCGATTTCTGGTGATTTTAAAGCACTTTTTAACTTAATGTACACCTGTAACAAAAAAAAAAACAGCCCCTATGAGATACTCACCTCGGAAGGGGGAATCTTTAGGATCCTAATGAGGCTTCCCCATCCTTTTTAGCATCAGGGATCCAGCACTAGCTCCCCTGAAAACTCCCCTGACAAGTGCCAACAAGCACTGTGGAGGCGCCGCAGCACACAGCAATATTTACTTTAAGAGCTCCAGCACAGTCGCAGTAGAAGTTTTAGCCGGGTCCGATCGGGTCCACTCTACTGGGCAGGTGCAAGTTACCTCCTCCATAGAGCAGACACGATGGGGCTCAGTTAATTCTGCCAGAGAAAGCTTCTACTGCGCTGGAGCCCAAAAGGTTAGTATTGCCGTGCGTGGAGTTCGGGGGCTGTCAGCAATGGATTTGGGAGGCTGAACAGGACGGGGGAAGCCTCATTAGGATCGAGAGGCTTCCATTTCCCGAGGTAATTATCCCGCAGGGGGTGTTTTGTACATTACAGATTTCCTTTAATGCTAGCAATTTGTACAGCGATTTCCTTTTTATAATTTTGAGGTTTTCGGTAGTAAAACCACTGTAAAATCATTTTGTATTAGCCATTTTGCAGCAATCCTATACTTTTTATTGGAGTGCAATCGCTCCTGTGGAATGACCGCCATTGACTTTCATTAGTCTAGCACTTTTGGGAAGTGATTGCAAAGCATGGCTGAAATGCCTCCTATGGGTCCCAGCCCTAAAAAGCTGTGCATAAATGTCCCTGAATCTACCACAGTACACTAGATTAACAGGTCTTTCATAACACGAGGATTTTAAATTCTTGTCATTTATAAACAATTTTTGCAATATGAATATTGTTCTTACACATGTTCAAGATAAAGCAAAATCTAATGAGTAATTATACAGATGTTCACCATTTTGCAGATCTTAAGGTGGCCTTACACTTATCAATTTTCCATTTCGGTTCCTGGCAGATTCAATCGAATCTGACACAAATCTATTGCCCTAGCATGTTCAGTCGATCTATTCCACCATCAATCCGACGGGCGGGAAGATTTGCATTGACTGGGGTGAGGCATGATTGATGGGCCGTGGGGTGGCACTGTATAGAACAGTGTAATGCAGCGATATGACTGATTTTCAATAGATTTCCTGCTGAAATGTATTGAAAATCGATGTGCTGTGTGTGGTAGGAATCAGTTCCTTTCTGATCAGATTCCGATCAGAGAGGAATCAATCATTTGGCTACATCGGGTGGCAATCTGTGTGTGTTTATGGAGACCTTTGGTCAGCTTTGCTCTTGTGGTCACAATCCTGCACTCACTTTATCCCCAAACCTTCAGGGTTGACTTTTACATGCTTTGTCGTGCAGTTTGCATCTCAAGCGATAGATTGCCTTGCGTGGACTATATAAGGCCTATCTAATAGGAAGTTCTAATCTGTGATAATATAGCTGTTTCCCTGTATGCCATTTTTAAGACAAGCATTCAGCTAATCTTATGAGATCTGACAATAATGTCAGAAACGCCTGATCTGCTGCATGCTTGTTCAGGGGCTATAGCTGAAAATATTAGAGCTAGAAGATCAGCAGGACTGCCAGACAACTGGTATGGTTTAAAAGGAAATAAATAAGTCTATCATCCATATCCCTCTTGCTTCAGTTGTCATTTAATGATGTATTGCATCACTAGCCACAACCACCAGGCTTGCCACCCCTTTCTAAATGTGGCGATCAGGGAAATAATGCCAGATCTTCTATTATTTTTTTGGAGATCATGGGGAAAGTGGCCGTTGAGGTGAATAGTGGTGATCATTTTAGCCAGTTGACAGTGTTTATAATTCTGGTGATCTGAGAAAAGGCATTATTCAGCAGAAGTAATTGTATGTTTTTGGGAACCTGCATGTTGGCCCTTTGACAAACTATGATAGTTACATAGTTATTTGGGTTGAAAAAAGACATACGTCCATCGAGTTCAACCAGGCTCCATAGATTAAAACGGGAACTGCTACGTGACGATTTTCAATCACGCGATTCATCGATTATCTCCTTCACTTCGCCACAATTCAGCCGCATAGCAGAAAGAATTAGTGTTTAACCCCCTCCACTTCTCTCCATAGACTTGAATGGAGCATGAGATGCGTGTCTCTCAACAATCGCTCATTTAGGAGATGTTTTCCCATGGTTTAATCTAAGGAGACTAATCTAATGCTGGGAATACACGTTACGTTTTTTGCGAAGAATCGTTCCGATAGATGCCTTCGATGATAAAATTCCGACATGTCCGATGTTCCACTCGCTTTCTCATAGAAGTGAATGGAAAAAAGATAAGAAAAATGAGTGGATGGCTAATCGCGCGCTGAATCGAACGTGAAATAACGTAACGTGTATTCCCAGCATAACAGCAATAGGTCAGAAATCTCTTATGGTGGCATACAAAAAGGTTTTACCTTGGAGATATTTATCTGTCTCCAACATAAAAACCAACCTGTGTCCTGTGGGTGAAGCCACTCACAGACTACAGACAAAGGGTCTCAAACCTTTGCGAGGCATTCAAACATAAAAAGCAGACTTGTACAGATATTACTTAAAGTAAAGCTGAAGTGGAACAAACCTGTAAAATAAAATGGTGCCCAGTGCTCTTTTACTTATTAATACGAACTACTCAGCACCCTTGGCTGACCCTGTGTCCCTCCCGTTTCTCGTTTTCACTTTTCTCCTGCACTCTGTTAACGTGAAGTGATTGCAGCTGCGAACTCGAATATCTGCACTGGGCATGTGCAAGTTCACGGACCACACATGCCTAGTAAAAGGAATCATTTTATTCATATTATTTCATATACCATTTTTGGTATATACTTATATTTAATATTTCTCCCTTGATTTTAATTGATAGCTTGATTGGGCCTTGAATGTTCTCCATGCAAACTTTAATATCATCTGATGCTCAGAACTAGGTACAGTACAGGTCTAAAAACTAAAAAAAAAAAATATTTGCAGTTCAAATCTGCAATTTATGTTACCTTGTGGTGTTTGGTATTTAATGGTGTTAAGTAATTTAAAGAACTAGTAAATTCATGTATCAAATACTAATTAATGACAATTCGACCAACATCTGCAGGCATATTTCTTAAATGGTCTGTTAAAGTGGACCCAAATTAAAAGTACAAGATTTCAGAAATAAAATCTATTTTCTAAATTATAATAATAAATAGCAGCCTTTTTTTCAGCTGCATGATGACAAATATAAAATATTCTACATTTATTGGAGGAACCCCTCCCTTCCTTTCAAATTGCCGGGATTTTTCCGGCAAACTGGTGGAGTAGATGGTGTCCAGCAATAGAGGAATTGCTAATGGCTGCCCCCAGTATAACCCTAGCTATGAAAAGAGAAGGGTGAAAAGCATGCACTGAAATGATCATAGGTTTGAAGGAGTGTTCATTTATCTTTGTATGTGTCAGAGTGGTGCAACTAAATATTTTTTATTAAAAAAATGTTTGGTTTGGGTCCGCTTTAAATTGGATTCTACTATCCTAATAATATAACTTAGTGAATTGCCAAAGTATAGCAAAATAGGCTAATGACGCCAAATTGGAGAGACCTTATGTTGCATTAATTGCTTGTATGTAAAATCTTTTTGTGGTTAGTAGAGTCCACTGACATGCTGAGGGTCAGTCTAAAAGGAGAAACTTGTAGTAATAACTAATATATAAATATCTACTCTATGGCCCTTATTCAATTGAGTTTTCTCCTAGGAAATAATTTCCCATCTTCTTTTTAAAAGAAATTTTCAGTACTTTGCAATTGAAAAAGTACCAAAATGTAGGTGAAAAAGTGCTATTAAACTTATTTTGAGTAATTTCTTGCTTGCTTGTGGTTTAATAGGCATTTTATTGACTGGTGTAAAACTTTTGCCAAGGAGAAAACTCAGGAGAAAATGGTAATTTTTTATGGGATTATATTCCAAAGAGGGACCGTGCTTATCAATAAAGGACCTAATGCTGGGGATACACGGTACGTTTCTGTACCGTGTATCGACCAGCTGATCCGGCCAGCTGATAATATTCAGCTGGCCCGATCATGCTGCTCGACCCACGCCCGCTCGAGTCCCGCCAGCGGACAACGGCAGGGAATCGAGCGATGATAAGGAAGCGCCGGTGGGGACGAGCGGCAATCAATCCGCGCGGACAAGTGGGGATGCGTCGGCATCGAGCCGCATAAAACGAGCCGTCTATGCCCGGCATTACACCACTCCACAATGGAACAGTTTTGTCTAACTACCATGTCAACATGGAAAAGACGTGTCAGGTATCATAGCCCCAACCTGCAGGGCCATATGTTAAAGTATAGAGGCACAGTTCATAAGGACACTGGGGACAACTCCATGGAGTCAAAACATCAGTTGCTCACACATAGAGCTGTCAACCAGAACTCTAGATCTAGACTGACTTGTGCACAACCTTAATTAGCTACAAGAATGCCTACAGCCAGAGATGGTCAATGAGGTGTAAATATTCAGAATCAGAATCAGAATCAGAATCGCTTTTATTTCGCCAAGCACGACTGGGTCGTGCCCGGAATTGGGCTTGGCACGACAGATGCAGAGCGTATACATAGAAACATAAAAAACATCAGGGCATAGAACATAATAGACAACATTTCATTGCACAAACATAACCATAGCCACATAAACATAACCATAGCCACATAAACATAACCATCAACCACAATTTCCCTCACTTCATCACCTAACATAACCATAAACCACTGTTTTCCCTAACCGGGTGAGTTACATGCCTAAAGTCCGCATGGAGGAGCAGGGCAGCCTAAGGGGGGAGAGCATGAGCAGAGTTAATCGCGTTCAGCAGATTTACCGCTGAGGGGAAGAAGCTGTTTTTGTGTCTCGTGGTCTTTGTAGCGATGGACCGATATCTCCGATACCTCCGCCCCACGGGGAGTTGACTGAAAAACTGGTGGCCAGGGTGGGAGGGATCGTTTGCAATCTTCAGTGCTCTGGTGCGTAGTCTGGCCCTATAGAGGGAGTCCAGGGCAGGAAGTTGGTTCCCGATGATCCTTTCCGCTGACCTGATGACCCTCTGTAGTTTGCGTCTGTCGCTATCGGTGGAGCCAGCATACCAGACAAGGATGGAGGAGCAGAGGACAGATTCAATGGTTGCGGTATAGAAGTTCCTCAGGAGTTTTTGGGACATGCCGAACTTCCTCAGTTGGCAGAGGAAGTAGAGCCTCTGCTGGGCTTTCCTCTGGGTGGAGACAGTGTTTGCCTTCCACTTCAGGTTATTGGAGATGGTGGTGCCCAGAAGGCGTACACAGGGCACTCTTTCCACCACCATCCCTCCAGTGTGCAGTGGAGGCGGGGTGGAGGCGTGCTTCCTAAAGTCAATGATAACCTCAACGGTTTTTGCATTGTTGAGGACCAGCTTGTTCTCCCTGCACCAGTGGCAAATCCTGTCCACCTGCTGGCGGTAATCCTGCTCGTCCTTGTTGGAGATCAGGCCGACTATGGTGGTGTCGTCTGCAAATTTTAATACCTTGACAGAATTTGCCGAGGATCTGCAATTGTTCGTGTACAGGGAGAACAGGTATGGTGACAAGACGCAGCCTTGTGGGGCCCCTGTGTTGGTGATCTTTGGCTGCGAGGTGATGGGGCCCAGCTTGACAACCTGAGATCTGTTTGTAAGAAAGTCTTTGATCCACAGTTGAAGAGTGGGGTGGACCCCGAACTCAGCCAGATTCTCCTGTATTATATGGGGGCTAATGGTGTTAAACGCTGAGCTGAAGTCGAGGAGGAGGACCCTGGCATATGAATTTGATTTGTCAAGGTGATTGTTGACAAGTTCCAGACAGATGTTAATGGCATCGTCGGTTGACCTATTTGCCCTATAAGCAAATTGATACGGGTCTAGCTGGGTTTCAGTTTTGTGTTTAAGGAGGGGCAGGACTGCTTTCTCAAAAGTTTTCATTATGACCGATGTGAGTGCGACAGGCCTGAAGTTGTTAAGGTCTGAGGCATCCTGTTTTTTGGGGACAGGAATGATGGTGGACCTCTTGAAGCATGTTGGTACTTTGCCACTCTGAAGAGACTTGTTGAGGATGGAGGAAAGGATGGGAGCAAGCTGCTGTGCGCAAGCTTTCAGGCAGGCTGGCGACACCCCATCCGGGCCTGAGGCTTTTCTGGCATTTAGTTTAGATAGGTGGCATGCCACATCTGTCTCACTTACAGCCAGGGGGGTCGAGTTTTGGCATGGTGGTGCTGAGACATGGGGTGGAGTGAAGGGGACCTGTGGTTTTGGAAGCCCCGCCGCAGCCTCCTGCTCCTCGAACCTGCAGTAGAAGCTGCTGAGTTTTTCCGCCAGTTCGGCACTGGGGGCTGCGTTTTGGGGGGGGGGGGGGGCTTGTAGTTGGTGGCTGCTTTGAGCCCCCGCCAAACGGCTTGTGCGTCATTTGAGGAGAGGTCCTGCTCCAGCTTGTCTGCGTAGCCTTTTTTTGCGATTCTCAATTCCTTGTCTAGGATGTTCCTTGCCTTCCTGTATTCCTCCTGGTTCCCAGACTTGTGTGCGTCCTCCTTGCTTCGGCGCAGTTGCCGAAGTTTCTTGGAGAACCAAGGTTTGTCGTTCGGATAGACTTTGTGCGTTTTCTTTGGTATGCAGGAGTCCTCGCAGAAACTGATGTACGAGCTCACGTTGTCAGCCCACTCATCTAGGTTTGGAGTTTCCAGAGCCTTCCAGTCCGTGCAGTCAAAGCAGGCTTGAAGTTGCAGCTTGGCCTCGTTTGACCACACCTTGGTTGTTTTAAGGACTGGTTTAGCAATTTCTAGGCGCCTCCTGTAGGTAGGTATCAGGTGGATGAGGCAGTGATCGGATGAGCCTAGAGCTGCCCATGGGGTGGCTTTGTAAGCGTCTCTCAAGACCGTGTAGCAGTGGTCGAGAGTGTTTGCGTTCCTGGTGGGGCAGGCGATGTGCTGATGAAAGCGTGGGAGCTCTTGGCGGAGGTTGGCCTTGTTAAAGTCTCCCAGGATGATGAACAATGCGTCTGGGAGGGTTGTCTCCCAGTGCGTGACCGTGTCGCTAAGGACGTGCAGGGCAGCTTTGACATCGGCATCAGGTGGGATGTACACTCCGACAAGGACGTAGGATGAGAACTCTCTTGGAGAGTAGAAAGGCCTGCAGTTAATCAGGAGAAGTTCAAGTTCTGGTGAGCATTCCTTGGCGAGTACAGAGGTGTTGGAGCACCAAGCGGGGCTGATGTAGAAGCAGATGCCGCCCCCTTTCTTTTTCCCAGAGAGGGTGCTATCGCGATCTGCCCGGATGAGGTTGTAGCCTGGGAGGTGAAGGGCATTGTCAGGGATGTTGTCGTGTAGCCACGTTTCTGTGAAGCAGAAGATTGGGGTGTTGCTGCCAAGGTCCCTCCTTGCCCCGAGGAGCCGCAGTTCATCTAGCTTGTTGGGGAGGGAGCGAACGTTTGCCAGGAGGACTGCTGGTATGGCCGACTTCAGGCCTTTCCTCTGCAGCCTCGCGCGTGCACCCGCCCGGCAGCCCCTCCGTCGCTTGCATGTTATTTTCTGAACATGTCTCCAGACAGAATCGGACAGGAGCCTGTCTTCTGGGTGCAGGGCTGTAGTGTATTCCCACCTGAGAAGTTGTGATCTGGTGTAGGTGGTGCGTGGGGAGAGAGGAAGTGGCACGGAAGACATGGTCCGGCGGCAGAGCGGGACAGAGCTTGGAGCACTGCCCCAGCAGCGGCCAGGATAACCAGGTAGCAGCGCGCCGTCCAGTGCCCAGCGGCAGATCACTCCCTGATACTGTGCATCACAGTGCCTGGTAGCAGAGCAGTCTATGATACTGTGCATACAGTGCTAAGCAGCAGAACAGTCCGTGATACTGTGCGTAGCGGTGCCTAGCAGCAGAAACAGTCCATAGTACCATACATAGCATTGCCTGGCAGCAGAAACAGTCCATAATGCAGTACGTAGCAGTGCCTAGCAGCTGAAACATACCATGATAGGGGGCATAACAGTACCTATCAGCAGGATGTCAGAGGACATGTGCAGGCCTCTGCTCCCGTGAGGGCAGAGTACAGTCTAGAAAACAGTCCATACTACAGTGCATAACAGTAGAAAACAGTCCATAAACGGTGGGGTCCGGTATCAGAGCAGTGGAGCCCGTAGTACAAGTGGTGCCCAGCCTTAGTACAGACCACAAGCAGTGTTCCCCAGTGCACAACAGCTGTGCCTAGCATCAGTACAGTCCCTACAGTACAGCATCAGTACAGTGCTTCCCAGTGCATTCCCAGTGATCCTCTTACCCTATCGTGGCTGGCGATGTGAGCCGAGTCCCCAGGTATGGTCCCCTGCATAGAAGTGGGGGAGCAGGTCCGCTGTGCAGTCTATCTGCCGGGCTGTGTTCGAAGTCGGCTGCGGATGGGGGCCTCTTGCCTTGCTTGACTGTGGGGTCCTCAGCGGGGGCTCCAGCCTCTGTCTTGTGACCCGGCGTTGCTGGCGGAGGAGGAACAGAGCGGCTGTGCAGGCTTGCCGGTCCGTTGGCTGTGGGTCCTGGCGTTCCTGGCGGAGGAGGGACAGAGCTGTTCCGCTGGCTGTGGATCCCGGGGTTGCTGGCTGCCGGTACGGTGGCTAGAGGAGCACGTGGAGAGCACGTGGGGAGCACGTGGGCAGCAGCTGCTTTGGATTCCCGTAGCCGCAGCTGAACTGAGCTACCCCGAGTGAGAGTGTGGCCGGCAACCAGGGAAAAAGGGATGTCCAGGATGCCGTGGCCGAACAGGGGCTGCTGGTGCCTGTGTCAGACTCGCCGGAGAGATCAGACTCCTCTACGCTGGCTGCGTGGGTGGCCTGGCAGGGCCCGAGTCAACAGCGGGTGGATGGATGCCGGACCGCTCCTCTGGGTGTCCGGCGGGCGACAGCAGGCAGTGAGGCAACGAGGCCTGATGGAGATCTGCCGAGTGGGATGCAGCCCGGGCCGGTGGTAGGAGGGTTCCCCAGTCCTACTGCGGGGAAAGGCCCGGCGTCGGTGGAAGGCATCCGTTGGCGCTGTAGGGGGCCGGCTTCTCTGCCTGTGTGGATCGGCAGGCTAGGAGCGCGGACCAGCAGGCTGGCGGGGCTTGGCGGAGGGTCTACGTTCTGCTGATGGCGGGCCTGGAGGTGGTGTGCCGCCGCTGAAGACGGAGGCTGTGCGGCTGGTACCTGGAAGGCCACCCTGCTTGTGAGGTGTCCCGGGTGGGAGGTAGGGGGTAGGCTGGATCCAGTCGTGGGTATCCGATCCTAACAATCCAAGCTGCCTAAACTAAATGTAGCAATAACGCTAACTAAATGTAGTAATAACGCTAACTAACTAACAAAACAAATTAGAAACAAACTAGCAGAAACTAACAAAAAACCAAAGGCTCTCGGAGCTCCTGTGTGCCGTGGCTGCCGCTCAGCGCCATCTTCAGTACTTTCCTTCATCTTTCAGTACTTTCCTTCAGTGTTTCCTTGCGGACAGCAAGCAGTTTGAAACTGAGCTAAGATAGCATCTATTGAGTTTAATTGGCTTGGTTTTAAGTTGCATGCTGTTTGTGTGCAAAATTGGAATCATTGCATCGCATAATCTTTCTGTAACTTAATGCCACATGCATGGATTTGTTAATTCATTGCACGATGCAAATCCAACAGGACACTAAAAACCTTCCTCTTGTGGTGATTTGGCATCACTACAAAATCTACATTTGGTTGAGGGTCCTGTATAAGAAGGGGAACTAGATAGGGGTGCCCAGTGTCCCCACCACTTTTTGCCTTAGCAATTGGACCTTAGGTATTTTTTTTTCTACGGGCAAATTTGCTAATTTAAGGTTTAATGATTCATGAAATGGAGAAAAACAAAAGTTTGCTTTCTTAAAACAGAAAGAATTTGTGATAATTCAGGTTGGAGTGAGCTTGAGATGTCTCCCAGTGCATCACTGCTGAATATATGCAAATTAACCATTGTCACCCTTAGAAGCTAAACACACCTTCAGAACCGCCGGAATGCAATGATGTGTCAGCTTATTAATTTGTACAGAGCCATAATAATCCAACATGCATACAGACTGTTTTGGATTGTTTGATCCTCATCAGTGCATGGCAAGGATTAATTTGGCTCTATGGAGTAGGGCTTGTAACACCGGGAGGTACAGTCTAACCAGCAAGCTCATGGTGAACCATAACTCACTGGAGTGTGTAAGGGTCTACAATGGTCCTAAAAGCCCCCTTACTAAAATGCTAAGAAAAACAAAAGTTTGCTTTCTTAAAAAACAGAAAGACTTTGCGAAATAGAGAAAAAAGACTCTTTATTTGCAGATCCTTGCCTTTTATACTTGGCGGACCCCAATTCCTTATTAGGGGTGGCCTTAGATACTATAGAACCATTTGGCCAATTTTATGGCCTGAAGGTTAATTGGGAGAAGTCCCTTATGCCCATTGATCCCCAACCGAGACTTGATCCACAGTACTGTCTCCTCTAATGGGTTTTCGGTATAAACTGTTTGGGTATCAATGTTCCCTTCAATCAATAACATTTTTTGCCAGCTTAATATTATCCTGGCATTAGCACATTTTAAATCAGACTTCAGCTTCCTCTGGCCTTGATCGGTAGTGCAAATGCAGTGAAGATGGCATTTCTTCTGAAACTTTTTTTATATCTTTCATAATACTCCCTGTCCACTACCAGTATAATTATTTAAGGAATTGGATAAACTTGTTTGTGCATTCATTTGGACTGCACGTCCACCATGTATTGCATTAAAAATGCTCCAGTTTCCAACAAAGCAGGGTGGAATTGCCATAACTGATTTTAGACTTTATTATTAGGTTTCAGTCCTGACTAGTGGTCATTGGTGGTTCTCTCAGCTATATAGCAACCCTGCAGCTAGATTGGAAGCCAAGGATTTTGGTTCCCAATCTATTTGGGGGACGAAAAAAACCTTTCACAATTCCCGCCTATGGCAACAGTTTTGAAGGTCAGGGGGCATCTGATCTGAATAATTATGGCTCCAAATTCATTTTTCCCCACCTACGCACTTATGGAATAACCCAATCCTGAAGCAATTTTCTCTCAATTCCTGACCCAGTGGTTTGTATAAAGGTATAAATCACCCGATACTGTTGAGGGAGATGTTCTAGTTTTGTTTGACTTACTTAAAGCGAATCTGTAGCAAATAATAAAAAGTCAGATGCTTGTAGTGAATAAAAAAAAAAAGTCAGATACTTATCTATGAAGAAGGAAGGCTCTGGATCCTAGAGAACCTTCCCTGTCCTCCCTCCCAGAAGGCTTCAGAAACCCTTCCATCCCCAAGTGCTTCTAAAGATGGGTGTCTCTGTACTACGCATGGCCCTAAGTGCTTCTGAAGCCTTATGATTGTTTACGAAGGCATATTTGAACAGTTGGTTTAATACTTACAGGACTTAAACAAGGGGACCGAGCGAGGGCTCTATAGGATCCAGAGTTTTCCTTCAACATAAGTATGTGATTTGTTTTTTCTTTTTCTTTTTTTTGTTTTTGCTTTAGTGTTACTGTAAAGATAGATATAACATAGATAATGTTTTTTTCAGATATTTACAATCTAGTCATGCATTTTATGCAGCATTTAGAGATTATAAAGCTGCATTTAAGGTTGTATCACAAAAGGTGGAAATAATTGTTACTAAGGGGGAATAAAGAAGGTTACCTCATTGTTATGTCAGAACTTGCTTGCTTCCAGATCTGGAGCTGTTGCGGTGTTTGGAGAGATGTGTCCGGGCTGTCTGATGGAGATTGGTTGGAGGTGCTTGGTGGCTTCCTTACCTCAAGTATCTCAGTTAAAGATTGATTTATCTCACTTAAGTTTCTGCACAGGGCATATATGTTGCCAGCCAAGATTATAAGGTTGGATGCCACAGCCTTGGGCAGGTGTGGGTTTCAAAAGGACGATTGCAACCTTACTGACCATCTGGACTAAAACCCGTCCAGGTTTAAAGAGCCTTCATTATTCAAGCCAGTTGTCCTACTTTACAAGCCTGGAGTTCCACTTCATTCTATGCTCTTTGTCTGCAACAGCTATACTGTAGTTAATTTGTTAGGAAAAGCCCAATGAATCATTCGTAGGCAGTAGAGGAACAGGGGGAAATAATAATGTTTTTCAAATGCTTGCTTTTCTATCTCTCTGCTTCCAGACTTTGATAAGTGACCACAATTAATGAAATTGACCCTCACAAAGAAATCCAACCAGAGAAGCAAGATTACTCTTGTGTTATTGTTTCATGCTTTTCCAAGCTCTTGTGCGTGCAGATGAGCGATGTGAAACCTGTCTTGCTGAGTACATCTGGTTCTGCTGACATGCTTACCACTCAGCAATCTATGGATATAAATATGTCATGTACTGTGTATGTACAGGGAAGTTGTAAAAGTTATAAATGAAGCACGTTGCTGCTCCAGAGAGCAGGCTGTCTGCCCAAGTCCACAAGCTATATCATACTATATCTGAAGCACTCAGGCACAAAGCATAGCAATGCAGGACAGTAAGACTTCCAAGTAAATATGACATATGGTATTGTCTTTATTTTTTGTCGTTTTCTTAAAGTGAAACTCTTGTTTTACTGAGAAATAATTCCTTGCTGGCTATTTATATATACAGGCGGTTCCCTACTTACAAACAGGTTCCGTTGTGGGAGTTTATTTGAAAGTCCCGTGTTATACACGTTAAAATATGGATAAATGATTTACTTTTCAGACAACTCTGGATTTGGCCGTATAGTAGTATGAACAATGTTTTTGTTGTTGTGCTCAACATGTTTTCAACTACTTACAACAGTTCATACTATACTGTAACATGTAACTAGAAAAATATGTAATAACAAAAACAGTACAGTACACCTTCTACTTGGACTTTGTTTGATATGTATATATATATATGTGTATATATATGTATGTGTATATATATGTATATATGTGTGTATGTATATATATATATATATATATATATATATGTGTATGTATATAATTTGCAAGTAGGGGGCTGTCTGTACTGAAATGATTATACCTAAATTTTATTCTACTGTATATACAGCTGTCCCCAACTTACAACTGGCTTCTATTTTGTGAGGTTGTTTGTAAGTCAAATGGTTGTATGTTTAGTCATGTATTATACATACTGATACATGTGATTCAATTATTTATTTTTGAACAACCCTGGATTTGGACATACAATATAAATAATGTTTTTGTTGGTTGCACACCTAAGATCAGTGGTGAAATACAGTGGAAGAGAGAGGGTCCGCACATGTCAATGAAGATTTCCTTTATTGTTGGACATATCCAAAACATCCAGGGCAAACATCTGAACAACAATAAAGGAAATCTTCATTGACATGTGCGGACCCTCTCTTTTTCACCTGTGATTTCTGGATTTGCTGACCAGGTCCTGCACTGTTGTGGAGTTGGTGGGATGCAGCGGTGTTCACTCTACACTAAATTTGTGAAATGCAGTGCAAGCACCTCAAAAACAGAACTCATATGACCCTGCGACAGGGTCATATGCGTAGTCCCACCCCCCACTAGTGATGTACTCCCTGCTGTGCATGAAGAATGTCACTGGGATTCCTTTCCGTCCACATTTGTGCACTGCATTGCACGGCGCTCCCGTCATGCACACTTACTGCTATACCCATTGACTTGCATTACTACATAATCCATGCAGTAGGCAAGTATCATCCGGTAACACGGTGCAGACTTTGTGTCTGGATTGCAGCGATTTTAATACTTCCAGCACTGCGCGTTGCATCATGCAAACTATGCAAGTCTTCACAGATTTGCATCGCCCTTGCGGCGGGAAAGAGTAATGCAGTGCAACGCAGCACACAAGTGTGCAAGGGGCCTCAAAGTGTAATAAATAGCTCACAACAGCTTTTACAGTTCTGTAACCTGCTAACAAAAATATGTTGTAACAAAACGGTACAGTACAATTTGTACAAAGACAACTTTGTATGTATTTATTATTATTATTATTATTATTATTTAGTATTTATATAGCGCCGACATATTACGCAGCACTGTACAGTGTATGAGACATTTGTAAATCAAATGTTTGTTAGTAGAGGACTATCTGTACTTGTTTATATATGCAGATACTTGTTTGCGTATGCATGCATTATGCCTGTTACACACGATGCAATTTCCATCCGATTAATAGTTGAATTAATAGTTTCCGACAAGAGCAATCGGATTTCCGATCGTTATTCTGAACAATTTTGTATAGAAATGATTGGAAAAATGATTAGAAATCATATCGGACCTTTTGGAAATGATCGATTCAACCATCAATCTGATGGGAAATCGTTTGTAATGCCTAGTACACACCATACAATTTTCTGTTAGATTTATGCTGGGCATACACGGGTCGATCCGGCGGCCAATTAGCCGCCGGATCGACCCCTGCCGCGTCCGCGCGGATCGATTCCCGCTCGTCCCCGCCGGTGCTTCTTATCACCTGCTCGATTGTCCGCCCGTGGTGATCGGACACGTCGGATATTATCAATCGAGCCATTAGGCTCGATTGATAATTCTTCCCCTCCATGCCGTGTATGCCCAGCATTAAATTATTTTCTGTAGAGATTGGTCATTATCTCTGGTGCATTGTCTTCTGGTTATCTCCTGCTGAGTAGAACAATGCCTAATTGCTAGGCAGATAGATGTTTTCCAACATGTTGAAAATTATCTATCTGGCAGGTAAATCTAACAGAAAATTGTATGGTGTGTACCTAGCATTAGATATGTTAAACAGCACGGTTTGTCTGTCTTCTGAAGTCCCATGATTTATCCCAGTGTTATATCCTCAATATTACCTTCATGAATTTGCTGCTCTGTTTATTGGCAGATCCATATCAAAAAATTAACTTTTACACTGTGTTTTGTGGTAACTTCTGGTAAAAACCCACATGTCAAATACAGGAAGATATAAACTCTGAGAAATCCTACGTTCAATCATCGTGCTTGCAAGGAAACAAAGTCTTAAAATGGAAGTTTCAGAAAAGATAACGGCACAGTTTAATAGAGAGACAGTTTTAATAACATTGAATGACTTGTATAGAAAATAATATCTATATAATGTATGTTTGTAATGGTTCAGCTGACTAGCTATGATGTCAGTGTTTATTATCACCTAGGTTTTCCATATGGGCTTTACACATATCCCATGGGGGACTTTAGCTGAGCTCAGGGTGTACTTAAACTTGTTACAGTCAGTCCATTACAGTTAGTTATTTGAGTTTGATAAGTTAAATACCGGTATTATTAAAAAACAAACCAAAAAACCCCGAGGAAATGACATACCATATATAAACAAACCTGAATAAATGTATAGCTATGGTAGTTAAAACCATCAAGTGATGTTTGATAAGCATCCCCATATAATTATGTAACACTCCTTATAGATATAGATCTGTTAGAAGTTGTACATATACAGTATAATCTTGTTATAGTAAATTCTAATATAGTAAAGGTAGCCATACACTGGTCGATTTGCCATTAGATCGACCAGCTGACAGATCCCTATCTGATCGAATCTGATCAGAGAGGGATCATATGGCTGCCTTTACTGCAAACAGATTGTGAATTGGTTTCAGCCTGAAACCGATCACAATTTGATGAGCTGCTCCTGCCGCCTGTCCCCCCCCCCCCCCCCTACATTACCTAAAGCTGGCTCCGGGTCCTCTTCTCCGCGCTGCACCCTGCACCGCATCCCAGCGTACACTGTGTCAGAACGCCCTCTATTTGAACTTCCTGGTCACTGCAGTGACACAGGAAGTTAATGTACGCTGGGATGGAAGCAGGAACAGAGCGGAGAAGACGTGGAGAAGATGCCCAGGAGCCAGCGTCAGGTAATGTATACCTGATCGGATCGGCCGCCGCTAGCGACGCGCTCCCTACCCGCCTGCGATCGACGGTATTTTTCCGCACAGCGCGATCGACAGACCGATCTGATTTCGGGAGGAAATCTGATCGGCAGGTGCGTTTAGCGCGAACGATTGGCAGCAGATTCGATCCCAGTGATCGAATCTGCTGTCGAAACGGCCGCAAATCGGGCCAGTGTATGGCCAGCTTAAGACTTCAGGTATAGCAAACTAAATGTCCAAGTCCTGGCCAAGTGCCATTATAAGTATATGGAAGTAATGCCTGCTATTGTAAACCCTGATATAATAGAACATCTGTTATAGTAAACCTGTTTTTTGGCCCCTGCGGTACTCTCTAGTGGAAAGTGGGTGGATGCATGCATCATATATCAGTCGGATACCCATGAGCCGTGTGTTGCAAGCCACTTGTAGCTTGTTCGCTATCCGCATGCTACTCTGGGCCTGTGTGGATTACCTCAAAAGCACCAGCCAGTGAGAACTATGCTTCCTGTGTTAGTTGCTGTCCAGGAGTACCGTACATGCTAAAATAATGTTGAGAAACAGTGGTTTAGCAAATGCTATCATACTAAAGCTTCCAATTCACTGTTTGTTTTTCAATTCTTTGAGTAGTCCTGGGCTTTAAGACATGTTTATCAAGGACTGGAGCTCCTAATCTGAATTTGCACTCTTTCTGCTTTCACCATACTGTGAAATACATTTTCCAGGCACATCAATAGTGGCAAACTGGGCAATTGCCCCAAGGCTCCTGAGTGCCAGCATCCCCAACCCCCCCTCCCCCCCCCAGGTCTCCATCTTCAACTGTATTTTGATCCCCTGCAGAGTTTTCGGCAGTGTAGTGACTTTCCTGTCCCAGTCGGTGTGATCCTGCATTAGGGCTCGTTCACATCATGACGCGCTTCCGTGCGCATTTGGAGGCAAGAATGGCAGAATGGCATAGACAGCCCTTCTGACTTTCACATCATAGGCGCTATGCAGCAGTGCGATGCACTATGATGCGCTATCGTACTGCTGCATCCTCACCCCAGTGAGGATGAAGATAAGAAAGCACAGACGAATGGAGGCGTATGCCAGCTGGGAGAGGTAAGTCACTATGCTGCCTGCTGAAAACTCTGCAAAGTAAAGTTGTGGGAGCCCAGTAGCAGGCGCAGGGCCCTGGGGGGTGAAATTTGTCAAGAAATAAAGGGCCCCTAATGCTGCATGGGGGGGGGGGATTCAGGGGGGCTCCTATGTTGTTTTTGCCTAGGGGCCTCATTGTAACTAGAACTGATCCTGTTTCCAGTAGATATAAGGAGGCACCTAATGATGATCACAGCTCAGAAGCTGTCCTGCTTTCTCAAGGAGAAGTTAGCACTCCAAAAAAGGCCCACAGGCTGAAACATTGTGCATTTTATACTATGGTACTTTGAATATGGAAAGCTATAATTGCTGAAATCCAGATGGCGACCTGGTCATTTTTGTCCTTTGCAGTGCATTCTTACACACTTGGTGGATAAACAAAAGTTTGCTTTCCTAAAACAGAAAGAATTTGCGATAATTCAGGTTGGAGTGAGCTCGAGATGTCTCCCAGGCACCACTTGGTGGATGCGAGTGTGGACCGCTTGACTCCCTGGTGCATGGACGTGAAGCAGGACGAGCAGCTGGGCTACCCTTTCTTTCTACTGTTTTAGTAAATAGTATTTTTGTCCACCCTGTTCCATTTTCCCAAAGATTTCACCCATGACCATTTTTCAGCATTCTGAAAGCCTTCTGTGGGCTGGTGTACACAGGCTTTTGACATCCCTCTGACATCAAGGTGCCACTTAGTAGGGCAGCTTGGAGTCTAGGACGTCAAAATGTCAGAAGGACGTCAGAAGAAGTATGTTAAAAGCCTCCTCTTAGATAGACAAAACGGATGTTTGCATCTTCTTCACAGCATATACTTGTGCCTATTGAAGCGGTACCAAATACTTTAAAGTGGAAAGAAAAAGTGCAGAAAAAGTAACAGCATTCAACTAAAGCAGCACTCCAGACACAAGCTTTGAATACATTTGTGTACAAAGTATAAAATACTTGCTTTTGAAATGTTTTCATAATAAATTACAAAAGTTAAACAATAGTATGCCCCATATTTCTGCACTTCCTGTATGGCAGACCTGTGTCAGAGCGGAGTATTTTTAGCTCTTTTTTTTTTTTTTTTTTTTAGTAGTTTTAGTTTTAGCACAATGGGTCTTCATCACACCCCCTCAGTGTACTGAATGTGCTCTGCTCTGTATGACTTCTGTCACACTACAGGTAGTCCCCGGTTAATGAACAAGATAGGGACTGTAGGCTCATTCTTAACCTGAATCCGTTCTTAAGTCGAAACATTGTGCCATCTCGGTCCCCTTTGCATCCTATGTGCCCCCCTTTGCCTCCAGTGTCACCCTCTGTGCTTGTCTGTCCCCCTGTGCATCTCTATGTACCATCTCTGTGCCTCTTTTTGTCCCCCACTCTGTTTGTACCCCCTCTGTGCCTCCGTTTGTACTTCCTCCTTACCCCCGCTTTGCCCCCTCGGTGCCTCCATTTGTGCTTCCTCTGTGCCTTCTCTGTGCCTCTTTGCCCCCACTGTGCTCTTTCTGTGCCTCTTTGCTCCCTCTGTGCCTCTTCGCTCCCTCTGTGCCTCTTTGCCCCCTCTGTGCTCCCTCTGTGCCTCTTTGTCCAACGCTGTCTGCCCTCCTCTCTCTGCATCCAGCTCCCTCTAGTCGCGTACAGCACCGCTTCCTGTATGTCATGTGACCTACAGGAACCTGTATGTCACATGACATACAGGAAGCGAAGCGGTGCTGTATGCGGCTAGAGGGAGCTGGATGTGAAAAGAGGAGGACAGACAGCGTTGGACTCGGCTTGGGGGTGAGTCCAATGCTGTTACTGCACGCGCCGGCACTTGGGGGAAGTTTGAAGCCTTTTCTTCAAACTTCCCCCACGAGGAAATGATGTCATCACAACAGGATTGGGCGGTTCGTATTAGCGGGTCTTTCGTAAGTCAGGCGTTTGTAACCCGAGGACTACCTGTACATTAGAAAACCCTGTAATATGACCAAAAGCACAAATTTATTTTTTTAAAGTACTTAGCCACATCATTTTTAGATAGCAAGTTTATGCCAAGTCGGGTATGTCCCATATAAGAGTAGAGAAGCTCAGTAACATTGGGGATAAGGAGGCTTTTCAGACAGTTTGTTTCAGACTTTTTGGAAGTGAGCATAATGGATAAAGCTGTCAGGTTTTTAATTCCATTATATAAGTGCCCACTAATGATCCAGTCTTTTTTGTCTAATCTTACCAAATTTCTTTATTAGAAGGGTAAACTGAGTGAATATATTGATACTTTAGGTAGTCTCTCACATAGATTTGGTAACATTTCACAAAAAGGTTGCGTCATTAGTGGGCACCTTTAAGCCTGGTGCACACATTCCATTATGATCGGCCAATCACTGACCAGTTTTACCACCTCAATGTAGTATGAGAGTTTACACAATTTGCTCATAGTGTTAAATATCTGTTGATCCTCATACTACATGGAGGTGGTAACATTGGTTAGTGACTGGCTAATCCTAATTGAAAGTGTGTACAAAAAAAAATCATCATTAGGTGATTATCTTGTAAGGAAGCAGAGTTCACCTGGGCAGACGCAGAACTTTGCTTTGGGACAATCACCTTAGAAAAATAACAACTGAGCACTTGATAATTATCATTCACTTTATTTTTTTCTGTGCAAAGTTCCAGTTCAGCCTAGGAGAGTCATGCTCATTACAGGGCAAGAAAACTGCCTTGTTGGAATGTCATTTTACATCTCTATTCCACATACTTTATCTCCCTCTTGCTTCAGCAAGAAACACAGGAAATATGTCCCAGACAGACACACGCAGCACCAAACTCTGACAGATGTTGTAAACGTTCCCCACTCTATCCAAAACCAAATAAGAATGTTTGCATTTGCGTGAGTATATGTGCGTATGTGTATGATGAGTGTCACTGGCGTGCTGTGTATATCTGTGATGAGTGTCAGTGGCGTGTTATGTCTATGTGCTGTGTGTCAGGAAGTATGTCTGTATTGTGATTCAGTGGTGTGTCTGTGTTGTGTGTTAGTGGTGTGTCTGTATTGTTTTGTTTTGTGCCAGTGGCGTTTATGTACATTATGACAATGGTGTGTCTGAGTTGTCTGTCAGTGGTGTGTTTGAATTGTGTTTTATTGGTGTGTATGTGTTTTTTGACAATGGTATGACTGTGTTGCTAGTCAGTGATGTGTTTGAATTATATTGTATTGGTGTTTCTATGTTGTGTGACAATAGTTTGCCTGTGTTGTGTCTGTTCTGCATATTAGTTTTGTTTATTTAGTGTGTCTGTTCGTCTGTGTTGTGTGTTATTGTTGTGTGTTCCTATCATAGCATGTCTGTTATGTGTTAGTATGTACTTTGTGACAATGGTGTGCCTGAGTTGCCTGTCACGGTGTGTTTTTATTGTATTTTAATGGTATGTGTGGTGTTTTTGACAATGGTGTGAGGGTACATTTCCACATGTGCGGTGTTAACCGCCACGGAAAAAATGTGCATGCGGATGCGAAATTCGCATGCAGTTGTATGCGAATTTTCATGCGAATTTGCATACGATTTTGCATGGATGACTATGTATGCGAATTTAACCATGGCAGTGCCTGTGTGCTTTTCCATGGTTTGTATGCGAAATCGTATGCGAATTTGCATGAAAATTCGCATACCACAACCACATGCGATTTTCCTATTAGGGCTTGTTTCCACTATTGCGGTGCGGAATCGCCTGGACTCCACCGCTGATGAAATCGCATGCGGATGCGATGTCCCATGCGTCTTTTGCATAGGTGAAGGTATATGCGATTTTAACCATGTCACTGCCTGTGTGAATTTACATTGGTAAAATTCGCATACCATAGCCGCATGCGAATTTCCTATTAAATACATTAGCGGCGATTCGCATGCATTCCACTCGCAGGCGAATTCGTTGGCACTCTTGTGCGTTTTTTTTACCGCTGAAAAAAACGCACATTAACAACGCTACAGTGGAAACAGGCCCATCCACTTGCATTACATGTGCGAATCCGCATGCGTTGGACGCATGGGGATTCGCGATAGTGGAAACGAGCCCTTAAATAAATTTTATGCGAATCGCATGCGTTGCGTGCGGTGTCCGAATTCGGATGGCTCTGCTGTGCAGATTTTTCCTGCACAAGAAAACGCTCAGTTTTCCTGACAAGTGGACACAGGTTAATTCGCTTGTATTGGTTATGCGAATTTGCATGCGGGGAACGCATGCAAATTCGCGTTAGTGGAAACGTACCCTGACTGTGTTGCTGGTCAGTAATGTGTTTGTAGTATATTTTATTGGTGTGTCTGTGATGTGTGACAATGGTTTGCCTGTGTTGTATGTCTGTTCTGCATATTATTGTTGTTTATTATTTAGTGGGTCTATGTTGTGTGTTGTTGTTGTGTGCTCATATCATAGCATGTCTGTTGTGTGTTAGTGGTATGTCTATATTGTGTTTCAGTGTTTTATCTGTTTTGAGTGTCACTGGTGTGTATCTGTGTGTTAAGTATGTGATTCAGCATGCGATTCAGAAGAGTGAATATAGGAAATAGTAAGACACTGAGGGCAGCACATGTATGTGAAGAGACTCTGGGACTGATTTACTAAGACTGCAGGGCTAGAGAAATATTCATCAACTGGAGAAAACATTTCATTTGACTTTTGTAAACAATTGATCATTTTTTTGCATAAGCCTACAAATGGAACAATTTGATGTGTACAGCCACTTTAAAGTGGACCTGAACTTCCTGTCTGCTCTAAAAGATAAGTAACAGCATAATAATATTTAAAGACAAACATTTCTTTGTTACAGCTGATAGAAATCCTGCAATAAATCTGCATTGTGTCTACTTCCTGCTTTCATAGAAGCAGACATTGCGTTAACATCCTGTGTTTACAAATTAGCTGAGGTTGTCAAGATTCCTGAGCTGACACAGATGAAGGGGAATAAGACCAGCTTAGATCTCTAAATACATACAGGGTGAATTTCTCGGCTTTTCTTCTGTCCTGTGTCCTGTCAGAATTCCCAACCACCTAGGACACTGCAAAGCACAGTGGGGATCTCTAAACATCATCAGAATAATAGGAGTCGTGTAGTTAGTCGTGTAAATGCATCTGCAGTGAAATTTTTGTAATAAATCTGGGACAATGTGTACAGATATAGGACCAACTTTCCTGTACTTAGCAACTCTTACTATGCAGTGTTCTCCCCAGAATGTTTTTTTTCCAGCTGGGTGGCATGAAACAGTAGCTGGGTGGGGAAGAATACAGGTTCAGCGCTTCTCATCGCAACTCTGCTTACAGCATAAGAGGCGGATGAGGAGGCGAGCCGATGATAGCCTGGTGGTTACCAAAATTAGTCGGGTGGAGCACCCAGCTAAAAGAGCCTGGGGAGAACACTGCTATGGTTTGCTGTGACCCAGGGGAGTGTTTTTAAATTTTACCACATAATTGCAAAAAGTTATCAGCAAGTCCAGGACAGTGTTGCTGGATTATGCTGGGGTATGGCTGTTCGGAACATACATGACACTCAGCGAAAATGTTGCAGATATTGTAAAGAATACCTTGCAGACTTGACAGGTTTTATTTTGTTAAGTGATGATTTGGGATCATTCATTACACACCAAGACAATGGGCTTGATTCACTAAGACAAATAGCATACCTTATCAAAGTTAACATGCTTTATCAGAGTAGCATAGGGAGCACTACGAACTTATGCCTGCTAATTGGCAATAACAAGAGCTCCACTCCTCCTGCTCTGAGCCCCTGCACTTTCGTAGCGCTCGCTATGCTACTCTAATAATGTGTGTTAATTTCGATAAGGGGTGTTAACTTTGATAATGCATGCTATTTCTCTTAGTGAATCAAGCCCAATGACTTGTTAAATGTGATCACAAGGCATAATATTAGCACTGATCCCACAGCTTACTGCTTGTAAGCTTGCGGCGCGCTGAGAGAGCTTGCATTCACAGCAGTTTGATATTAAGAAGCAACAAACTCCGGGAAATCTGCCAGCAGCTGTATCCAAGGATAAAAAGTTCACTGCAGCTAGCCAATCAAAACCTTAAATACCTGAGAAGTAATTAGCAAAGAAGAAAATTATACTATGAATCACTCCCACTAGTCTATAATGAGCACTTTAACATTACAGAAAAACAAAACAACATAACACCTCCCAAATACCTTAATTTTGACCATTAGTTCCCCACTTGGCAGATAGACTCCTCCCACCTGCAGGCCACATTTCCCCACCCATTGGCTCCTAGAGGAGAGGTCCTGACACGCTCTTCTCTCTTGTTCTGATTGCGTAGGGTGGTGTACCGTAGCTTGACCACACCGCCTCTTACAATGTAGTATGGTCCAGAGCTCATCTATAAAAGTAGAAAATAAATATGTATTTCCATGCACAATTTTCAGTTTCCATGCACAATTTTCAGTTTGCAATGCGCATATTAACTCGTGCATCATCCATGGAAGCTGAACTTTCTGCAATGGGAAATCACACTCAATTTGCAATTTTATGCTGTAGGTTGTTCATTTGTGAGTCATCCCATTAACGTACATTGTAATGAGATTTTGGATGCAGGGAAAATGCTGGTGGAGTGTGCTCCCTTCATAAGTCTGCTGCTCTGCAGTCTTGAAGGAATGGGCAGTGGATGAAAACTGATTGATTTTGATTTGATTGATTGATCGATTGATAAAGTTAGCATAGATTTCCTGTGGGCCATTTAACACCAATCCATATTTGTAATGAACAAACTTGACAGGTACAACTGCTTTGGACAGACGTCTATGGGCCTGATGCAGGAAAGTGTGGTAATATTGCTGTGCACAGTCATCGCAAGGCAACATTATCTTTACTATAGGCCCTGTGTAGTGCGAGTTACGCTATTAAGACTCTTTCACACCAGAGCTGATTTCTGGCGTTAAGATGTAAAGCAATAGTTTGCGTTAACCAAGGTGTTTTGGCGCCGGTGTTTTCCCGTCGGGTGAATTAGAACCCCCGCCACTAATCAGCGTCGCACGCACCGCAACATCCTGACGCCACGCCGTAGATCATAACGCTTGCAGATAATCGGCTCCTGCAAGCGTCATGTAATGTGAAAGAGCCCTTAGCGCGGCCTGCGGTACTCGACTAGTGTAACTGTTGCTATGGTAATGCGCTTTACTAATGGTACCGTTGTTAGTAACGTGCATTAATATAGCAGTGGTCACAGTAGCTGAGTACCGTGGGTCGCGCTTATAGCATAGCTCGCGGGACACAGTGCCGGTAATAAGGGTAATATTGCTATGCAACGTCTGTGCACGGCAATATTACCACACTTTCCTACATCAGTCCCCTTGTATCCATTCTTCAGACGTTTTTGTTTGTCTGCACATTCTGAAGAAGGGGACCCGCCGTGGCCCCGAAACAATTGTCACTTTTTGTGCTGATGAAGCAATAAACGAAAATACTTGCACTTTGAAGCTGGTGTGCTAGCCTAACCTTCATTTGACTGTTGATGTACCTGGTGCTTGGGCTTAGCACCTCTTAGGCTATGCACCCACAGTAAGGTGTGCCACCGCCACAGTCTATACACTTTGCATTCTTCAGACATGTGGCATGTATTTGCACCAGATCTCTTTGATTTTTAGTTTTACACAGTAGCCATCAGTTTATCTTGATACTCATTTCCCATCTGCTAAACTTGCATAGTCTCCAACACTGGCAATGAGAGCCTCTGCTGGTTATCATTTGTAACTGCAACAGCACCTTCTCAGTGTTTCAGATTAGCTCACCTGTGCAACTTCAGAAAGAAATCAGAAGAGCAGAGTATTATCACAAACAATAACAACTCAGGTCAGCAAGTATGTTCTTGTTTATAATGAAAAGAGCAGTACAGAGAAGGGGCATGCTTAAACGCAGCAGGCTATAAGTATGTAAAAAAAAGTGGTCGTCTACTGAACACGCACAGCTAGCTATGCACTGCGCTGTAAAATGCAATATATGAATTTGCAGGATTTAGATGAAGAAAAAAGAATGGAATTTGAAGAAGATGCATGTATCAGCAGAACGTGACAGATTTTAACCTGTGATAGGAAAATGATCTCCTTGTTGGAGTGAGAATCCTGAGAGGAAAGGAGCTGAGCTTTCTGTCACGGACTGTATTACTTGTTGGGAGCGGGTAGGCCGCCGTAGTACAGCTTGTGTACATTTCACGCCCTCTCAGGAAGCGTGCTTTGACATAAGCACATGTAGTACTCGGCTTCTTGTTGACTTTAGAGTGGAAGTGGCGTTTTTACTGCCAGAGGCTGAATTACTTCTGGTCTGTCTGAGCAAGTTTTTCTGTGTATCTTTCTGTTCAAAGAAACTCAGCCACACACCTTGTAATGCTGATAAACTTTGCTGAACTCTTCCCGAGTCAGGTACACAGCAAAGTCTACAGCTCTATTTCTGGTGGTGTAACAATACCTACAGACTTAAGGTGCCCATACATCGGGGACTTGGCGGCCTATCAACCTTTCAATTCGATTATTATAACGAACATGCTGCAAGATGTAGGGCCGGCTTGCTCTACTGCTTTCCTAGGCAACCTTTTAGGGCGCGTGTATTGACAGCGGAGGGTGCCCGGAGCAGAGGCCATAGACAGGAAATATATAGAGTGCACTGGGCACCGGGGACCACATTAAATATTAGGAGGACAGCGTTGGGTCGGCGAGGCAGCAGATGCGGTGTCACAAGGCTGATTCTTGATCGGTTTTTGCAGGAAATTGGGATCGGCCTGCGGTATATGAGCAGCCGGCAGATCTTTCTCTATTCAGATTCGATTAGAGAGAGATTTGTCTCTTGGCCAAATCTGCTCATCATCACTAGATGCATGGCTACCTTAAAAGCAAACCTGGGAGGGGGGGGGGGGGGGGTGGGAAGTAAAGGTAGATATTCACCTCAGTAGAGTAAAGCATCTGTAAGGTCCAGAGGCTTCGCTGATCCTCCTCCAACCCACTGCTTCTCACCGGGACCCTCTTCTTTTTTTTTGTGTGGCTGCACTACCAACCAAGTATGGGCCATGCCTTCGCAGTTGCATAGACCTGCGCATGCACTGAGGAAAAAGACGTGCACGAGTGGCTCTGTGCTACTGCACATGCGGAGGCCATACTTATGCCTGCTCAGTGCGCCAATACACGAACCAGAATAGGCCACGAGAATATATTCGACACCTTGTCGTATATGCTCAGAGGGTCCCTAAGCTAATTCAGTGAACTGGAGGATCAGGAAACCATCTTGACTATCCGGAGGCTTCCCACTATGGAGGGAAGTATACCATTTTATTTCTTTTTTGGCTTTGGGAACCCTTTAAAGACACACACATGCAACTTAAAGAAAACCCAAGGCGGCTTGAAGAAAAAAAACCTACTACCTCCTCCATACTGCTTCCCGGATCAATGTGCGCCACGCCACGCCGCTCTCCGTGGCACCGTTTATCCTCTGCAGCCCTTCATCCTCCGATCACTGGCGCAAGAAATCCAAGATGGCCGCGTCCTGGAAGTACTTCCTGCGCCACGGCATAGATGCCGGAGGTGGGAAAGCGAGGCAATGGAGGAGGCGGGGGACAGGTGATTGATGGCTAGAAGGAGGACAATCACATTAGCCTGTTGCTAGGTTTGGGAAGGGGGGCAGCAGAGCCCAGGTGGACTGGCAGTGGCACCAGAAGGACACAACAGCATATCATTGGACAGAGAACATATCCTATAGTCTCTATAAAATCCGCCATAGGTACTCTTTAATGCACAACCAACTGCAGAACATGATCAGCCGCACGACTTGTTTATACGACAAGTATGTATACATGCGCTGATCAACTAAACAACCAACTCATTTACATACAGCATGCACACCAACAAGTCCGCATTCAAAAACAACAAGTTATTCAAACTACTTGAACACACATGGCCAACCTACATGATAGTTGGGTAGGTTAATCCTCCGGTTAGATTAGGCAAATCGCATGTTATGAGTTGTCTTTTGCCAGTGTACATACTCCAAACTGTCATCCAACAGACCAAGTTTAAATGAGATTTGGGCGGAATAGTTGCAGTTGTGTACAAGCCTTAGAAGATAACTGTTGATGAAAACTTTCCAACGTAAAGATGTGTTGTCGCCAGAGAAGCCCCGGGAGCTTACAAGCTTTCCATACTGAGGTTGATTTTGGTCTGATATGGCAAGCCACTCGATACCTGCCTGATTAGAATTTGATTGGTTAATGATCGATTCATACCACACAGGAAAAACTCCATTTCAATAGATTTCAGCAGAAAACATTCAAGTGTTAGTCTATTCAGTTTTACTAGCCATGAAAAATCTGGGAGGGTGACCGGTGGCTTCAAATACTGGCAGATTTATACCCACTGTTGAAGTGTACAGATGTGCTCAGCAGCAGAAGAGAACTAGTGTATAGTGTATGAAGTATGCATTGTAGTGTTATTTTGTCATGTAAGTGTATTATGTTTTGTCAATAAGTGTATTATTTATTTTTTCCTTTCGCAGATATCCAGAGGTGCAGAAGAAGATGCAGTGTGAAGTGGACAAAAATATTGGCAGAGACCGCTTACCTTGCATTGATGATCAGGCCAGCCTACCCTTCGTCATGGCATTCCTTTATGAACTAATGCGCTTCAGCAGCTTCGTCCCGGTCACCATTCCACACGCAACGACAAAAGACACATACCTGATGGGCTACAATATCCCTAAAGACACAGTGGTGTTTGTCAATCAGTGGTCAGTTAATCATGATTCTTCCAAATGGTCCAATCCAGAAGAATTTGACCCAAACAGATTCTTAGATGACAGTGGATTTCTGGACAAAGATTTAGCGAGCAGTGTGATGATCTTCTCAGTGGGGAAACGAAGGTGTATAGGAGAAGCATTATCCAAGATGCAGCTCTTCCTGTTTTCATCTATCCTGGTGCACCAATGCACATTCACTGCCAACCCAGAAGAGAATCTCAACCAGCAATGTGACCATGGTCTGAGCCTTAAGCCTAAGCCATTCACAGTCAGTATGAGTTTGCGGGATGGCAATATGGACTTGCTGAATAACGCTGTGCTTGCACTTAAACTGGAGGAGTAAAGTGCTCACTTTTTTCAAATCCATGATCACTAGAAACAAAATGGTGCACTACAATGAATGCCTATAATAAATGTTGTTTAGCTGTTTGCAGACAAAGCAAAAATGCAAGTACTGTGTCTCACAGAGTATACATTTGGAACACGTTTGTGATACCTTCACCAAGTTCATTTAGGAAACCAAAATACCAACTGCAGTAATAAAATAAAAATAGAATCTAAAGACATTCTAAGAATATTCTGTACTATTGATTTCCATAAACTGTTATCTGACAATGCACTGAATGCTGTCCTATTCAAATCTTGCCTTTAATGACCCTCAATAAATGAACTGGGAGTCAGATTTGCAGCCATATCTAGGTAGGATGTTTTTCACGGAACTCAAAATCGTCACTAAGATGAGAGAGGCATAAGAACACTTGTTAGGTTGTAATTGTTGTCCTTGTCTCTGTGGACGAGATTCTGCTCAAAATCCTGTCCTCATTAACACCACAGAAAAAAGAAAAACTAACTGGGTCACAGACTGCAACAAAAACCTGCTATAAGATCATACTCATGGGAGATGTACTGAGCATTGACAGTGTATGAAGTCTGTTCAGTGTATGCTACAAGTGTTTGTTGGTTATTTAAAGTCATAACTATAAGAATGATTATTAAATTATGAAAAAGATGAATGGAGAAAATGTGAAAAATGTGTGCAGACCCTGAAGAAGGTCTAAAACTGTTTCAAACTGCTTATGTAGTGACACCCAGGTCTGGGTCATAAATGGTGCCCTTACCTTCCTGTCTCACTAAGCTGCTCCCATTGGCCAATTGTCACTTGAGTGCCAATATCACAACACTAGAGATGGTCACAGTTGGCCATTTTGAACACTTTAGTGAGGAAAGAAGGAGGCAGGCACAATTTGCAATTCAAGCTTATATTAGAAGGGGCAGGCACAATTTGCAACTCAGGCCTATATTTTATTTCATATCCAGCTGGGCTTAGGTTCATGTTAAAGGGCTTTATAAAAAAAATGTAGATTGTACTATGGTAGTAGAATAAAATGAGATTGCAGCAGTATTTTGGAAGGTTCCCACTTTCTTTAAAATAAAAGCATAGCTTATTAGATTAGCAAAAAGCTCCCGACTTCTATTTCCATTTCCTTTGGTGTCCATTATCACCTTCACTTCTCCCCAAAATGTGAATCAATTGGATTTCCCCATCTCAAAATCCTATTTGCAGAATGCTATCTAATCTTTTAGGAAATAAAAATCCTTCAATGGCAGGAAGCCTACTTTTGTCAATTTCTCTCAATCTGAGATTGCTCACAAGTAAGGTACACACACGCTCAGTTTTTATTGTTAATCAGTCATTAGGCTATGGACTTGGGAACCACCACTGTATAGACACAGCGCCCGGCTACAGAACAGAACCGTGTGCTGTTCTATGGAGAAGGAAAGAGAGACAGTGAATACGCATGTGGCGTCCCACAGCACGAGGAACTAAAAAAACAAATTTGATCATTTGTTGCTAGACCTTTATCGACCCCCAGAATGCAGATCACAAAATACATCATAGTACACATGGTAGACTCTTGGTGCACATGGTAGACAGCCCCAAATGATTGTCTCAGAGGAAGATTATCTATCAAATGTAGTCTTACAGGACACTGATCCCTTTTTTTTTTTTTTTTTTTTACAATGATCACTCCCGTAACGGAGGTTTGTAATTCAGGGTGCCGGGGTATACCATTGCTTTCCTATGGGGGGCTGCTCTTCTATCCCACCATCCGTGTGGAGTGTGCCATGTTCCCTAGGGGATATCTGCAGTGATCACCTGTCTAATGCGCTCCCAGCCACCTCAATGCATGCCGCAATGTGTACTTTAATATGTAGTCTGTAGATGCAAGTACGGGTGATATACTCATCTATGGACTACATCATGTACTCACATGTATGTACTTTGTCCTTTGGCATTCAACGTGGCTACTGGGAGCACGCTGTACAGGTGGAGACTTTGAGCTTTTGGTTGCTGCGGATGCTCACTGGGGAACATGGCACATTCCACATGGATCTCCGCTTGTGCAGCAACCCCCCATAGGTAAGTAATGGTGTTTCCCCAGCCACCAACCCCCCCAACTTCAACTGCACACTGCGTTGCAAACCTCCCCTATGGGTAGGATATTTGTATATCAAGCCAGAATTTCACAATATTTTTTGCTTGTTTTGCAAAGCGCTCTCAAACCAAATTACTCTTAATCCAAGGTTTGACTGTATATCAAGATAAGTGTTCCTTAATCAACCTTTGTACCTACACAGAAGATGAGCATTGTCAAACGACACTTATAGATTAGGCTAATCTTCAAATGTATTTTCACAAGTATCATGATTTTGTACAGAGGTTAGTTTATGGATTATTTTTTAGTATACTGCATGTGATAGATCCACACCAGACCTATACATTCTTCTTTTTAAATAGACAGTTAGGGGTTGCCAGTCAGATAAGTTCCCTCACATTGGAGTTGATTCACACAACTTAAATCACCTTATGTTTAAAATTACTTTTCTGCAACTCCCAAGCCAAAATATCACTCAAAATGAATTGTACCTGATAAACTTGAATCCCGTTTTACTTTTCTTGCTTTATTTGAATACTTTTATGTAGATCTGTTTATTATAGCAGGAAAATAATATTCCTTTCTACATATAAAACTACCACAAGTGAGTGGAGCCTGAAACAAATATTTAATATTAAATCCACAAAAAAATGTATAATGTAAATGCATGAATAAGATTTGTCACCGAATAAAATGCACTATTTTTTTCCCTAAATTTCCTAATGTCAGTTACAGTAGGTAAGAAAAATGTGATTGATTGGATAGGTTTTGGACTAGGCCATCTCCTCATGAGAGATTCTCAGTTTTTTTCTCTATATTTTAAAAGCCTTTACTGGATGGCACTTTTTACAGTCTAGCCACCAACATGTGTGCAAATAAGTGGGCAGGCCAGCATTTTTGCATCGATCCTTCCCAGAAATGTTTGTAAAGGAAACAATAAGAATCCCACATGAAGAGATGGACTAGTCCAAAATCAGATCTGGAAAAAAAAATATAATGCATTTTACTGTGTGAGACATGTATATCTTGCATGTATTTCTCAAAATGTATTTTACATTTTACAATTTCTTTGTGTCAGTGGTCCTTAGATTTAAAATGTTTTATATTTTCATAGTTTATAAAAATAAATTAACAATATTATGAAAAAATATATATAATTAATATTAAAAATATTAAAATGCAATCAATTAGTGCCAAATGCACCTTGTAGTTCTCTTTGTTCTGTTATTTGACATAAATTGTAACATTTCCAAAGTACATACTGCTACAGTAATTATTCTATTCTTCAGCTTTAGATCTGTTAAGATAATATAGCAGTCCACTTCCATTCCATCCATTCTAACCTGAAACAGTTAACTTACAATGGCTACAGCTGGGGGCAAAATCTTCCAGCAATTATGAGCAGCCATTATTGCCATGAAACAATCTCAAAAGATCATCTAAACGTACACTCTGAAACCGGTTTATCAGTGAAGTCTAAACATGCCTGGGGTGACTGTTTATGCCTTTATTTGTGGTACTTTTCCAAGCTTTAGCACGGTATCAGCTGGAAGGACCCTACAGATAGTATGTATTGTCTGAGTTTAGTACATACGCCCGACTGCAGGCAACGACGGGTCTGTCGTCCCCTCCCGCTGGGCGGGTTTTCAGCAGACAGTCCGGCGTGTGTACAGTCTGTCGGCGGACTGATACGGCTGTTTCTGAGCGATCCGCCGGGCGGATCGCTCAGAAACAGCCGTATCAGTCTGCAGACAGACTGTACACACGCCGGACTGTCGCTGGAACGCCCACTCAGCGGGAGGTGACGACGGACCCGTCGTTGCCTGCAGTCCGGCGTGTGTACGGACCTTAAGTTACAAACGTTCTCTTCAGTGCCAAAACTAACATGTAATAAAGTCTTGTGTCTTCATGTATTTCTCACAGCATTTTTTGTCTGAAAATTGTTTGAGTATCTGCTTTTGGTCTCTTTTAGCCCTTTATATTTTCCTAGTGGTTCTGGGTCACCATGAGCTCTCTGGGTATTCTGTAGTACTGGTCCAAACCCCTATCCCATAGAGCCACATCAATCCCTGCCATGCACTGATGAGGGCCAGAAAGTCTGCAACAGTCTGTATGCATATTCAGAAGTGATGCATCCTGGGAAACAAAAGTTGCTCACTTAAAACTGAATTATGTGAAATACCTTCTGTTTTAAGAAGGCAAATTATACTGATTGTTGCATTTTTAGTAGGAGTGTTTTTCGGTCTTTTTTAGCCCCTTTTTTTGCTTTCCTATTGTTTCTAAATCTCCATAAACTTTATCTGAATAACACAAATACTCTACCTGTTATCAGCAGTCCCCAGAGTCCCAGTCAGAAGATGAGACCGCTGTCCAGTGAAATAATACTCAGCCCTAAACAAAAAAAATAAAATATAAAATAAACAAGACAAAAAGTACAGAACTTCTTCCTAATAGCTAAAATAATTTCACTGGAACAGCAAATTAAACGTGGAGCTTTAGAAATGCCTCAATTATCAGGCTTCAAAAAAAAAACAAAAAACAAAAAAAAAAAAACACAAAAAATAAATAAAAATAAATGAATAACATAACGGTATATATAACATACTTAGCTACCTAATTATAAGCTAAAAATCACAGTTTGATCAAACTGCTACTAACCTGTGATTTTTTTTTTCAGTATCTTATTAAAAACAATTATTTGTAATTGTTGTAATGAAAAATCATGCTGGCTGTTTTAATAAACCAATAAGACCTCTGGCTCCAGCCAGTATCCCTGGATTACTCTTTTTGAACTTAGCACACATCTGTGAATCTCATACATTTATATGATATAACCATGCATTTTATATACAGTAGCTTTGTGTTAGAATAGCACAATGCTTTATGTAAGCTATTACACTGTTTTCTTGTCAATTATAACTGGAATTTTATTAGATATTTTTATGTTAGATATATGTTGATCCCATGTTGACATCTTGATATACTAGTTTATTTTTTAAGTATAAAAGTGTAAATATATATTGTGAATATACATTTTTATTGTATCAGCACATGGGGCTCCATTACCCCATACACTCCTGCTTTCTTATAATGTTAGTGTACTTACTGTATATTCTGGCATATAAGACTACTTTTTAACCCTTGAAAATCTTCTGAAAAGTCAGGGGTCGTCTAATACGCCAGGTGTCATTGATGCCGGGTGATACGTCTTATCCTGTTACCGACTCTCAGATCTCGCTGCTGAGGACTGTAGTGAAGCGGCGCAGGCGCACATGTGCGAGATCTGAGAGGCAGAGAAGGAGGTAAATAGGATACAAGGGCGGGCCAGAAGGGTGAAAAAGGCGTGTTTTATGGGCACAGCACAATCTTCTACACCGCTTTGATAAACAGGGAGACAGGGAGAGTTGACCAATCCAACCAGTCAATCACCTATATACTGAGTAGCACATACAGTACAGAACCAGTATCTGTTCATACATAGCATCAGTGTATGATATTTTTTTTAATTTTTATTTGGTGTGCGTTGGAAGAGGGGTAGTCTTATACGGCGAGTATTTCCCAAACTCTATATTTTAACTAGAGAAGTTGGGGGGTCGTCTTATACGCCGGAATATATGGTATATGTGCTTAAAATGTCTTACAATGGGATCCTGATCAATATTGCAAATAATAAATATACTGGCATTATGGATCTGAACCCCATTTTAAAATACTGGAGTGCCACCTCATGATATGCTGTTACTGTTCATTTACTGGCAATAAACAAGCTACAGTATGTTCTAATCCGTTTGAAAAATGTGCTTCTAACATCTTCCCTGCTGCTTCCTCAGTTTTACTTTATTTCTTGCTTGTTTATCTGTATTGCTTATCATTCCTCTCCTGACCCTATAAATACTTCAGCACACCCTAAATTTGGGAGCATAATATATTTACAGTATGAGTCAGACTCAGATTCTCTGTATCTCTGTTTTAGTGAACATACATTTTAAGTAGAACCCATGCACCACAAATATTTATCTGGTTGGAAAGTTGGTTAGAATTTCTTTAAAGCTGGAGTCTCATTGTGTGCTTTGCATAAAGCCTGCTTTATAATGAGTGTGAGCTACAATGGAGTCTGGACATAGACTTAAATTCAAAGCTTGCCTGCAGCAAGTTAGAATAACACAGCCTGTTACAACACAGAAATGTGATCAGCCCCACAGAACGAGTGCAGGAGATTTGGGTGCAGCCGCCACCACCGTAGACCGTAATAGGAATTACGGCTATAGCGGAGCACAGTGAGTAACTTTGGCGCCATCAGAAGATGGAGCTGTAGTTACTTTTAAAACACTTTATTCCACCTCCAGCAATAGCTGGAAGCCGAATTACATCATTAATAGTAATTAACACCACCGGGACTTGAGCAGCAGCAGGATAAGCCATATACCGGCTGTATCCTGTGCCCAAGTCTCCCGGTGGCAAGATCACAGGGACACCCATAGAATTGTATGGACAGTGAGTTGGCATGCAGAATTATTCTACAACGCAATGGAGGTAGTGTGAGAGGGCCCTTACTTAAATTGAGGATCCAGCAGGTGCTTACATCTGAACTTTCAGAGGGAAGGAACCGATATATACACTCAACTTTTAGGGTGCAGAACCTTCTCAATGTAGAAGATCATCATTTTTTGTTTACTTCTTGTTGCTGTTATTCTTGTTCCACACTGGATAATTGCACCACACCATGGTCCTGATGCACTACACTGCAGTAAAGTTGCCATGCGCAGGGAGCCCACAGTAATGTTACCATTACTAACGCCAGCTGAGGCGACTGATAATATGGTTGTGTGTACAGCAGCCCCCGACTCACAACTGCAGCCCTGCCATTGATCCACCAGGCAGATTCATTTGTCTAAGCGGTAGGTGATAGCTTTGTTCTCCTGCTCACCTAGCCTGCCGTGTGACATCACAATTTCGCTGCTCCATCACCCATTCCCCCCCCCCCATTGCAACAGACCACGTCATCAGGCTATAGGCTAACTACACGTCTGTACATACAGCCTCAGCCCAGCAATGTTGCCTGGGGGATTGGGTCCTTTTACTCTGTATAGATTAGCTCACTTTAACCCTCCTTTATGATGACAATTTTTTTATTTGATTTGAATACAACCAACACCATAATATTTTAAAAAAATTAGAAATATATGTCCTAAGGATAGCATCATATAAGTTAAAAACCGTATCGAATGTATAAATTCTGTAAAGAAATAAAATATTGCAATTCTGTTAATAAGTGTATTGTAGTGTTTTAAGTTTTATTTTGTATATTTGTGTTGCCAAACTGTTTGCATGAGTGTTGTACCATGTTAGCCATCAGTAAAAGCAAGCAGTTTGGAATCAATGGTATCATCCTGATTCAAAACGTATTGCTCAAACTGTTTGCATACAGTCCCAATCATGGTACAAAATCTCCCGGCCAGCTGCAGCTTTGATGGTTTATTTACTTGAGCTGGGCATCATGTGATTTGGCAAACCTCAACTAGATTTTTACAAATGGTCTGCTAGTAGATGGTCATTGTTTACATCAGACCAGAGTTATCATTGCTGAAAGGTTAGTGAAGAAGTTTGTGTTATTGTTGTCACAGAAATATACCCACAGAGAGAAATTACAGTATCTCACTAATATAAATAGGAATGTTTGGATGTTTGTTACTCAATCACGCAGCAATGGATGAACGGATTTGAATGAAATTTGGCACAGGCATAGCACATTACCTGGAATAACATATAGGATACTTTTTATCCCCACAACCAAAAAGTGGGCGGAGACAAATACAAATTTCACTGGGAACATGTAAACTACAGCCATTCTTACACTGTTAATGGCAGGGTTTGCAAACTTTGCACAGTTGGTCACTAGAGATGGCCTAAACCTCCGATTTTAGGTTTGCGAACCTTCGCCAAACGTTCGATTTGTGCGAACTTTCGCGAACCGCAATAGACTTCAATGGGGAGGCGAACTTTGAAAACTAGAAACATGTAATGCCGGCCACAAAAGTGATGGAAAAGATGTTTCAAGGGGTCTAACACCTGGAGGCACCGGCGTACCTACCGGGGATGCGACCCCCTCAGCCGCAGGGGGGCCCGGGGCTGCTCTGGGGCCCGCTCACTGTGCGTGGGGGGAGCGCTGCTCTGGACCCCCCAGCAAGGTGCTCAACTGGCCGCAGCGTCTAATAGACGCTGCGCCAGTTCATTCCCCGCAGCCCCGCTCCAGTAGCCTGCATAGTCTCCGGCAGGCAGAGCAGGGCTACGGCAAGATGGCCGCCGAAGAAGCCCTGCACTGGAGACTATTTGTGTCTCTAGTACAGGGCTTCGGCAGCCATCTTGTCGTAGCCCTGCACTCTGCCTGTCAGCGCGGGAGATGTGCTGCAGGAGGACTCGGGGAGCTGCGAGCCAGATGCCGGGAGAGGAGAAGACTTCTGTCAGGTAAGTGAATTGTTTTTTTTGTTTTTTTTTTAACAGGTGCATTTTTTTTTCTAGTGTCTGCTGCCTACATTGTGATTTTCAGGTGTCTGCTGCACACATTACGATTTTCTGGTCACTGCTGCCCACATTACGATTTTCAGGTGTCTGCTGCCCACATTGCGATTTTCTGGTGTCTGCTGCCCACATTGCGATTTTCTGGTGTCTGCTGCCCACATTACGATTTTCAGGTGTCTGCTGCTGACATTACGATTTTCAGGTGTCTGCTGCCCACATTACGATTTTCTGGTCACTGCTGCCCTCATTGCGATTTTCTGGTCACTGCTGCCCACATTGCGATTTTCTGGTCACTGCTGCCCACATTGCGATTTTCTGGTGTCTGCTGCCCACATTACGATTTTCAGGTGTCTGCTGCCCACATTACGATATTCAGGTGTCTGCTGCCCACATTACGATTTTCTGGTCACTGCTGCCCTCATTGCGATTTTCTGGTCACTGCTGCCCACATTGCGATTTTCTCGTCACTGCTGCCCACATTGCGATTTTCTGGTGTCTGCTGCCCACATTACGATTTTCAGGTGTCTGCTGCCCACATTACGATTTTCTGGTCACTGCTGCCCTCATTGCGATTTTCTGGTCACTGCTGCCCACATTGCGATTTTCTGGTGTCTGCTGCCCACATTGCGATTTTCTGGTGTCTGCTGCCCACATTGCGATTTTCTGGTGTCTGCTGCCCACATTACGATTTTCAGGTGTCTGCTGCCCACATTACGATTTTCAGGTGTCTGCTGCCCACATTGCGATTTTCAGGTGTCTGCTGCCCACATTGCGATTTTCAGGTGTCTGCTGCCCACATTAGGATTTTCTGGTGACTGCTGCCCACATTGCGATTTTCTGGTGACTGCTGCCCACATTGCGATTTTCTGGTGACTGCTGCCCACATAAGGATTTTCTGGTGACTGCTGCCCACATAAGGATTTTCTGGTGACTGCTGCCCACATTAGGATTTTCTGGTGTGTGCTGCCCACATTATGATATTCTGGTGACTGACTGCTGCCCACATTACGATTTTCTGGCCCACATTACGATTTTCTGTTGAACACTGCCCACGTTACGATTGTCTGGTGAATGCTGTCCATGTTACAATTTTCTGGTGAACGCTGCCCACATTACGATTTTCTGGTGAACTCTGCCCACATTACGATTTTCTGTCCCACATTACGATATTCTGGTGAACGCTGCCCACATTACGATTGTCTGGTGTATGCTGTCCACGTTACAATTTTCTGGTGACTGCTGCTCACGTTACGATTTTCTGGTGACTGGTGCCCACATTACGATTTTCTGGTGAACTCTGCCCACATTACGATTTTCTGGTGAACTCTGCCCACATTATGATTTTCTAAAGGCCCACATTACGATTTTCTAGTGAACTCTGCCCACATTACGATTTTCTGGCCCACATTACGATTGTCTGGTAAAATGCTGCCCACTTTACAATTAATTTACAGTGAAACGCTGCCCCATTACGATTATTTGGCACCTATGGGGGGGGCCCCATCCAAATATTCGCAGGGGGGCCCAGTGATTTCTAGTTACGCCCCTGCCTGGAGGGGGGCATGGCGGAGTGGGATTGATGCCAAAAATCTGGATTTGACGCAAAGCAACGTTTTGAGGGCAGAAATCACATCGAATGCTAAATTGCAGGCCTAACATGCTTTAAAACATCTTGCATGTGTATACATCAATCAGGGAGTGTAATTAGAGTACTGCTTCACACTGACACACCAAACTCACTGTGTAACGCACCGCAAACAGCTGTTTGCGTAGTGACGGCCGTGCTGGACTGGTGCGCACCATGGCGAGATTGCTCTTCCTCACTTAGTGATGTCAGGTAATGTCTGACTGCCTTATCAACTTTCAATGGTTCTTTCTCTACCATTGTTAAAGCTTACATCTATTTTTTTAAATATTTGTTCTGCTTGCTGTTCAGTACCTGCATCAAGAATCTTTTATGGAGGGCAAGTCTGCCATTGTGAGTGACCACGGGTAATGGCCGGGGAATCCTGGTTTGATTCCGGTACGGAGTGGGAGCCTAAGAAACAGTTACCACCACCACACATCCAAGGAAGGCAGCAGGCACGCTGTTGGCAAAGGACCAGGAACGGCTACCACGCATCCAAGGATGGCAGCAGGCATGGCATGCACGTCCCGAGGTAGTCACCAAAAGGAGGACTTTCGAGGCCCTGCTGTATATGACACTGATACTACCTGTAACGAGAATCTGTTATGGAGGGCAAGTCTGCCATCCATTCAAGTGAAAGGTATGCACTGACTGCCAGGTATAATACAATGTGCAGTCAAAGATTCAGTGAAAGGTATGCAGTGACTCCAAACAGCTGTTTGTGTAGTGATGGCCATGCTGGACTGGTGCACACCATGACGAAACGTGCAGGTGATGGCGGCTTTCCAGCCCATATGGTCACCGGGCTGAGGTAGCTGAATGACAGAACAGTGACTGCCCAGCTGATCAAATTTGATCTGTCCACAATGAAGCAATGACCTTATTATCTTTGGTGTGCCACCCCCCGAGACACAAATATAGCCGGCGGCCATTGCTTCATTGTGATATGCAAGCCCCTTCACCGTGGCAAGGTAATGATCACGAAGTGGAATGGGCACATGTACATGCCTTTTGTTTTGTTGCTGCAGCCGCAGTGCAGCCAGAAAAATCAGACAGGCATGTACACCCACCAGAAAAATTATTATAGCGGCCTAAAAAATTCAGGAATCCACCTGGAGTCCTGGACCCTGTTGGTGGTAGCGGAGAAGGCAGTCAAGCGGCCTGCGGGCAGAGGTGCTGTGTGGGAAGAGACTTAGACTTGGGGCAGGCAGTCAGTCACATGGCGTGCAGGCAGAGATGCTGTGTGTGGGGACTGACTTAGTCTTCGGACGGGCAGTAGCCCTCCGGGATCCATGCCTCATTAATTTTGATAAAGGTAAGGTACTGAACACTTTTGTGACTTAGGCGACTTCTCTTCTCAGTGACAATGCCTCCAGCTGCGCTGAAGGTCCTTTCTGACAGGACGCTTGAGGCAGGGCAAGGCAGAAGTTGGATGGCAAATTGGGACAGCTCTGGCCACAGGTCAAGCCTGCGCACCCAGTAGTCCAAGGGTTCATCGCTGCACACAGTGTCTACATCCATACTTAAGGCCAGGTAGTCAGCTACCTGCTGGTCCAGGCGTTGGTGGAGGGTGGATCCGGAAGGGCTAAGGTGAGGCATTGGACTAAAGAATGTTCACATGTCCGACATCACCATGAGATCGTGGAGTGTCCTCTCCTTTCCTGCGTGGACATGGGAGAAGGATTACTGGCAGTGGTACCTTTATTGCGTTGTGCTGTGACATCACCCTTAAACGCATTGTAAAGCATAGTTGCCAACTTGTTCTGCATGTGCTGCATCCTTTTTGCCTTCAGGTGAGTTGGTAACATGTCCACCACTTTGTGCCTATACCGAGGGTCTAGTAGCATGGCCACCCAGTAAAGCTCATTCCCCTTGTGTTTTTTTATACAGGGTTACCTCAACAGGCTGGACAGCATGAAAGACGCCATCTGCACAAAGTTGGATGCAGACGTACTATCCATCTCCTCTTGCTCTTCCTCAGTGACGTCAGGTAAGTTCTTCTCCTCCCCCCAGCCACGAACAATACCACGGGAACGTCGAGCAGCACAAGCCCCCTGCGATGCCTGCTGCAGTTGTTCTTCTGCCGCCGCCTCTTCCTCCTCCAAAGAAACACCTTCCTCATCATTCGAGTCTGACTCCTCTTCCCCACACTACTCTTTCTCCTCCTCCCCCCTCTGTGCTGCCGCAGGTGTTGAAGAAACATCTGGTTCTGTTGAAAATTGTTCCCACAACTGTTCGTCCCATAACTGTTCCTCTTCACGCTCCTCCACAGCTTGATCCACCACTCTACGCACGGCACGCTCCAGGAAGTAAGCATACGGGATCAAGTCACTGATGATGCCCTCACTGCGACTCACCCGGTTGGTCAACTCCTCAAATGGCCGCATGAGCCTGCATGCATTTTGCATCAGTGTCCAGTTGTTGGGCCAGAACATCCCCATCTCCCCAGATTGTGTCCTTTTACTGTAATTGTACAGGTACTGGGTGACAGCTTTCTCCTGTTCTAGCAGGCAAGAGAACATGACCAGGGTCGAATTCCAGCGAGTCGGGCTATCACATATCAAGCGTCTCACCGGCAAGTTGTTTCTCCGCTGAATGTCCGCAAAGCGTGTCATGGCCGTGTAAGACCGCTGAAATGCCCACACAACTTCCTGGCCTGCTTCAGAACGTCCTCTAAGCCTGGGTACTTTGACATAAATCTTTGAATTACTAGATTGAGCACATGTGCCATGCAGGGTACATGTGTCAGCTTTCCCAAATTCAAAGCGGAAAGGAGATTGCTGCCATTGTCACACACCATGTTGCCGATCTCCAGCTGGTGCGGGGTCAGCCACTGATCCACCTGTTTGTTAAGAGCAGCCAGAAGAGCTGGTCCAGTGTGACTCTCTGCTTTGAGGCAAGACATGTCTAAGATGGCATGTCACCATCGTACCTGGCATGCAGTATAGGCACTGGGGAGATGGGGCTGTGTAGCTGCAGAGGAGATCGCAGCACCAGTAGAGTTGAACTGCCATTCAGCCAAGGAGGATGGTAGCGAAGAGGATGTATCAGGAGGAGAAGGAGAGGAGGTGGCAGGTGGCCTGCCTGCAAGCCGTGGAGGTGTCACAATTTGGTCCGCTGCAGAGCCACGTACTCCCTGCTTGCCATCGGTCACTAGGTTGACCCAATGGGCTGTGTAAGTAATGTACCTGCCCTGACCATGCTTGGCAGACCAGGCATCCGTGGTCAGGTGGACCCTTGACCCAACGCTGTGTGCCAGAGATAACACCACTTGCTTCTCAACTCCACGGTACAGTTTGGGTATCATATTTTTAGAGAAATAATTGCGGCCTGGTATCCTCCACTGAGGTGTCCCAATGGCCACAAATTTACGGAAGGCCTCAGAGTCCACCAGCTGGTATGGTAACAGCTGGCAAGCTAACAGTTCCGCCAACCCTGCTGTCAGACGCTGGGCAAGGGGGTGACTGGCAGAAATTAGCTTCTTCCGCTCAAAGATTTCCTTCACGGACACCTGACTGCTGTGGGCAGAGGAGCAGGAACCGCTCAAGGGCAGAGGTGGAGTGGAGGAGGGTGGCTGTGAAGGTACAAGGGAGAAAGCGGCTGAAGATGCTGCACCTAAAGGAGGAAGAGGAGAATGAGGGTAGCTTTGCTTTTGTGTGCTGCTTTTGCTCAGGTGCTCTTCCCATTGCAGTTTGTGCCTTTTCTCCATGTGCCTTCGTAAGGCAGTTGTCCCTACGTGGGTGTTGGCCTTTCCACGGTTCAATTTTTGGAGGCAGAGAGAACAGATGGCATTACTCTGATCGTTGGCAGACACACTAAAAAATTTCCAAACCGCTGAGCCCCCCTGGGGTGATGGAACTATGGTGGCATCAGCAGCTGACGTTGAAGGGCATGTTAGCTGGCGCAGGACACTGCCACCAGCTGTTTCTGATGACGAGCTCCCCCTGCGTCTTTCAGCAACTCATCTCCTCCTACTCTTCTCTGGCTCCCCCTCTGAACTGTCCCCCTGTTCATCTCCTCTATTGGGAACATACGTGGCATCCGTATCATCGTCATCATCATAATCATCCTGCCCAGCTTCGCTTGCCTCAGACACCTCCAAAACTGCACCAACAGCAGGTACTTCATCCTCCTCCTCACACGTTACGTCCATAGTGTCGCTGCCTAACTCAGACATATGAGGTGGTGTAACTTGCTTAGCGCCTTTATCTTGTTGTAACAAGAATGGCTGTGCATCAGTGATTTCCCCACCAAATAACTCCTGCAAAGTGTAAAATGCAGCGGATGTGGTGCTAGTAGTAGCGCTGGTGGCTGCGGAAGATGAGGTGTTTTGTGTTAAATAGTCAACCACGTCCTGATAACTTGGGGAGTTAAAGGGACGTGCCTTCTTCTGAGCACTGTACTTTGGTCCAGGGCCGCAAGAAATCACATCACACACAGACAGGTAGCGGACCGGCACAGTGACACTGCGTGCGCTCAACTCACGTAGGTAGGTGGGTGCACTGTGAACAACAGGTAGGTATATGCAGTAATGGGTATTACAATGTGCACCTGTCAGTCACACACAGACAGGTAGCGGACTGGCACAGTGACACTGCGTGCGCTCAGCTCACGTAGGTAGGTGGATGCACTGTGAACAACAGGTAGGTAGATATATGCAGTAATGGGTATTACAATGTGCACCTGTCACACACACAGGTAGTCACTGAATGTGCTGGGTCTGACTGGCAGTGGCACACACAGTATGAATTATGAAGGCTGTCTATGCAACACAAGTGTCAGTGGGACACACATACAAAAAAAAATAGATCACAAGAACAAGATTAGCTCTCAAAAGAGCTGTTGTGGGGTGCTATTTTAGCAATAAGAATCAGCAAGGAGCAAGCTAAGAAGCCTACAAGAGCCTAACTGATCTTTCCCTATGAGAATCTGCAGCAGCTGTCCCTTCTCTATTTACTGCAGGCACAAGAGTGAGTAAAATGGCCGGCGCTGCCTGCCTTTTATAAGGGGGGGTGGGGCTCCAGGAGGGAGTGTAGCCTGATTGGCTACAATGTGCCTGCTGACTGTGATGTAGAGGGTCAAATTTGACCCTAATGGTGCACTATGGGGGCGAATCAAACTTCTGGTAAAGTTCGCGGTTCTCCGCGATCACGAAGCCCGGAAGTTCACCAGCGAACCGTTCAGGCCATCGGTGACTGGGATTAATGTGTTTAGCCTACACAAGCCAATCAAAATTCACCTATTGATTTTCAAGGGGAATATTTAATTGCTGCCATTCTTGCACTGTTAATGGCACAAGCCTCAAATCTGGTACAGTTGGTCATTGGGTGACTGGGGTTCAAATTCAGAAAAAGAGGTGGAGCCTTAACCAATCAGATTGTTTAATTTCAATGCAAATTATTGATGCCAAAGACCACAGCACTCGCAAACTAAGACATTGAGTGATTGAGTAATTGTGTGTTAGAGTTAGAAAAAGTGGGCGGAGCCAACACCAGCCAAATACATACCCGAGCAACGATGGGCCATCAGCTAGAGGTTAATAAATGAAGGACAGTCTGAATCTATTTATTTTTTCTGTGGTTTTTGTTGCAGGACTGTAATTTACAAACTTTTTAGCAATCTCAAATGGTAAACAAACAGTCAGGAGGAGATGGTTGACATGCATATGTGGGTGAACAGCACAGGTTTGTGTATGTGGGCAGGTAGTGAGGTTGAGCCCAAGGAAACCACAGCACCTCCTCAGCCTTCCTGGAGTCCAAGGCACTGGCTTTTGTGGCCTTCCCACAAATCTATTTGTCACTCAGAGCGCTCTCTCTTTTGCATGTTTTTACCTTCCCACAAATCTGGCCCTGCGTGCAGAAAATTGTTAGGTTGCTCTGCATATCCTATGATCAGCTTCTTTGAAGTGAATAGGGATGTGTATATGTGTGAACATGCTACTCTATTCATAAGAAATAGCACTGCATCTTGGGCATGCTGCCCCTATTATTCAAAGCATTCCTGTACTGCACTTTGACCAACTTATGAATCTGGAAATCAGGTGAAACGCTGAAAAGCTTTTAGACATCTACATGCAATAGGTCTTGCAGGCATGGTCTGACTGGCCTGAGGGCTTGTAAGTGCTCAGACATCTTATAAACGGGAACGTTTGGGTCAGCCATACATTTCTATTTATAAAAAGGAGAGAGAAGGGATAGATGTTATCAAATAGTGCTAGTGTCTTCTTATTACTTATCCAGGAGGGATTAAAACTGATTAGACAATGTTTTATAACCAGTTACCAGTGGTTTATCAGTACTCAATAACACAATTGGACCTTTTGGTTTTCATCTGCCATCAGTCCTCAGGAAGGATATGAATGGTAATACAGTAAAGCACATACTTTTACATTGACTAGGCAGCCTTCTTTTTTTTTTTCCTTCGAAGCTCGTGCGCTCATGTTGTCATTGTTTAAGCATCGTTTTCTATAAAATTCCACATTCTCTAATGAGGTGGTGAAAGTGGAAGCAGATTGTGATTGCCTCCAGCACTGGATGTGAAATTATCCAGTCATGCCATGAAAAGTCATGTAGTTACAGGTCTACAAAGCTTGTAAGACAAGAAGCAGGAGCCAATCTGACATTTGATTCATGCACTATGTGTCCTATCTTTCAATCCATCTAATCTATCTATCTATCTCTCTCTCTCTCTCTCTCTCTCTCTCTCTCTCTCTCTCTCTCTCTCTCTCTCTCTCTCTCTCTCTCTCTCTATCTATCTCTCTATCTCTCTATCTAACTATCTATCATTGGACCAATCAGAGATTACAAAGTTAACTTGGAACTATTTGGCCAATCAGAGAATGCAAAAAATGACAAAAAAAAAGCCTACTTGGAAGTCGGAAATCCATGGAATCGGTAATCGGAATTGGTGGAAATTGGCATTTCCGATCCTCTATCTATCTATCTATCTATCTATCTATCTATCGTTTTGTTGCACTTTTTTGATATGAACACTTAATTCATTTCTGGGTAACTTGTAACTAATATTATTTATCAAATAATCAAATATACTTGTTAAAAGCTTGCAGAATATGTAACCTCTCAGCTAATGTCTCCTGACTGACCACCGATTTGAGTGCTGGTGTAAATTTGGTGGTCATTATTGGCTTCAGTAATTTGCTCTCTCAGGGTACATTTCTCATAGTTTCTTCACTGTTGACCATCATTAGCCTTAAAAGTGTTAGGATACATATAATTAACTGGGTTAAAAATGTGACCCTTATCAAAAACACAACATACTGGCATAATTTATTTTACCTTTATGTTCCAAGAAGCAGTATGGTGTGGCACTCCCTTTATTCCTAGCACAGAGGAGAATGTGGGTAGATACTTGATCAAGCTAATAAACATTCACCGCCATTCATCACATTCCCCTGGGTATGCAGTCCAAGTGGTCAAGATGTGTGTTCCGCATAAATGACATGGAAGAAAGAACTTTGGAATAAGTGTGTATCAAAGAAGCAGCAGCGTGCACCATCCGTCCGTTAAGGACTTGATTTATTGCTTCAGACACATACTGTGTAGATACAGGGGTGATACATCAATGTACATAGTGACTTGGTACAAGCTGATACATACAGTTGGTGATGGCGGTGATAGAGTGGGTGCCTTGGATGTGAAGGGGATCGGCGACGGCCGTTTAGCATCTGGCTTGGTCTAAGACAGTGGGACACAGCGTGACCAAGCGTCCAGCCGGACGCGAAACGGCTGTCGACAATCCCCTTCACAAAGTATGTGTCTGAAGCAATAAATCAAGTCATTAAGGGACGGATGGTTCAAACTGCTGCTTCTTTGATACACAATAATTTATTTTATCTCCCATTTTCACCACTTTAGACTCAAGCTCTTACAACAACTTGGTAAACACTTTTAACTTCAATGCAGAGGATAGTTTGCATTGTTCTGCTAATCAGCAAAATTAATTATTGCCAGAAGCTCTTTGCCTGGTCTCTTCACTCTGCTACCCCTTCTTCTCTGCTGAAGTGACTCCTGCCACGGCAACATGTCTATTCAGCAGAGGGAGGAATAGCACAGTGAATTGACCAGGTAGAGAGCTTCTCCTTTTGGCGGCAATGATTACATATGTCAATTAATAGAGCAGTATACATGTGTACTGCCATCTGCATTAAAAATAATAGAAAGTTGCCCGCTTCAGGATCTGGCCAGCCATTTTGAGAAGTGGCCAACTGATGCAGCTAATTCAAAAAGAACGTATTCCTTTCAGACTTTGGCTATTCAGATTTGACAAGAGGGTTAGGGAGGGGACCGTGTGGGAGATGTGTCGCATGGTGGTTTGGGGGCCCCAGTGAGTGAGAGAGACCTGGGGCCCCTGGGCTGTCATGTGGAGCAGTGTTTGTGATTTTAAATTTATTTTTTGCAGCTTCTAGGATGCGGTTGACAGGTGAGTGGTTAGGGAGGGGACCGTGTGGGAGATGTGCCTACACGGGGCGTCCCTGTAAACGACGCAATTCACGGTTGCGTCCAACCGAAGCTTCCCACCTGAATGCTAATCTATGTAATTCCTGCTAGGTATGGTACAGCAGGCAAAGGGTGTATGACAGTACACCTGATTGGCTGACTAGCGTCTGCTGGCCAGATAGAGGCAGGATATTGCTCTGACTGGAAGATAGCAATTGTGTTTGTTGCAGTTGGCATTCCGTTTAGAGGTGGTAGGGTGAGTTCCCTGGAGGTGAGAGGTCCAGGGTTTGCCCGCACTTCCCTCTAGGTGTCGCATGGTGGTTTGGGGGCCCCAGTGAGTGAGAGAGACCTGGGGCCCCTGGGCTGTCATGTGGACCAGTGTTTGCGCTTCAGGATCTGGCCAGCCATTACGAGAAGTGGCCAACTGATGCAGCCAATTCAAAAAGAACGTATTCCTTTCAGACTTTGGCTATTCAGATTTGACAAGAGCCATCCGGCCAGGTCCCAAAGAAAGGCTTTCATGGAGCATGGCAGCAGAGCAAACAGCACAAGTTCAGCTGCCGCATCTGAATTCCCTTGCTCCCTCTCCCCCCCACCCCCCCCCCCCCCCACACACACACACACATTTGTGTCCTCTCACTTCTGTTTCCGGGGAGAAAATATACAAGGAAGCCCATTTCAGTGCACCTATACTCTCACCTCCCTGCTGTGTACATGCGTGGTCTCTGGCTTTTACTACAGCCGGTGTTTTGGGTGCAATATGGGTAATATGGGTGCAATATGGGTAATGTTTTTATGCGGCAACAAACACAGGCTGTAATAAAAGCCACAGACCACGCACACACAGCAGGGAGGGAGAGAGTATCGGCATGCTGGATGGACTGCCCTGTATATTTCCTACCTGGAGACAGAGGAATGCAGATATTGACACTGAAACTTGTGTTGTGTGCCTTTTTTGGGACTTGACCAGCCGGGACTTGTCATTTTGCGTTCTAGCTGGTCAAAGTCTGAAAACACAAGTGTAATATAGTTTCTTTGCATATTGGCCGCAGCAGCCAACCACTTCACGTATTGACCAGACAGAGCCCAAAGCTGCAATATTTCCGGTTCTGTCTGTAACATGTATAACATCTCTGAGTATACCTGCAAGAATTTTACATGCTGTATAATGCCTGGTACACATTATACAATTTCCCATCAGTATGGTCAAATCGATAATTTCCAACAGGTCCGATCTGATTTCCAGATCGATTTTCCAATCTCTACAAAATTGATTTTCCAATCTCTACAAAATCAGAAATGACATTGGACCTGTTGAAAATTATCGATGTGACCTGAAATTTTATGGGAAATTGCGTGGTGTGTACCAGGCATAAGCTGAACCTTTGTTTTCCCTACATTTTGTCACATCAGCTGGACACAAGTCTTGTGAAGTTGTGATAGACTGTGAAGAATTAAGGCAAAGAGGATCATCATTTACTTAGGTTTTGTTCCCACTAGAGTGGAGAACGGACTTTTTTTTTATCCATTCTCCACTCATTGCTCAGCTATGTTATACATAGGAGCCGTTCACACTTGTCACACTGCGATGGATCCACCACGGGATCCATTGCAGTAAGATGGCCGCACTTCTATCCAGTCCCTGATAATCCTGTACCAGGTGATATAGCCTACGGGGGAGTGCATCTATTGTTTGTTTTCAAGTACTCTAATCAAATCACACATAAATTTCTGTCTTTCTTTGTCTGTAATGCTTTAATTTGACTTAAAGTGGACCCAAATTAAAAATACAAGATTTCAGAAATAAAATCTATTTTCTAAATTATAATAATAAATAGCAGCCTTTTTTCAGCTGCATGATGACAAATATAAAATATTTTACATTTATTGGAGGAACCCCTCCCTTCCTTTCAAATTGCCGGGATTTTTCCGGCAAACTGGTGGAGTAGATGGTGTCCGGCAATGGAGGAATTGCTAATGGCTGCCCCCAGTATAACCCTAGCTATGAAAAGAGAAGGGTGAAAAGCATGCACTGAAATGATCATAGGTTTGAAGGAGTGTGTATTTATCTTTGTATGTGTCAGAGTGGTGCAACTAAATATTTTTAATTAAAAAAATGTTTGGTTTGGGTCCGCTTTAAGCTACCCATACACAGATGTGCCTATCCGATCAATCACTCTCCAAACAGAATCTGATCGGATTGTGATCAATATTTTCTACAAAACAGGACAATGATTTTCAATAGTTTTCAGCAGGAATTGCTATTGCTGATGGCCAAAATACTTTGTTATTATTGTAATTTCAGTGCCGTCTTTTGAAGGCGCCCAAATTACTAAATGAGCACCGTTATAGCCATAATTCCCATTGCGGCCTATGGCGATGGTGGAGGCACCCACATTTTCAGCACCATTTTTACCTGTCTCTTGGTTTCCCACCTCTCTTCCCAATAGAGCTTCCTTGGTGGTCTAGTGGTTTTCCACCTCCCTCCCTGATAAAGCATCTCTGGTGGTCTAGTGGTTTTCCCCCTCCCTCCCCAATAAAGCTTCCTTGGTGGAATGGTGTTTAGTGATGTCGCGAACCTCCGATTTTCGGTTCGCGGAAAAGTACGCGAACCGCAATAGACTTCAATGGGGAGGCGAACTTTGAAAAATAGAAAAAATTATGCTGGCCACAAAAGTGATGGAAAACATGTTTCAAGGGGTCTAACACCTGGAGGGGGGAATGGCGGAGTGGGATACATGCCCAAAGTCCCGGGGAAAAATCTGGATTTGACGCAAAGCAGCGTTTTAAGGGCAGAAATCACATTGAATGCTAAATTGCAGGCCTAAAGTGTTTTAAAACATCTTGCATGTGTATACATCAATCAGGGAGTGTAATTAGAGTACTGCTTCACACTGACACACCAAACTCACTGTGTAACACACCGCAAACGGCTGTTTGCGTAGTGACGGCCGTGCTGGACTGGTGCACACCATGGCGAGAGTGTAGGCCGTAGCGGTTTTCAAGCCCATATGGTCGCCGGGCTGTGGTAGCTCACTGATAGAACAACAGTGACTGTAGATGCAGTGAGGTGGGTTCACTGAACAATAAAGGTAGTTATATGCAGTGAGGTGGGTTCACTGAACAGTAAAGGTAGTTAGATGCAGTGAGGTGGGTTCACTGAACAATAAAGGTAGTTACAGTATATGCAGTGAGGTTGGTTCACTGAACAGTAAAGGTAGTTAGATGCAGTGAGGTGGGTTCACTGAACAGTAAAGGTAGTTATATGCAGTGAGGTGGGTTCACTGAACAGTAAAGGTAGTTAGATGCAGTGAGGTGGGTTCACTGAACAGTAAAGGTAGTTAGATGCAGTGAGGTGGGTTCACTGAACAATAAAGGTAGTTACTGTATATGCAGTGAGGTGGGTTCACTGAACAGTAAAGGTAGTTAGATGCAGTGAGGTGGGTTCACTGAACAATAAAGGTAGTTAGATGCAGTGAGCTGGGTTCACTCAACACAACAGGTAGTTAGATGCAGTGAGCTGGGTTCACTCAACACAAAGCTAGGTATATGCAGGGAGCTGGGTTAACTCAACACAACAGGTAGTTAGATGCAGTGAGCTGGGTTCACTCAACACAACAGGTAGTTAGATGCAGTGAGCTGGGTTCACTCAACACAAAGCTAGGTATATGCAGTGATGAGGTGGGTTAAGTAAACACAACCGGTACTGGGTATATGCAGTACTGGGTAGTACAATGTGCAGCTCCCTGCCACACACACAGATAGTCACTGAATGTGCTGGGCTGCTGGCAGTGGCACACACACATTATGAATTAGCAAGGCTGTGTATGCAACAAAAGTGTCAGTTTGACACACACACACAAAAAAAAAGAAAAAGAAAAAAAAAAAAGAACAGGATTAGAGCTGTTGAGGGGTGCTATAAAAGCAATAATAATCAGCCAGGAGCAAGCTAAGCAGCCAAGAACCTAACTAACCTTTCCCTAGGAGAACAATCTGCAGCAGCTCGCCCTAGTCTGTCTAATAGCAGGTAGACGAGTGAGTGTAAAGGCCGGCGAGCCTGCCTTATATAAGGGGGGGGGGGCTCAAGGGCTTAGTGTAGCCTGATTGGCTACAATGTGCCTGCTGACTGTGATGCAGAGGGTCAAAGTTGACCCTCATAGTGCATTATGGGGTGAATCGAACTTCCGCAAAAGTTCGCCTGGTGTAGGCGAACGCGAACCACCAAAGTTCGCCTGGAACCGTTCGCTACACCTCTACTGGTGTTTTCCCATCTCCATACCCAACAAATCTTCCCTGGTGGTGTTAATGGCCTAGACTGTACTCTGGTGTCATGCTGTGCTCCCCCAGCATATAATGCAGAGTATGTGAGCAGTAGTAGCAGTGTCTCTCACCTTCTCCACCGGAGTCCAGCAATATGTGTCCTCCTGTCTTCGGTGCTTAGCTCTTTCTCTAGTGCCTGGTATCTCGTCATGCACTCATGCAATCACGCGACATGCAGGAAGAGATGATGGGCATTAGAGGGAGAGCCGAGCACCGATGACAAGAGAATCGTCATCGCTGGATTCTGGTGGAGGAGGTAAGAAAGACACTGCTACCATTGTGCCCACACCCTGCATTTTATGCTGGAGGAGCGCAGGAGGGAGCCAGGACACGGGGGGCTGCCGTAGAACTCAGGACCATACCTGTGATAGTCTTGGGCAGATTGGAACAATTGGGAGGTACAGGGATAGACGACACTGTGCACAAGTGAAACTGTTATTTAGGTGCATAGAACATAGCAGAGATGATATCAAGTGATCCAAGTTCTTTTGAAATCCATGGCTGAAGTGATCAGGTGGTTGTAATGATCTGGCTAATCAAATTATGTTATTGGCTGAGCTGTTTCCTGAGCAGTGAAGAGGCTAGGGGGAGAACGCAAGGCTTCGCACAATCACTTATCTCACAAGTTTTCTCTCACTTACAAAATGCAGTTCCATTAACTTGTGCAAATTCTACGGTGGATTTCACCTAACCGTTTATTTCCTCCAGCTGCAAAATGCAGATATCAGTGCGTCAAAACTGCAGGCACTCTAGTCTACAAGACACAAATACTTCTGCTGCAGGCATTCTACCTGAACAAGACAAAAATAACTTCTACTGCAGGCACTTTACAAGACATCAGTACTTCTGCTGTAGTGAACAACACCACACCTGAAATGGAGAGAGCTTTTATTTACGGTAAAAGCATCTACAATCTTGCAACAATTACTAGCTACTTATTCTGCTTCAATGTCACAGCAGACAGAAGGGATGATGTAATGTATGAGCTAAGTAGGTTTAAAGATTACCAAACTAGATTACTAAACTGCATTTACAAGACAAAACAAAAACTTTTTTTTTTAAGTATGACTCCAGGTATAAATCTTTTTCTTGTGCTGCACACAGTGACAGAATTTGTTGAGCAGTGTATTAGCTGATTGATCAAATAAATCAATTTTAAGTTACCTAGTTAAGAATGCTTTCAGTAGCCATTCATTGCTGCACAAATGTATACAACTACAGACTATGCTCTTTCAATGTAGCTTTGTTCTTTCTTTTGCCAGAACAATAGTTTGAGATTGTTTTTGGTGAAAATCTAGAGTGTGTACAAGTGTCTACTGACATCATTGGCCTCCATTTTAGCAACCTAATGCTAGGTACACACTGAGATTTTCAGATTTTCTGGCAGATTGACTGTCAGATCAATTATTTCCAACATGTCCGATCTGATTTCCGATCAATTTCTGAGCATTTTCTGATCAATTTACTGTTGTAGTGAACGGGAAACAGTCAGAAATAGATCAAAAAGCTCTTGGAAATCAGATCGGACATGTTGGAAATAATCGATCTGACAGTACATTTGCCAGATAATCTCATAGTGTGTACCTAGCATTAGATTTCACAAAGCCTCCTCTCCGTTTTCCTATGTTGCTGTCACTTACAGGCATTATTCATTTGACAGCTCACACAGGTTTTGGACTAGTCCAACTCCTCATGGAGGTTATTAGGGAGTTCCTTTCTTTTACAGAGCACTCCCTGCTCTGGCAGTTGGATCACGCAGTGGCACAGTCCAACTGCCAGAATAGTGAGCACAAGAATAGGCAGGTTGCAGGGCATCTTTGGATAGATGCTTTCCAGGAAAAGAAGAAAGGAAAATATCCCATATGCATGGGCGTCCGCACATATGGCAAAATCGGGCATCTGCCCGACCCTGGCCACCCGCTGCCCCCCCTGGCCGCGTGCCCGTGCGGCCAGCAGGAGGGGAGCAGCGCAGAGAAGAGGGAGAGCTATGGGCACAGTGGGGAAGGGCGGACGTCTCCCCCCCCCTTCCCTCACCTTAGGGGGCTCTCCCTCCCTCGCTGTCCCCTCCGGAACAAAGTGTTGTGCAGCGGCTGGGCAGCGGGCGGAACTCACCTCCGTCTCGATCCAGCGCCGGAAGTTCTGGTGCCGCTGTCTGGTCTGGTCCAGACCAGACTAGCGGCAAATCCATCCGGTGCCTGAACAAGACGGAGGTAAGTTCCGCCCGCTGCCCAGCCGCTGCACATCACTTCATTCCGGAGGGGACAGCGAGGGAGGGAGAGCACCCTAAGGTGAGTGCCCATAGCTCTCCCTCTTCTCTGCGCTGCTCCCCTCCTGCTAGGGGCACACCTGCCTACATATACTGGGCACATATAACCCTGGCTACATACACTGGGGACATATACCCCTGGCTACATATACTGGGCACATATACCCCTTGCTACATATACTGGGCATATACCCCTGGCTACTTATACTGGGCACATATAACCCTGGCTACATATACTGGGGACATATACCCCTGGCTACATATACTGGGCACATATACCCCTGGCTACATATACTGGGCACATATACCCCTGGCTACATATACAGGGCACATATACCCCTGGCTACACATACTGGGCACATATATCCCTGGCTACATATACTGGGCACATATCCCCCTGGCTACATATACTGGGCACATATACCCCTGGCTACATATACTGGGAACATATACCCCTGGCTACATCAACTGGGCACATATACCCCTGGCTACATATACTTGGCACATATACCCCTGGCTACTTATACTGGGCACATATACCCCTGGCTACATATACTGGGCACATATACCCCTGGCTACATATACTGGGCACATATATCCCTGGCTACATATACTGGGCACATATCCCCCTGGCTACATATACTGGGCACATATAACCCTGGCTACATATACTGGGCACATATACCCCTGGCTACATATACTGGGCACATATATCCCTGGCTACATATACTGGGCACATATATCCCTGGCTACATATACTGGGCACATATATCCCTGGCTACATATACTGGGCACATATATCCCTGGCTACATATACTGGGCACATATCCCCCTGGCTACATATACTGGGCACATATAACCCTGGCTACATATACTGGGCACATATACCCCTGGCTACATATACTGGGCACATATACCCCTGGCTACATATACTGGGCACATATACCCCTGGCTACATATACTGGGCACATATACCCCTGGCTACATATACTGGGCACATATACCCCTGGCTACATATACTGGGCACATATATCCCTGGCTACAAATACTGGGCACATATCCCCCTGGCTACATATACTGGGCACATATAACCCTGGCTACATATACTGGGAACATATACCCCTGGCTACATATACTGGGCACATATACTCCTGGCTACATATACTGGGCACATATAACCCTGGCTACATATACTGGGCACATATACCCCTGGCTACATATACTGGGCACATATACCCCTGGCTACATATACTGGGCACATATACCCCTGGCTACATATACTGGGCACATATACCCCTGGCTACATATACTGGGCACATATCCCCCTGGCTACATATACTGGGCACATATAACCCTGGCTACATATACTGGGCACATATACCCCTGGCTACATATACTGGGCACATATACCCCTGGCTACATATACTGGGCACATATACCCCTGGCTACATCAACTGGGCACATATACCCCTGGCTACATATACTTGGCACATATACCCCTGGCTACATATACTTGGCACATATACCCCTGGCTACTTATACTGGGCACATATAACCCTGGCTACATATACTGGGGACATATACCCCTGGCTACATATACTGGGCACATATATCCCTGGCTACATATACTGGGCACATATACCCCTGGCTACATATACTGGGCACATATACCCCTGGCTACATATACTGGGCACATATATCCCTGGCTACATATACTGGGCACATATCCCCCTGGCTACATATACTGGGCACATATAACCCTGGCTACATATACTGGGCACATATACCCCTGGCTACATATACTGGGCACATATATCCCTGGCTACATATACTGGGCACATATATCCCTGGCTACATATACTGGGCACATATATCCCTGGCTACCTATACTGGGCACATATCCCCCTGGCTACATATACTGGGCACATATAACCCTGGCTACATATACTGGGCACATATACCCCTGGCTACATATACTGGGCACATATACCCCTGGCTACATATACTGGGCACATATACCCCTGGCTACATATACTGGGCACATATACCCCTGGCTACATATACTGGGCACATATATCCCTGGCTACATATACTGGGCACATATCCCCCTGGCTACATATACTGGGCACATATACCCCTGGCTACATATACTGGGCACATATACTCCTGGCTACATATACTGGGCACATATACCCCTGGCTACATATACTGGGCACATATACCCCTGGCTACATATACTGGGCACATATATCCCTGGCTACATATACTGGGCACATATCCCCATGGCTACATATACTGGGCACATATAACCCTGGCTACATATACTGCGCACATATACCCCTGGCGACATATACTGGGCACATACACCCCTGGCGACATATACTGTGCACATATACCCCTGGCTACATATACTGGGCACATATACCCCTGGCTACCTGTACTGGGCACATATAACCCCTGGCTACATATACTGGGCACATATACCCCTGACTACATATACTGGGCACATATACGCCTGGCTACATATACTGGGCACATATACCCCTGCCTACATATACTGGGCACATATAACCCTGGCTACATATACTGGGGACATATACCCCTGGCTACATATACTGGGCACATATACCCCTGGCTACATATACTGGGCACATATACCCCTGGCTACATATACTGGGCACATATACCCCTGGCTACATATACTGGGCACATATAACCCTGGCTACATATACTGGGCACATATAACCCTGGCTACATATACTGGGGACATATACCCCTGGCTACATATACTGGGCACATATACCCCTGGCTACTTATACTGGGCACATATAACCCTGGCTACATATACTGGGCACATATACCCCTGGCTACATATACTGGGCACATATACCCCTGGCTACATATACTGGGCACATATACCCCTGGCTACATATACTGGGCACATATACCCCTGGCTACATATACTGGGCACATATATCCCTGGCTACATATACTGGGCACATATCCCCCTGGCTACATATACTGGGCACATATACCCCTGGCTACATATACTGGGCACATATACTCCTGGCTACATATACTGGGCACATATACCCCTGGCTACATATACTGGGCACATATACCCCTGGCTACATATACTGGGCACATATATCCCTGGCTACATATACTGGGCACATATCCCCATGGCTACATATACTGGGCACATATAACCCTGGCTACATATACTGCGCACATATACCCCTGGCGACATATACTGGGCACATACACCCCTGGCGACATATACTGTGCACATATACCCCTGGCTACATATACTGGGCACATATACCCCTGGCTACCTGTACTGGGCACATATAACCCCTGGCTACATATACTGGGCACATATACCCCTGACTACATATACTGGGCACATATACGCCTGGCTACATATACTGGGCACATATACCCCTGCCTACATATACTGGGCACATATAACCCTGGCTACATATACTGGGGACATATACCCCTGGCTACATATACTGGGCACATATACCCCTGGCTACATATACTGGGCACATATACCCCTGGCTACATATACTGGGCACATATACCCCTGGCTACATATACTGGGCACATTTATCCCTGGCTACATATACTGGGCACATATACCCCTGGCTACATATACTGGGCACATATACCCCTGGCTACATATACTGGGCACATATACCCCTGGCTACTTATACTGGGCACATATAACCCTGGCTACATATACTGGGCACATATACCCCTGGCTACATATACTGGGCACATATACCCCTGGCTACATACACTGGGCACATATACCCCTGGCTACATATACTGGGCACATATACCCCTGGCTACATATACTGGGCACATATATCGCCTGGCTACATATACTGGGGACATATACCCCTGGCTACATATACTGGGCACATTTATCCCTGGCTACATATACTGGGCACATATACCCCTGGCTACATATACTGGGCACATATACCCTTGCCTACATATACTGGGCACATATACCCCTGGCTACATATACTGGGCACATATACCCCTGGCTACATATACTGGGCACATATACCCCTGGCTACATATACTGGGCACATATACCCCTGCCTACATATACTGGGCACATATACCCCTGGCTACATATACTGGGCACATATACCCCTGGCTACATATACTGGGCACATATACCCCTGGCTACATATACTGGGCACATATACCCCTGGCTACATATGCTGGGCACATATACCCCTGCCTACATATACTGGGCACATATACCCCTGGCTACATATACTGGGCACATATACCCCTGGCTACATATACTGGGCACATATATCCCTGGCTACATATACAGGGCACATATACCCCTGGCTACATATACTGGGCACATATACCCCTGGCTACATATACTGGGCACATATATCCCTGGCTACATATACTGGGCACATATCCCCCTGGCTACATATACTGGGCACATATAACCCTGGCTACATATACTGGGCACATATACCCCTGGCTACATATACTGGGCACATATATCCCTGGCTACATATACTGGGCACATATATCCCTGGCTACATATACTGGGCACATATATCCCTGGCTACCTATACTGGGCACATATCCCCCTGGCTACATATACTGGGCACATATACCCCTGGCTACATATACTGGGCACATATACCCCTGGCTACATATACTGGGCACATATACCCCTGGCTACATATACTGGGCACATATACCCCTGGCTACATATACTGGGCACATATACCCCTGGCTACATATACTGGGCACATATATCCCTGGCTACATATACTGGGCACATATATCCCTGGCTACATATACTGGGCACATATCCCCCTGGCTACATATACTGGGCACATATAACCCTGGCTACATATACTGGGCACATATACCCCTGGCTACATATACTGGGCACATATACTCCTGGCTACATATACTGGGCACATATACCCCTGGCTACATATACTGGGCACATATACCCCTGGCTACATATACTGGGCACATATATCCCTGGCTACATATACTGGGCACATATCCCCCTGGCTACATATACTGGGCACATATAACCCTGGCTACATATACTGCGCACATATACCCCTGGCGACATACACTGGGCACATACACCCCTGGCGACATATACTGCGCACATATACCCCTGGCTACATATACTGGGCACATATACCCCTGGCTACCTGTACTGGGCACATATAACCCTGGCTACATATACTGGGCACATATACCCCTGACTACATATACTGGGCACATATACGCCTGGCTACATATACTGGGCACATATACCCCTGCCTACATATACTGGGCACATATAACCCTGGCTACATATACTGGGGACATATACCCCTGGCTACATATACTGGGCACATATACCCCTGGCTACATATACTGGGCACATATACCCCTGGCTACATATACTGGGCACATATACCCCTGGCTACTTATACTGGGCACATATAACCCTGGCTACATATACTGGGGACATATAACCCTGGCTACATATACTGGGCACATTTATCCCTGGCTACATATACTGGGCACATATACCCCTGGCTACATATACTGGGCACATATACCCCTGGCTACATATACTGGGCACATATACCCCTGGCTACTTATACTGGGCACATATAACCCTGGCTACATATACTGGGGACATATACCCCTGGCTACATATACTGGGCACATATACCCCTGGCTACATATACTGGGCACATATACTCCTGGCTACATACACTGGGCACATATACCCCTGGCTACATATACTGGGCACATATACCCCTGGCTACATATACTGGGCACATATATCCCTGGCTACATATACTGGGGACATATACCCCTGGCTACATATACTGGGCACATTTATCCCTGGCTACATATACTGGGCACATATACCCCTGGCTACATATACTGGGCACATATACCCCTGCCTACATATACTGGGCACATATACCCCTGGCTACATATACTGGGCACATATACCCCTGGCTACATATACTGGGCACATTTACCCCTGGCTACATATACTGGGCACATATACCCCTGCTTACATATACTGGGCACATATACCCCTGGCTACATATACTGGGCACATATACCCCTGGCTACATATACTGGGCACATATACCCCTGGCTGCATATACTGGGCACATATACCCCTGGCTACATATGCTGGGCACATATACCCCTGCCTACATATACTGGGCACATATACCCCTGGCTACATATACTGGGCACATATACCCCTGTCTACATATACTGGGCACCAGGGTCGGACTGGGACACCAAGGGCCCACCGAGGAAGTTTCAGCCTGGGCCCCCTCCCCCGCTCCCCCCACCCCCATCCCATTTTGGGCTCACATATACATGTAGAAATTTTGCATGATTTCATGGTAGGGAATAGATTATAAACACTTCTGAGGACAGTGTCCAATAGGGATATGTACACATGCGGCGCGAAATATATGAGTGTCGCCACGCACTGGAACATGGGCGTGGTCATGATGGGTCATTGGCAGACTTTAAAAAAAAAAACACACAAAATAAGTAGCGGTTTTATTCACAGAGATTAGGTCCGACCAGATACATTTTAGATAAAATAATCAAGTAGTTACATGCCTCATGATAATTCATCAAGTAGTCAAATGGCAGCAGATTTTCCGACAAAATGCAATCAGATTGACGGCAGATATACCTACAAAATGCAATCAAATTGGCAGCAGATATCCCCACAAAATGCAAATAGATTGGCGGCAGATATCCCCACAAAATGCAATCAAATTGGCGGCAGATATACCCACAAAATGCAAACAGATTGGCGGCAGATATCCCCACAAAATGCAAACAGATTGGCGGCAGATATCCCCACAAAATGCAATCAAATTGGCAGCAGATATCCCCACAAAATGCAATCAAATTGGCGGCAGATATCCCCACAAAATGCAATTAGATTGGTGGCAGATATCCCCACAAAATGCAATCAAATTGGCAGCAGATATCCCCACAAAATGCAATTAGATTGGTGGCAGATATTCCCACAAAATGCAATCAAATTGGCAGCAGATATCCCCACAAAATGCAAATAGATTGGCGGCAGATATCCCCACAAAATGCAATCAAATTGGCGGCAGATATCCCCACAAAATGCAAATAGATTGGCAGCAGATATCCCCACAAAATACAAATAGATTGGCGGCAGATATCCCCACAAAGTCAGGTCCCCTGTTAGTGGGGGCCCCCATGCTGGAAGGGGGTGCAGTGGGCACACAGAGCGGCAGGGAAGCTTCTCCCCCTCCCTCACCTGGAGCTCCCCCCTCCCTCACCTGGAGCCCCCCCCCCCAGTTTAGGTAGGCAGGTCCCAGGTGTCCCCAGTTAGGTAGGTCTAAGTTCCCCCCCAGCTTGGTAGGGGGGGCAGTGGGCACACAGAGCGGCAGGGAAGCTTCCCCCCTCCCTCACCTGGAGCCCCCCCCCCAGTTTAGGTAGGCAGGCCACAGGCGCAGGTCACAGGTGTCCCACAGCGCAGGAAGGGGGGAAATTGGGCACACAGAGCGGCGGGGAGGGGGGAAGCTTCCCCCCCTCCCTCACCTAGGGGCCCCCCCTTCCGCACTCCCCCTCCCTCCAAAATTGCAGCCAGCGGCAGCGAGCGGGGAATAGCTTACCGGCATGATGACATCAGTCATCAGAGGAGATCCATCGCTCTGCGTGCCGCTGGCTGGTCTCTGTCTCTTCTGCAATGCACTGACCAATCACGCTCTCGCAGTACTTCCTGTGAGAGCGTGATTGGTCAGTGCATTGCAGGAGACGGAGTCCAGCCAGCGGCACGCAGAGCGATGGATCTCCTCTGATGACTGATGTCATCATGCCAGTAAAGCTATTCCCAGCTCGCTGCCGCTGGCTGCAATTTTGGAGGAAGGGGGAATGCGGAAGGGGGAGTGCGGAAGGGGGGGGGGGCCCTAGGTGAGGGAGGGGGGGAAGCTTCCCCCCTCCCCGCCGCTCTGTGTGCCAAATTTCCCCCCTCCTGCGCTGTGCCAGCTCTGGGGCCCCCTGGGGCCCCCAGGAGATGGGGCCCACCAATGGAATCATCGGCAGTTCGGTGGGTCAGTCTGAGCCTGCTGGGCACATATACCCCTGCCTACATATACTGGGACATATACCTCTTGCTTCATATACTGGGCACATATACCTCTGGCTACATATACTGGGCACATATACCCCTGGCTACATACACTGGGCACATATACCCCTGGCTACATATACTGGGCACATATACCCCTGGCTACATATACTGGGCACATATATCCCTGACTACATATACTGGGACATATACCCCTGCCTACATATACTGGGCACATATACCCCTGGCTACCTGTTCTGGGGACATTTCTACCCCTGGCTACCTGTTCTGGGGACATCTATACCGCTGGCCACCTATTCTAGGGACACCTATAGACTTGGGGCTACCTATTTTTGGGGAACCACTGCTGTCAGATTGAGTGTATTTTGGGGAACTGCTGCCAGGTGAGAGGTGTCTACCATATTAAGGGGGCATTCTGCCTATTTATGTGAAATGCTATCTATTTATGTGCCTCATGACTGCTGAATTTGCCTTTTTGGGGGCCTCATGGTTACTGAATTTGTCTTGTTGGGGGCCAAATAATTTGTTGGGGACCTCAAGATCGCTGAATTTGTCTTGTTGGGGGCCTCACGATTGCTGAATTTATCTTGTTGGGGGCCTCATGATTGCTGAATTTGTCTTGTTGGGGGTCACATGATTTCTAACTGCGAGACTATGGAAAAAGCTGGATCATCATCATTTGAGACAATAGCATTAAACCTACTTTTTCAACTTTTTAAAACCGAAAATGAAACTGGGAGGTTCTAAAAAAGATGAACACATTTTTCAGGAGTCGGATGGATGAAATTGTTTATCTTCACAGTTTATTTTCAACTTGGATTTTCTGTAATGTTCATGTATGAGTTAAAACGTTTGTATTTAGTTTAAATTGCTGTTGGCACTTTGCGATAGTAAAGTGACTTTTGGGTTGCAGTTTGGGCACTCGACCTTCAAAAGGTTCACCACCACTGTCCTAATCTACTGTCCCACCATTGCTAAGTTCATATAAACTTGTCTCCACCCGTGACCACACCCACATTCTGGTTCATGACCACACCCATTTTTCGGCGTGGCGCGTTACGCGCGTCGCATGACGTAGCCCCATTTTTTGGCGCGCCACACGACACCACCCAAAATTTTCACCGCGTGTGCCCGCTTCTTCCTCCCCCCCTTTTTTTGCCCCCCCCCCCTGAAAATTTTCTGCGGACGCCCATGCCCATATGGGGTGTTGGACAAGCTCAAAACCTATTAGAACTGTCAAATGAATAATGCCTACTGTTTCTTTCCTTTTTCTCATTAAACAGGATTTCAGTTAATATCTCAATTCCAGCCAAGCCTGTTTTAACAGGAACCGAGTTTTCTGTCAAATTATTCCTGCTGTTCCTGTCCCCATTGAGATTTTCCATCACTTCCTGTCTCTGAGACTTTCATGATCTTCATGTGAATCATCCAACTGGTCGTAGGGAAAGGAAGTTTTTTTTAACCCATTTTTAATATCTACAACTACAAAAACATTTTTGGCTGGAGGTAGACTATAACAATAGCTATTCTAGGTTTTAGTGCTGAGAAACTCCATAATTTCTACAACATATCACAACATGAATAAAGAGTCAAAGTTTACATTAGAAGAATGTCATAAATTGATTTATGAGATAATAGTTACTTTATCTCCCCCCACACGCAAATAACGTGTGTTGAAATACCATGTGCTCTGCTCACTCGCTTCTCGCCTGGAGGGCACACTGTAGGATTGCCTTTCCAAGTGGCTCAAATAAAGGGAATAAGTGCAGTGATAAGCAGTACATGGAGCAGTGAAATCAGATTGACGGCAGATATACCTACAAAATGCAATCAAATTGGCAGCAGATATCCCCACAAAATGCAAATAGATTGGCGGCAGATATCCCCACAAAAATGCAATCAAATTGGCGGCAGATATACCCACAAAATGCAAACAGATTGGCGGCAGATATCCCCACAAAATGCAAACAGATTGGCGGCAGATATCCCCACAAAATGCAATCAAATTGGCAGCAGATATCCCCACAAAATGCAATCAAATTGGCGGCAGATATCCCCACAAAATGCAATTAGATTGGTGGCAGATATCCCCACAAAATGCAATCAAATTGGCAGCAGATATCCCCACAAAATGCAATTAGATTGGTGGCAGATATTCCCACAAAATGCAATCAAATTGGCAGCAGATATCCCCACAAAATGCAAATAGATTGGCGGCAGATATCCCCACAAAATGCAATCAAATTGGCGGCAGATATCCCCACAAAATGCAAATAGATTGGCAGCAGATATCCCCACAAAATACAAATAGATTGGCGGCAGATATCCCCACAAAGTCAGGTCCCCTGTTAGTGGGGGCCCCCATGCTGGAAGGGGGTGCAGTGGGCACACAGAGCGGCAGGGAAGCTTCTCCCCCTCCCTCACCTGGAGCTCCCCCCTCCCTCACCTGGAGCCCCCCCCCAGTTTAGGTAGGCAGGTCCCAGGTGTCCCCAGTTAGGTAGGTCTAAGTTCCCCCCCAGCTTGGTAGGGGGGGCAGTGGGCACACAGAGCGGCAGGGAAGCTTCCCCCCTCCCTCACCTGGAGCCCCCCCCCCCAGTTTAGGTAGGCAGGCCACAGGCGCAGGTCACAGGTGTCCCACAGCGCAGGAAGGGGGGAAATTGGGCACACAGAGCGGCGGGGAGGGGGGAAGCTTCCCCCCCTCCCTCACCTAGGGGCCCCCCCTTCCGCACTCCCCCTCCCTCCAAAATTGCAGCCAGCGGCAGTGAGCGGGGAATAGCTTACCGGCATGATGACATCAGTCATCAGAGGAGATCCATCGCTCTGCGTGCCGCTGGCTGGTCTCTGTCTCTTCTGCAATGCACTGACCAATCACGCTCTCGCAGTACTTCCTGTGAGAGCGTGATTGGTCAGTGCATTGCAGGAGACGGAGTCCAGCCAGCGGCACGCAGAGCGATGGATCTCCTCTGATGACTGATGTCATCATGCCAGTAAAGCTATTCCCAGCTCGCTGCCGCTGGCTGCAATTTTGGAGGAAGGGGGAATGCGGAAGGGGGAGTGCGGAAGGGGGGGGGGCCCTAGGTGAGGGAGGGGGGGAAGCTTCCCCCCTCCCCGCCGCTCTGTGTGCCAAATTTCCCTCCTCCTGCGCTGTGCCAGCTCTGGGGCCCCCTGGGGCCCCCAGGAGATGGGGCCCACCAATGGAATCATCGGCAGTTCGGTGGGTCAGTCTGAGCCTGCTGGGCACATATACCCCTGCCTACATATACTGGGACATATACCTCTTGCTTCATATACTGGGCACATATACCTCTGGCTACATATACTGGGCACATATACCCCTGGCTACATACACTGGGCACATATACCCCTGGCTACATATACTGGGCACATATACCCCTGGCTACATATACTGGGCACATATATCCCTGACTACATATACTGGGACATATACCCCTGCCTACATATACTGGGCACATATACCCCTGGCTACCTGTTCTGGGGACATTTCTACCCCTGGCTACCTGTTCTGGGGACATCTATACCGCTGGCCACCTATTCTAGGGACACCTATAGACTTGGGGCTACCTATTTTTGGGGAACCACTGCTGTCAGATTGAGTGTATTTTGGGGAACTGCTGCCAGGTGAGAGGTGTCTACCATATTAAGGGGGCATTCTGCCTATTTATGTGAAATGCTATCTATTTATGTGCCTCATGACTGCTGAATTTGCCTTTTTGGGGGCCTCATGGTTACTGAATTTGTCTTGTTGGGGGCCAAATAATTTGTTGGGGACCTCAAGATCGCTGAATTTGTCTTGTTGGGGGCCTCACGATTGCTGAATTTATCTTGTTGGGGGCCTCATGATTGCTGAATTTGTCTTGTTGGGGGTCACATGATTTCTAACTGCGAGACTATGGAAAAAGCTGTATCATCATCATTTGAGACAATAGCATTAAACCTACTTTTTCAACTTTTTAAAACCGAAAATGAAACTGGGAGGTTCTAAAAAAGATGAACACATTTTTCAGGAGTCGGATGGATGAAATTGTTTATCTTCACAGTTTATTTTCAACTTGGATTTTCTGTAATGTTCATGTATGAGTTAAAACGTTTGTATTTAGTTTAAATTGCTGTTGGCACTTTGCGATAGTAAAGTGACTTTTGGGTTGCAGTTTGGGCACTCGACCTTCAAAAGGTTCACCACCACTGTCCTAATCTACTGTCCCACCATTGCTAAGTTCATATAAACTTGTCTCCACCCGTGACCACACCCACATTCTGGTTCATGACCACACCCATTTTTCGGCGTGGCGCGTTACGCGCGTCGCATGACGTAGCCCCATTTTTTGGCGCGCCACACGACACCACCCAAAATTTTCACCGCGTGTGCCCGCTTCTTCCTCCCCCCCTTTTTTTGCCCCCGCCCCCCCCTGAAAATTTTCTGCGGACGCCCATGCCCATATGGGGTGTTGGACAAGCTCAAAACCTATTAGAACTGTCAAATGAATAATGCCTACTGTTTCTTTCCTTTTTCTCATTAAACAGGATTTCAGTTAATATCTCAATTCCAGCCAAGCCTGTTTTAACAGGAACCGAGTTTTCTGTCAAATTATTCCTGCTGTTCCTGTCCCCATTGAGATTTTCCATCACTTCCTGTCTCTGAGACTTTCATGATCTTCATGTGAATCATCCAACTGGTCATAGGGAAAGGAAGTTTTTTTTAACCCATTTTTAATATCTACAACTACAAAAACATTTTTGGCTGGAGGTAGACTATAACAATAGCTATTCTAGGTTTTAGTGCTGAGAAACTCCATAATTTCTACAACATATCACAACATGAATAAAGAGTCAAAGTTTACATTAGAAGAATGTCATAAATTGATTTATGAGATAATAGTTACTTTATCTCCCCCCACACGCAAATAACGTGTGTTGAAATACCATGTGCTCTGCTCACTCGCTTCTCGCCTGGAGGGCACACTGTAGGATTGCCTTTCCAAGTGGCTCAAATAAAGGGAATAAGTGCAGTGATAAGCAGTACATGGAGCAGTGAAATCCAGTTTCCTCTCACAACATCCTGTATGAATTATCTGCATGTGGCTCCTTGCCAGTCAGTCAGAGTCCTCCTACAAGTGCGTGACTAAACCTTGTACAGTTAGCTGATTGCAGATAATAAGTTAATAAACAAATTGCTTTTGAAGTTGCCACTACGAACTTGTTGTGAAAACAGAGCATTGTGCAGAGCCCATGTAAAGGCTATATAGCATGGTTAACGCTTGAAGTACCTGTGAATGCACGGCCATAAAGATTAGGTACAACAGCCCAGAAAGATTACATCAGACCTTGCTGCTGCTTTTTTATTTTTCTTAAAAAGAAGACCTTGAAAGGAAACCGTTTATTTGATGACAGTAACGGCAGTGACGCACGGGAACACCTGAATGAAGCACTGAATTGACTGTGAAGGTATCAAACTGACCTTGGAGATGCTTCAGTGGCACAAACACAAAGCTGATAACACAAGGTTGGCCCCATACAGTACAGTAATCCGGTTTCACAAGCTTTGCTCCAATTTAATGAGAAGTGTGTAAAGCTCAATCATACTAACAGATTGGTATTATTATTATGTTGTTAAGATGTGGTCAGGTGACCTCGTAGAACGATTGCCTCAGCCAGCGGGGTAACAATAGCCCCTGCGATTCCTGCAACTGCTGGGGGGCCAGAGGCTGTGGACTCTCACTCCTCCTCCCTCTCATTATCCACATGCAGAGTGGCACAGGAAGTGAAGAAATATTTATCTGCTTCAGCACTGTGTGTCCTCCATGCACCATAGCTTGGGAGGAGTTTGGTATCCACAGCTCAACGACAATTTTGCAGGGGGGCCTCATGGGCTGTTATTACGCACGCCCCAACTGATGCCCGGGAACCCCCACCTCCAACTCACCACCACCGCACTGACCATCAGTCGCACGCACTAGTGGTATGTAACCCGAGTTGATGAAAACAATTTGCAATAAAATTGAAGACGGAAGGTGCCCGGATGTCTTTCTCCTTTTCTCTTCCTGGTCACAACATTAGTTTCTCCTTCGTTTGGTGATCCGATGTGCACACATCTAAGCAAGCTACATCAAGGGATATCGGAGGAAGGGTGAGAGAAATATTGATTTGCCTGTTATCATTCACTTGCGCCTGCAGACTGTATGATAGTAGGGAGTGCCACTCTCCAAACGCTGTGTCTAAATGTGGAAACTGATATTACGCCCCTTGCCTCAATCAAGTTTTTTCTAGTGTGTGTGTATAGGGCTGGCGACAGACAATAGAGGAAGGCTAGATGTGCAGGCAGTTTGCCCCCCACCCACCTGGTATTCTCTTTCAATGCTACAAGCACTTAGTTTGGTCAAATGGCTCCTGCTTGTGCTATTAAGTTGAAGATAATGGGGAGCAGTCCAGTATTCAGGACAATACTCATCAAGGCACATTCTCATTTACCCTTCTTGACAGCAGGTCACACTCCAAAAGCCTTCACCTCACTCACTCCTGCCTGCTACAATTCCTGAGCAAGCTCTACGCTGGTGGCACCCCAATTCCGCATTTGGGGTCTGCCTCTGTTCATCAAAGTCAATTCCGCAGTTGAATCATCTTCATGATCAGCAGTGGAGCTTTATACATTATCTGCTTCTGGTGGTGAGAAGGCCCTACTCGCTCCTCTTCGGTGAATAAAGTACAGCCAATCTCCATACGGCTACCAAAGCCACATGATGTTTGGCTGTCTGGCGCTTGTATACTGAAGAGGAGTGAGTAGGCCTTCCCACTGCCAGAAGCAGGTAATCTATAAAGCTCCACTGCTGCAGCTGCTATGTATTGAGTACAGAAGTGGGCCCTCCTAGTCCCCATAAGGGAAAACCTCATCTCTGGTGAAAGGGTCTTGTACACAATGCTTTTGCATGCAATGCATTTTGGAGGCTAGTGTCCCCTTTCTGTAGCTGCATCATTTTGCAGCCTAGGTGTTTTTGGTGCTGCTAGAGTTCCAGCTTGTTGTCTGAGTCTTGAGTGCAGAAGGTTGGCGATTGTTTATTCTTGGAAGAAAAAGTCTCTGCAATGCTGCTACATATATTGTTCTCTAATGTGTTCTTTTAAGAAATTTTTCCATATCTGTAGTAAAAGGGTAATGCCTGGTACACACCATGCAATTTCCTGTCAGTTCAATGGGTTGAATCGATAATTTCTGACAGGTCCGATCAGATGTTTGATTGTTTTTATGATCACTTCTGTACAAATTAGATCGGAAAATCGATTGGAAACCTGATTGGAGCTGTTGGAAATTACCTATTCGACCTGTTGATCTGACGGGAGATTGGTGGTGTATACCAGGCATAAATTGAGTGAATATACTTTGAATGGCTACTTCAGGTAGGCCTTCATATTATGTAAAAGTAATTGTACAATCAAGATTGTATCATTAGTGGAAACCTTTCACGTACAAGGTGAACAGAGGGACAGGTTTTTTAAAGACTAAGTCCGGGACTTGTAAATGAGAGTTGGGCTGGATGTTTTTATGGCTGTCAGGAGATCTGTACCTTTGAACAAGCTAGTCCCAGTGCTGTACTATGCCTCCCAGTCAGAAAGTCCCTCTATTTTACACTGGTATTCTGATACATCACCTCCCCCCCCCCAATTAAAGTGGACCTGAACTCTTGCACAGTACAGAAGGAAAACAGAGAAATGCACCCTGTATGTATTTACAGAGTTTAGCGTGTCTAATCCCCCTCATCTGTGACTGATCACCATTGTAATTTGTTCTCTCTCCATGTCAGCTGTCTGCCATGGCAGAGCCGCTAATTTGTAAACACTGGATGTTAACCTTATGTCTGCTTCCATGAAAGCAGGAAGTAGACACACTGCGGAGTTATTGCAGAATTTGTGTCAGCTGTAAAAAAAAGAAATGTTCATATTTAACCACTTGACACCTGAGGCATTTTTCCTCTTGTGGACCAGAGCAATTTTCACCTGTCAGCGCTCCTCCCTTTCTTTTACCAATAACTTAATCACTACTAATCACAGCGTAATGATCTATATCTTGTTTTTCTTGCCACCAATTAGGCTTTCTTTGGGTGTACAGTATGCCAAGAATTATTTTATCCTAAATGCATTTTAACATGAATGTTAAGAAAAAAAAATTATAAAATGCATTATTTTTCCGTTTTTGACCATTATAGTGTTAAAATAAAACATTCTACTGTGGATAAAAGCCACACATTTTATGTGCCCTTTTGTCCCGGTTATTGCAACGTTCAAAAAATTTCCCTAGTACAATGTATGGCGCCAATATTTCATTTGGAAATAAAGGTGCATTTTTTCAATTTTGCGTCCATCACTAATTACAAGCCCATAAATTAAAAATTAATAGTAATATACTGCCTAGACATACATTTTTAAAAAGTTCAGTCCCTAAGGTAACTACTTATATTTTTTTTTTTTGATGAAATTTTTTTCCCCCTTTTATAAATAAAAAAAAAGTTTGGGTATTATGGGAGGGTGTGGGAGGGAAATAGTTAATTATATCAGTCAGTGTGGGGATTTTTATTAAATAAAATGCAATTTTGGTGCAATATACTATTTGGCCACAAGATGTCCTCAGTCGTCATTTCCGATTCACGTACGTAAGCACGTGAATCGGAAGTAATCCGTGGCTGTGTAACACAGGAAGATACAATGAATGCCGGCGTCTCGTAGACGCTGGTATTCATTGAATCGGGGACTTAGATTTATGAATGGGACCTGCGGTCCCATTCATTAACTTCCCCTCTAAGCGGCGGTAACGGCGGTGCGCGCGCACGCGCGAACGGGAGCGAGCGGCGGCTGCATGCCGCTGCAGACTTGTTTTCACGGCCCTGCTGCATCCTGTCTTTTTTAAAGGGCCGTGAATATACTGCACGGCATGCAGCAAGTAGTTAAAGGTTATTATGCTATTGCTTATTTTTTAGAGCAGAGAGGAAGTTCTGAGTTTAGGTCCTCATCAGGCAGGTGACATTTAGCTGATTTCATTTCCGATAATGTGAGTTAATGCTAACTGAGAGAAAAGCACTGCCCATAGGCGTGAGACACAATTTGCCCACAGTCAGTTTGTGATGTCAGCCAAGTGCTGGGCTGTACCTGCTGCTGTTGTGTTTACTGAGCCCTGTACCTCAATGCACAAAAGCGGATGGTGCAGCTATAATGTTGCATCACTGTATCAGTTCACAATAAAACAGTCCTAAAGTACAGCATTGCTTGTATATGAGAGGGCTTAAACATGTTGTATCCTGTTTTACTGAAACACCAGAGAGTAATATTGATATCTGTGGACCTAAATGCTGATCAATGGATATTGTTCTGGTGTTGCTCAAGGGTAACTTCAAGATAACTTTCCAAACTTAAATATTTGCAGTTCAGTAAGTAGCGGAAAAAGCTCTTGAGCTGTTAATGATTAGCACCGTGTGCGCTCACTTAGGTAAACTTCATTTTATATGAACGGAAGTTTTCCTGTGATGCAGGTCTCTTGTGGAACACCGCTTCTATCAGCTTATAAACTGATAGCCATGAAAGCAAATTTCCATTTACAATAGTCACAGGTCATGGATCCTCCAATCAGATAATAACCTTGGGTTCCTTTTAAGAGAGCAAGTGTGGTTTCCCATGATGCATCACTCCTGAATAGACAAATCATCTTTTTATGCCCCTGAAAGCCAAGCATACATCCTGAACCCCTGGTGTATAGTGAGCCTGTAGCTTATATATTTTACAGAGCAACAGCAATCCAACATGCATTCAGTCTGTTTTGTAGTTTTGCTACTCACTAGTGCATGTCATGGAATGATACAACTCTATGGGATAGGGCTTGGACCAGCACTACTAACTCGAAACGGCTGTAAGCATGTTGGATTGCTGTGGCTCTGTATAATTTCTGAGCTATAGGCTCACTATACACCAGTGGCTCTGGATAAGTGCTTGGTGTAAGAAACTATACGTTGGTTGCCATTGGCATCAACACTACACCTTTATTCCGGCACCAACAACTCATTAACAAGAGCTGCAAACACGACTCTCATCCCAGCAACAGCATTGGAGATAGAACTTCTCAGGCATCCTCAGAGTTTAGGAGTTTATTCGGTCAACAGATAAGACAGTACAGTTCTTTACATCCTAGCAAAGCAGATTCTTCTGTAGTAAGTCCGTTGTATTACAGCTTCTTGATTACATTCCTGGTGAATGGTAATCAGGTTATCTTCTGTCTATACTACGTTACATCTAACTACATAGCCCGGAGGCCTATCTACTATATACAGCATACAGTTATATAAGATGACAAGACATAAATAAGAGTAAAAGGTTGAAAGCCAACAAAGAGAAGTGCCCCTCCGTAAACCGGCTGCAGGTTTAATACTGACCAGGGAAAGGTTAAATGTGACATCATCTGAGCCATCCCCCCAAGCCTACAATTGGCTCAGACCCCTCGTGGTGTCATGACATGCACCTACTTAATTAATATTCCGGGTGCTCTCTAACCCAGTTACAAGGAATGCCATGTTTGGTAAATATTGGCTATGTTTACCTTTCTGTCGACTAACGGTCTGGGGCAGTTTAGGCCTATGACCTTCCACAAGGAACATATTCCTGGTAACTGACTGCATTATCTCTTCTACGAGAAACTCTGCTTAAAGGAGACTCTGCAAATCAAGCCTTTCAACTAACTCAGTTCAAAAAACTGTGGCCTACACATATAATACTTAAATTATAACACTTGGCTTTCAGGGGCATAAAGAGATGAATTGCATATTTGGGAGAGATGCATCTTGGGAAACCACTCTTGCTCACTTAAAGCTGAATTATTGAAAATATCATCTATTTTAAGAAGGCAACATTATATGCAGTGTTGATTTTCCAGTTAGAGGGCTTTTCAGTCTCTTTTAGCCATGTATACAGTCCTGGCCAAATGTTTTGAGAATGACAAAAATACTGGTTCCCACAAAGTATGCTGCTTCAGTTTTTATGATGGCAGTTTGCATATACTCTAGATTCAATGTGATGTGATCAGATGAATTGCAAAGTCCTTCTTAGCGATGAAAATGTACTTAACCACTTCAGGATTCTGCGTACGCTTAAGTACGCCCCTGAATCCCGAAGTGGATTCCATACGAGCGTCCGTTCCATGTCAGTTCACGGAGGGTGTCTCCGTGAACACCCTGCGAGCCGCCGATCGCGGCTCGCAGGGTAAATGTAAACACGTGGGGAAGATCTTCCCCGGTGTTTACATATATACGGCGCTGCTGCGCAGCAGCGCCGTAGAGGAGATCGGCGATCCCCGGCCTCTGATTGGCCGGGGATCGCCGGCATCTGATAGGCTAAAGCTTATCCCATCAGGCGCAGGACGGAAATCCGTCCTGCGCCGCTCACAGGGGGAGGGAGAGGGAGGGAAGGGGAAGGAGGCCAGGAAGCGCTGCGGAGGGGGGCTTTGAAGAGCCCCCCCCGCAAGCGCAAGCAGCCGTCGGCGATCAGACACCCCCAGCAGGACATCCCCCTAGTGGGAAAAAAAGGGGGTAAGTCTGATCGCCCTGGCTGCTATCTGATCGGTGCTGCGGGCTGGAGAGGCCACGCAGCACCGATCAGAAAAATACCCCCCTGGCACAGAAGTGGTTAAACCCTCAAAAAAAAACACATTTCCACTGCATTTCAGCCCTGCCACAAAAGGGCCCACTGAGATCATTTCAATAATCTTCTTGTTAACACAGGTAAGGGTGTTGACATGCACAAAGCTGGAGATCATTCTGTCATGCTGATTGAGGTAGAATAGCAGACTGCAGCCCATATGCAATTCACTTTTTCTCCTGAGTTTTCTCCTAGGAGATCATTTTTCATCTTCATCTTGTATTTAAAACAAACTTTCAGCATTTTGCAATTGAAAAAGTACCAAAATGTAGTTGAAAAATTATTTGGAATATTTTCTTGCTTGCTGGTGGTTTAAAATGCACATATAACTTAATAAATTATTACTTCCAGAAAAGAATGACCTAAAAGGCACTTCCTTGTTTTACAAAACATTAATCTCTTCTAGAGAAAACATACCCAGATGGCAGTTAACAAAATGGCAAAATTACTTTCATTCAGACCTAGAACAGGAGGATTGGGAAATTGCAATAAAATCGATTTATGAAAATGTATTTAAAATGATTTGGAGGTGGTATTTAACACCTGACAAAATCTCCAGATTGGACACTAATATTTCCCCACTATGTTGGAGAGATTGGCCTCAATTCACTAAGATTTATCAAACATTTTACCGAACGTTCGATAATTTACCTCATGGTTAAAATCGAATTTTGAATTCACTAAAATGTTATAAATTTATTGAATGTTTTATCGATAAAACATTCATTAAATCTGTAACACCTTAGTGAAATAAAAATTAGATTTTACCCATAAGGTAAATTATCAAACGTTCGGTAAAGTGTTTGATAAAGCTTAGTGAATTGAGGCCATTGTGGTCAAGTTGGCACTCTTGAACATATTTTCTAAGAGTGCCCTAAGGTCCAAGGAATATGGAAAAGAGTTGAAAATATATTAAAGAAACTTCCAACCATCTTTACTCACATTCTATCTTCCATGGCACACAACACTATGGATTTACCTCCCAAAGAAAGATTAATATACAATCATTTATTCTTGACCACCAAAATCCAAATAGCAGAGAATTGGAAATCTAAGCGTCTACCTAAGGCTCAACACACACCATACAATCTTGGTTGTTCAATCTTACCACTTTCATGTAGTATAAGAGCTTATCCAATCAATCATTAAAGGTATTTTCAATCTGTTGGCCCTTATACTACATAGATTTGGTAAATCTGTACAACCAAGATTGTATGGCGTGTGTTGAGCTTAAGATTAGAGGATATCCTCAAAACAGTAGAATTCAACTTGATATCTGAACAATCCTGGGCCATTAAAGGGACTCTGAGCAGTGCAGAAACTATGGAAAGATGCATATCATTTTAAAGCTCTCTTTCTCCTCTTTCCAATGATATATAAACCGCCACCCTACGCCTTTTAGTTTTTGCTATTTTCGCGATTGAAATTGCCGCTGCAGTGATTTCAATCGCGAAAATAGAGAAAACTAAAAGGTGTAGGGCGACGATTTAGGTGTCGCCCGAATGAGGAGAAATAGAGCTTTAAAATGATATCCATCTTTACATAGTTACATTGTATTAAACAGGACGACACTTTCCCCAGTGTCAGCAGCTCCCTTCAGCAGAATGGAGCTGCTGAATTTATGAAAAAGTCGCCCTGTGTAATACAATGTAACTATGGAAAGATGGATATCATTTTAAAGCTCTCTTTCTCCTCTTTCTGGCGACACCTAAATCGTCGCCCTACACCTTTTAGTTTTCTCTATTTTTGTGATTGAAATCGCGGCCGCGGCAAATTCAATCGCGAAAATATCGAAAACTAAAAGGCGTAGGGTGACGGTTTATATATCATTGGAAAGAGGAGAAAGAGAGCTTTAAAATGATATGCATCTTTCCATAGTTTCTGCACTGCACGGAGTCCCTTTAAGCCATACTAAATTACTTGAAATGTATTGATAAATGACCTCTCATATAATTTGATATATTTCATTGACTCTACATACTTTACGCTTTTACTATAAGGAGAATCCTGCAATATGCCTCAGTAATTGAATCCTATTGATAATAACCGCAGTTTCTTTCCTTTCTTGTTAAAGTGTTAAACAGATATATAGTCTCATTGAAGTTATAATAGATAAATGGGGTACTGATACAGGTCAATATTATTTAGATATATCTCTTCTATTACACTAATATTTTGGGCCTTGTTCTCATCTCTCTGTAGAGATGGATGCGACACCTGGGAACTTAGCAGGGCGGTTTGAATACTCCAGTTTACAGGAGGATCTGCTCCATTCGAATATCATTACCCAGAAGTGTTTCTCTTTTCTCTAATATTATAAATAAGAGATATTTTGATAATTGGTTATAATGTTCTTACCTTTATAACAATTAAATGTCCAGTTATGCATATGATAAGTTTATGTTTAGTATTGTCTATTATTCTTGTTATGTAAAAAATCTGTGTCGATTTACGTTTTGGCTTTAATGGCTGTTAATAATAAAAATTACTGAAACATAAAATGCATTCTATTTACAAGTAGTGAAGGTATCACCTGGGGGAAATCTCAGGTGAAAAAAGAATTGCATATGGGTCTGGCTTTTTTAAAAGGAGAGTAATGCTTGAAATCATCGTTCTTCTTGTTAACCATGGTTACCTGCTAGGAAACGCATGCAGTCATCATTGCATTGCATAAAAAGGACTTTACAGTCAAGGATATTGCTGCTACTAAGATTGCACCTAAATCAACCACTTATCAGATCATCAAGAACTTCAATGAAAGAGGTTCACTTGTTGTGGAGAATGTTTCATTGCCTGTTCTTTTTTTAAACTAAAATACTTTGTGTTAAAGACAACCATAGACTTTTTTTTTAACCAAAATACTTTATTGTGCTATTTCAGTACAAGGTGTGCAATTATTGCTTGTACAGTACAGGATTCTCACCTTTTTTTATATATAAAATATTTCAGAGTACAGTTTACATGATTTAAAATTATTTAAAAGTACAATCTTGGAGGTAATGTAGGCATGCAGAGGTCTTCACATTATACACTTCTAAAATTTCTATAAAGATATCGCAGTACAGTTTATTAATAACTGAGTAAAGGAGGACTCCATTTTCGGTGCAGCTGTGTGAGCACAGCCTGGCTGTCCAAGGCGCCTTACCTGAGGTCCTTGGTTCCTGAGTAATCCTTGGGTTCTGCACACATCAGTCAGAACAAGTCCACTCCTGTAGATTCCTTATTGCAGCATATTGCTAGGAGACAATACGCTGATTTATAGAGGAAACATCACAGCAGAAAGAAGTGGAGTCCATGAAAGTCATTTCATTCTTGGGAGGAGTTCCTTTTAAAGAAACCAGTGGTGTAACAATAGCCCCTGCAAGTTAGGGGTAGTTGGGTGCTATAAGAGCCCTCCTCCTTCTTGAACAGAGTAAAGGCAGGGAGCACTGTTATATTTACCACGCTAAGTCCACGCTGTATCTGCTCTCCTCTTCTTCTAGGCATCTACGCGGTCTGTGCATGTCATTTCATCAGGTGCCTTAGGGTGGCAGCACAGAGTGCACGGCTCCTGGGAGGAAGACCAGCTGCAGGGTACAATAGGTAAATATAACAATGCTCCCTGTGCTTACTCTACTCAAGAGGGTTGGGGAGAAAGGAACAGGGGAAAGGGGGGTTCTGGCCATGAAAGAGAAGGGGGGCCGCCATGATAATTTTGCTGGGGGGCCTGGGCCACTGACATTATGCCCATGAAAGAAACCATAGCATTTCATATCCAATGGCTTAGTTATCTGCCGGCAATCATTTCCCATTAATTCACTTAAACCAAACATTCGTCTGAGCAATGTAATGAGAGCTTATCTTGTCTGTAATGTCTGTAATGTCTTGTACGGTATGTATCAGCAGCATATCTCCTCAGTCCATGAGATACATTACTGTTTGCTGGAATGAATTCTTATTATTCTTCTTACGGCCTTAAGGTTGCAATTAAAGTTTCCATATCTTTCTGGGCATCGATATCCTAGAATGAATAAGAATTATTATGATTTTATTAAGTTGTTCTAATGTTTAGCTATAACATGGCTTTACTTACAGCTTATTAAATCATTAATAAGATGGTAAAAATACAAAGTCAAAAATGAAACAACAAAGTAAATAAACAAAAAAATAACAATTTGAACCACAGACTAGGACAAAAACACAAATTCAACTTAAAGGGAACTTGAAGTGAGAAACATATAGAGGCTGCCATATTTATTTCCTTTTAGGGCTCGTTTCCACTATTGCGGTGCGGAATCGCCTGGATTCCACCGCTGATGAAATCGCATGCGGATGCGATTCCACATGCGTTTTTTGCCGCGAATTCGCATAGGTGAGGGTATATGCGATTTTAACCATGTCACTGCCTGTGTGAATTTACCTATGCGAATTCGCGGGAAAAAACGCATGGGGAAAACGCATGTGATTTCCCTATTAAATACATTGTGTGCGATTCGCCTGCATTCCACAAGCACGCGAAAATCTGCAGGGTGTTCCGTGCAGATTTTCTCCGCACAATAAAACGCTCCCGCAGACGCATAAGTGGAAACAGACCCATTCACTTATATTGTCTATGCGAATCCGCATACGCAAGACGCATGCGGATTCGCGATAGTGGAAACGAGCCCTTAAACAATAACAGCTGCCTGGCAATCCTGCTGATCTCTTTGGATGGTGATCAGCAGGATGCCAATCAACAAGTATGGCAGCCTCCACACCCCTCCCAGTTCAGCTGTCCTTTAAAGAAAATCTGTAACTAAAAAATGTTCCTCTGGGGGTTACTCACCTCGGGTGGGGGGAGCCTCCGGATCCTATCGAGGCTTCTCCAGTCCTCCTGTGTCCCAAGGCGGCATTGATAAAGCTCCCCGAACAGCGGGGAAGTAAATATTTACCTTCCCGGCTCCAGCGCAAGAGCAGTATTGGCTCTCCGCTCGGAGATAGGCGGAAATAGCCAATCTGTCGGCCCGCTCTACTGCACAGGCAAGTCTCCTGCGCCTGCGTAGTAGAGCGGACCAGACAGAGATCGCCTATTTCCGAGCAGAGAGCCGCAACAGCGCCCCCGCTGGAGCCAGAAAAGGTAAATATTGCACAGCCTGACAAATTGTCGGCTGTCTGTTCCGTGGGCTGCAGTGAGACCGCCGTGGGACACAGGAGGACGGGGGAAGCCTCAATAGGATCCGAGGTGAGTACCCCCTGGGGAACTTTTTTCGTTACAGCGTCTCTTTAAAGGGGCACTACAGCGAAAAATTGTAACATTTAAAATATGTGCAAACATATACAAATAAGAAGTACCGGTACATTTTTTCCAGAGTAAAATGAGCCATAAATTACTTTTCTCCTATGTTGCTGACACTTACAGTAGGTTGTAGAAATCTGACAGAAGTGACAGGCTTTGGACTAATCCATCTCTTTATAGGGGATTCCCAGGAATATATTTATTTTCAAAAGCGCTTAGTGAAAGGCAGTTGCTCTGGCCAACTGCCAAAAAACTGTGCAGGGAGCAGGGAATCTGGGCAGCATCTTTGTTTAAATCCTTTTTAGGGAATATCTTTATAAAGAATAAAAACCTTGCTGAGAATCCCCTATGAAGAGATGGACTAGTCCAAAACCTGTCACTTCTGTCAGATTTCTACTACCTACTGTAAGTGACAGCAACATAGGAGAAAGTAATTTAAGGCTCATTTTACTCTGGAAGAAACGTACTTCCTATTTGTATATGTTTGCACATATTTTACATTTTTAAATTTTTCGCTGTGGTGCCCCAATAAAGGATCATTACTGACCTGTGTGATGTCGGGAAGTTGCAGTGTGATGCTGATTTGCGGCGGTAGTTCTAATTCACCCGACTGGAAAACGGCGGCGCTGGACGTTACAAAGCTCCCAGATGCTTTACAACATAATGCTCTGGAACGCTTTGTCTAATGTGAGAAGTAACATGAAAGAATACATGTTACCTTTCCAAACCCATCCTAGTAGCGATCCGTCAAAACAGGCAGACCAGCTCCTAGTGTGAATAAGCGGCTCTTTCACACTACAGGCAGCAGTAAAAGGCTAAAACGCTGCGTTTTTAAGGCGTTTTAACGCCAATACATTAGTATCAATTGTATTGAGAAACGCAGCGGTCAGCCCTAAAAAAGCTCCTGGGAGCTTCAAAACGCAACGCTCCAAAACGCAGCGTTAAGTGTGAAAGGTAAAATGAAAGTCTATGGACTTTCATTTTACCTAGGAAAACGCCAACTTCGGCTGTGGCGTTAAAACGCCGAAAAAGCCCTCTGGTGTGAAAGGGCCCTAAGAGAAAGATGTTGCTCCTATTAATCTCTGTCCATGTCCCATTGCCTTTAGACTGCTTTCACAGTGGGACATTACAGACGCACGTTACAGCAGCCTGTAACGCAGCCCAACTGACAGCAATGATAAATGAATGGGCTGTTCACAGTGCCCACGTTGCGTTGGAGTATAACGCATCACGGTAAATAAAAGTGCAGCGTGCTGTGCGTTATACTCGTATGTGGCTGTGTTTGAATGTTTGCACATGCTCAGTACTTTTTTTTTTTTATTTGACGCATGCACCGCTTTTGTTCGATAATATGCGTCAAAAAGTATACATCACGTAAGATCACGTACGCATGAAGAGACGCATAACGCGGCTCTATATAACGTCCAACTTCAAAGCTAACATGCGTTGCGTTAGGGGCACGTTATGCGACTTTAACGTCGCATCTAACGCAACGTCTTGGTGTGAAAGAGCTCTCAGACTGTAAAGTGAACCTGTACTGAAGCTACATATTGAACTCCTGTGAGACTGCAACAGTTTAGAGCCCTGGAACTAGCATGGAAGTCTTCTGTGGGAAGTTTCTATGGGCCTGATGCACAAACTGCCTGTAAATTTGCTGTGTGCTGCCTGAATAAAGAAAGAAGCAGATGTGATCATACAGCAATTAGTAGACACTCGAGATTATCAAATCAATATACAGAAATTCTCACTAATGCTAGATACACACCATACAATTATCTGTTAGATTTACCTGCCAGATAGTTTTTTTCCAATGATTGGAAAACATCTATCTGGCAGGCAAATCTAACAGAAAATTGTATGGTGTGTACCTAGCATAAGAATTCATGGAAAAGCATGCGATCGATCTGAGCAGGTGACAGATTTTTTGTCAGATATGACGGCAATGTCAAAAACACCTGATCTGCTGCATTCTTGTTCAGGGTCTATAGCCAACAGTATTAACGGCAGAGGATTAGCAGGATACCCGGGCAACTGGTATTGCTTAAAAGGAAATAAATATGGCAGCCTCCATATTCCTCTCACTTCAGGTTCCCTTTAAAGTGAAAGGGATATGGATGCTGCCACATTTATTTCCCTTTAAACAATGCAAGTTTCTTGGCCTCCCGCTGATCTCTTTGGTTGCAGTAGTGTCTGAATTAAACACCTGAAACAAGCAGGCAGCTTATCCAGTCAGAGCACCTGATCTGCATATGCTTGGTCAGGGTCTATGGCTAAAAGTATTAGAGGCAGATGATCAGCAGGATAGCCAGGCAAGTGGTATGTGGCAGCCTCCATATTTCTCTCAGTTCAGGTGCGAGTTATTTTTCAGTGTTTCTGCTGTATTGCCTACATTTATCACCATTTTAAAGAAGTTGGCATGGTACCGTAAAGATCTTCACAGCTCTTCATTATTATCTGTTTTGCATTAATAATTTGTGAATGAGATCTAAAAACTGTGATTCATTTTTTTGAAGTTATTTAAGCTTCCCAGGTCAGACCTGACTTCTAATTGGACATGTCTGAACAAGCTGAGTTTGAAGCATGTTAACCCTGTAATATGCTACATTGAGGAATTAATAGAACATTGTATACTAGTGTTCCTCAAAGGAAAATTCTCTCAGGGCTACTGACAAACTACCTGTGATGAGTCAGGCAGTAAAGCATTCCCTTAAACACTCCCTGAGGCGATCTATTTAGCTGATTACATACACTCAGCACATGCACAACTCAATAATGTTTCCATTTTACAACCATTGACATTGTCAGTACAATATTACTGTAGCAGAGTTTGGGCAAACTCTGTAAATATACAGCAGAAATAGTATTCTATTATTATGCTGTCTGAGGTAGACGGTATATATAAATTCCTTCAAATCCCTGTTTGGAGATAGCAATATGGAGACCCCATATTATTTTCAGACCTGCACCCACAGCCCCGCTACCCGCACCCAACTCGCAACCTGCTTTCTGGTGAATCTGGTACTCCCACCCGCAGACCCGCAATCCGATTAAAAAACGGGTACCCGAACCCGACTCGCATTTCAGGCAAACAGCATGTACCCGACCCGATGCAGGCCTCCACCCTGGTGTGAGTTCCTTTAGGGCCCTAGGGTTTCCTAAATGCTCAGTTCAACCACCCTTCGGGGTGGATCATGGGACAGTAATAAGTACACATGGGGGCAGTCATGTATAAGTTCAGCTATTTAATATTTAGGCTTATTTTTTGTCTACCTGGGTATAGTATAATGGTTATTGTATGGTTTGGATACAAATTTGTATCATGTCTATGTATATATTTACTAGCAGTGCTGGTAGGCTGCTGTTCTTATGTTATCTGGTGTGCTTTTATTTTTTTACATGACATGATGCCTTGTTTGCTATGTTTTTACTTTTTGTATATCTTATAAATAAAGAATCTTTAACTACTAAACGTCCGCCTCATGCCAATTGGCGTGAGCGCGGCGGAAGCCCCAGGACCGCCTAATGCCATTTGACGTGCAGTCCTGGTGGTGTGCTTTGCTGGGAGCCCTGCTTGATGGAAGGAACTCCGCTCCGCCATCAGACTCCCAGCGGCTCTATTGACACCGTACTGCACTGCGATCTATGGAAGGGCTGTACTGGACAGCCTTGTGACACAATCCTAATTGGATAGCAGCAGTCCTAAATTCCTTTCCAAGCCAGAAGACATGCGTGACAGGATAGGATTCCTCTATAGATGAAAGCCTCCACCACACCCTCAGGTTAGGACATTCACCTTAAGAACACCTCTGGGATGTTTACCTAGGCCAGGGGTCTGCAACCTTTAAGACATAAAGAGCCACTTGGACCCGTTTCCGAAAAGAGAAAAAAAACTGGGAGCCGCAAAACCATTATAAAACAAATCATTATCAGATATGACCCCCATATGCACAAATCGTTATTAGATATGACCCCCATATGCACAAATCGTTATTAGATATGACCCCCATATGCACAAATCGTTATTAGATATGACCCCCATATGCACAAATCGTTATCAGATATGACCCCCATAGGCACAAATCGTTATCAGATATGACCCCCATATGCACAAATCGTTAGCAGATATTACCCCCATATGCACAATCCTTCAGCAAATATGACCCCCATATGCACAAATCGTTAGCAGATATGACCCCCATATGCACAAATCGTTAGCAGATATGACCCCCATATGCACAATCCTTCAGCAGATATGACCCCCATATGCACAAATCGTTAGCAGATATGACCCCCATATGCACAAATCGTTAGCAGAAATGACCCCCATATGCACAAATCGTTAGCAGATATGACCCCCATATGCACAATCCTTCAGCAGATCTGACCCCCATATGCACAATCCTTCAGCAGATATGACCCCCATATCAGGGGCGTAACTAGGCCCCACCGGGCCCCCCTGCAGATTTTCTGAGCGGGCCCCCCCCCCCCCCCGGGGCCCGCTCGCGGCCGTTTTGTGGGTGCTGGAGGGGTGGCAGCATGAGGGGAAAGCCTTGCCCACAGTCGGCGGGGAGAGGGGTAGTTCCCCCCTCTCCCTCACCTCGGGGAGTGACGTCAGCCGCTAGAGGGAGAAGTCTCCGATGGAACGCACGGAAGCAGGTATGTATCTGCCCGCCGCTCGCTGCCCACCACAGCCCCACAGACACTTACGAGCTGGAGGGGAGCGCAGAGGGGAGAGCCCCAAAGTGAGGGAGAGGGGGGAACTACCCCTCTCCCCGCCGACTGTGGGCAAGGCTTTCCCCTCATGCTGCCACCCCTCCAGCACCCACAAAACGGCCCCGAGCGGGCCCCCCGCGGGCGCAGCGCAGGGGCTGCAGGGCCTATTCCTACGCCCCTGCCCCATATGCACAATCCTTCAGCAGATCTGACCCCCATATGCACAATCCTTCAGCAGATCTGAAAAGAAAAACCCATTTACTCACCTAGTCAGAAGACCTCCTGTCACGATCTCCTCCTGTCCCGTCCTTGTGGCGCGCAACTCCCACAATCCTCTTCCTACGTCACGTCCTGCCTGCATTACACTGCAGGGCTACGGGAAAATGGCCGCCCGAAGCCCTGCACTGCACTGGTCCGGCGGCCTCTCTGATAGGCTGCCGGTCAGCGACAGCACACGTCACACGCGCGCCGCAGCCACTGACACTGGAGCCGCCTAGGAGCCGCGACGAAGGTGAAAAAGAGCCGCATGCGGCTCCGGAGCCGCGGGTTGCAGACCCCTGACCTAGGCAATCTCCAGCCTGTCACTATCCTCCTGTACTCTCATATGTTGCTTGGTCTTCAAAGAATATTCACCTCAAACATAAAATACACATGCTTCCATAGCATAAAACCATTCAAATGTTTTATCAAATGTAAAATGTGCATTCATATGCTTTTGCAGTATAAAAAAAAATCGCTCTGATGTTTAATGGGCTCTACTCCATACGGTGGCTGCCCAGCCGGCTGGATGGTCTCCTCGCCTCATAGGCTTCCAGATGCCAGCTCACTCTGCCAGTCCACACTGAATTCATTTGTGACCCCACCCCTAGGGGGATGGAGGGCGTGGTATTTTGGCTTGGAAAGGAATTTAGGACTGCTACTATCCAATTAGTATTGTTATTGTCCAAATTTGCTGCTTGTGGACTTGGAATTGCAGCGCTATCTTATATATGCTTTATACTGTTTTTTATTTTTTTAAATTATACATCCATTGTATGCTATATATCAGCACAATGTTTTGAATCAGTAATAGATGGCAACCTACTAGATTTTCCTTAGCAGGCTGCTTGCTATTGCCATGCATATTTATTAAAATAAATTGACATTAACTCAAGACATCTCCCACCTTGGATGTTACCGATCTAATAGTGGACATTGTGCATCTTGATTTCTCTCGTCTGTCTTATGTTGTTGCCGCGATTGCGCAGCTCTCTTGACATCCCAGCGCGTGTGTGTGTGTGTGTGTGTGTGTGTGTGTTGGGGGGGGGGGGGGGTGTTCAGACAGGAAATGGATTAGGCCACATAATGCTTCAAAGTGAGGCTTCCTCCGTGAAGACAGATGGGCTCACCAAGCTGACGTTGACAGTCTGATAAGGTGGCAGGGTTTTTCAGGTAACTAGTAAAAGCCAAACCCACAAGTAACGATGGATACGAATGATTATTATTTTTATTTTGTACTTTGCTTTAACATTATGGACTTCATGTAAAAATGCTTTTTTTGATAGCTGTCCTTTAAACTGAAAAGTTACACTGAGACGACTGTGTTGTCTAGTAGCCATGCAACCAGTAGCTGCATGTATGTTACTGCATTTACTATTTGGGTCAGAAGATCACCATCACTTACATTTCTTTAATAATAATAAATTAGTAATAGTTGTCAATAATACTATTCACCGTGTTCTGTGATAAAATTGACCTTTACATTCATTGCATTCAGGTCATAAGTTATATGAGCAGAGTCCATGTTGCAGACTACAATACCCATTAGTCACTTCCCTCACCTCTTTAGTGATGGACGGCATCGCTGATGCATTTTCACAGTACTTCAGAGCCACAGCTTTCTGTCCAAGATCTTTATAGCACTGCAGAGTATAAACAGTGAAATGGAGCTGAAACATCCTGATGCTAAAGAGTAATGGTGGCTACACACATCAAGATTCAACCATACACAATACATTGTAAGCTCAAAGCATAACCTTAAAGCAAACCTGAACTGAAAAATAAAAGTCAAAATAAGCATAAACACTTCATACTTACCTCCCACGTGGTCTGCTTATCAATCTCATTCACCTCTCCTGCATCCTGTTTTCCATATAGATCAATGGAAATCTCTGTCCTCCATTTTAAAAATGTTGATGACTTCGTAACCCTGTTAACCCCCTTGGCGGTATGAAAAATACCGCCAGGGGGCAGCGCAGCAGTTTTTTTAAAAAATTTTTTTTAAATCATGTAGCGAGCCCAGGGCTCGCTACATGGTAGCCGCTGCTCAGCGGCATCCCCCCAGCCCCGCCGATCGCCTCCGGCGATAGGCGATCAGGAAATCCCGTTCAAAGAACGGGATTTCCTGGAGGGCTTCCCCCGTCGCCATGGCGACGGGGCGGGATGACGTCACCGACGTCATTGGGAGACCCGATCCACCCCTTGGCGCTGCCTGCCACTGATTGGCCAGGCAGCGCAGGGGTCTGGGGGGGGGGGGGCGCGCGCCGCACCGGATAGCGGCGATCGGGCGCGCGGCGGCGGCGATCGGGGTGCTGGCGCAGCTAGCAAAGTGCTAGCTGCGTCCAGCAAAAAAAAAATTATTTAAATCGGCCCAGCAGGGCCTGAGCAGCACCCTCCGGCGGCTTACCCCGTGTCACACACGGGGTTACCGCTAAGGAGGTTAAGCAGTAATATCCCTTAAGCCATAGGGAAACATGGACATTACCTTGCACATCAGTTGTCCTTTTAGTTATAGCTCACAGCACCTGATATAGTGAAAAATGGCCCTAAGGCTTCAACTTCCACTTCCGGAGAGACAAGTCTGGCTAGATCTACTTGGAACTGGAAGGAATAAAATGGTGAGCTTCTGAGAAGAACTGATGGTGAGGTAAGTATGTAATATTCGTTTGTAGGTACCAATTTAAAATCAACCATTAAATCAATGGTACAAAAAAAAAACAACCCCCCCCCCCCCATGATAAACCTTATGACAACCAAATGACAAAGTGCTAAAGCTTCAGATATCTATGCAGATATAACAAATTAATCAGCAATTAAACAGTGGAACAGTGAGGAGTGGTACAGACATTGGCTGTGTGGCAAGGAGAGGCAGAGGACTCCCTAATTGAGGGAGTCCTCTGTCTCTCCTTGCTGCACAGCTGATGTCTGTACCACCCCTTACCACTGTGGGCTAAGTATCTTACTATATAATACACTATGCACTTCATTTCTATGGGCTGCTCCACTGTTGAATTGCTGAGGCTCCCTTCCCAGAGTTTGACTTACTGGAGTGGGTAGTGCAGGGGTATTGGGAAGATGGGCTGCCAGTTTTCAACATGATTGCCACTCCATCCAGAACCACCCTCCAGGGAAGTGAGTGAGTAACTACATGGAGCTGTGCGGATGCCAATGACATCTGCATAGATCAAACGAGTACTGACACTTTGCCATTAGGTTGTCATACGGATCATTATGAGGGTTTTCTTGTTCACAATTAATTTAATGGTCGATTTTTTTATTTTTATTTACACACAGATAATGTTGCACAATCTGCATCTCTGACTTGCATTGTACTGAACCCGGGTTCAACCACCTGGGGGCTTAGTTACTGATATTATTGAGTTGATAATATATATATATATATATGAGGATATTGCATATGGCCCAATTTTGGCAATGAGTTTTATGGGGTACAATCATTTTTAAATGTTTTTAACCAATTGAATTATCGTAAGTGTCTATTGTCTATATTTGACTAATCTAAAATAAAGATAGCATGTAAATATATTTTCCTAATACAATCGAGTGGTGCTATTTTTATGGGATCTCTCTCTCTTCCTTTTTTCATTTTACATGGAAATATGTGGAAGTCTGCACATGTGCATACGACTACATGCCAAAATGCCTTACTATAAGCACCTTTCTGACAGCACTGTTAGCTTATATCAGTCCCCATACTGTGCCTAGTCATTCCTGAATTTCCATCGTGGCCTGACCTGCCTGATTTATCTTCCTCTGTACTCCTGTTGTGACCTGACTTGTCTAACTTTTCCTGCTTGACTTCAGCCTCTGACCTTGAACTCCACCGTCCCTGATCGTGACTTTGCCCAAGATCCGCTTGCTGTGCAAGATCCCGGCTAGTCCAGACTTCAGCTGTGAACTTTCCTCGATTGACACCTGCTTTTCCCAACCAGTTTCAAGGACTCCAGTTTGCTTGTCACTGCTTTCTTGCCACATCTCCACCTGTTTTCCCTGTCACCGGTGGGCAATTCCACAGGCTGCAGCCTTTTAGTCACTTGCATTAAAGAAGTGAAGAGCAATGACTACTTACAGAAGACTCTGCACTGTGAAAACCTGTGCCAACCACTAGCGATAGAGTCAACATAAAGCTGCATATAATTTACCTAAAAGCTGTATTACAAGCAAGCTCATGGTGAACAAAAACTCCTGTGTATAAGGGGCTTCAAAGGGCCAAAAAGCCCTCTTACTAAATTGTTATGCAAATCAAAAATGTGCCTTCTTAAAATAGAAGGTATTTGCGATTATTCAGATTGGAGTGAGCCTATGATGTCTCCCACAATGCATCACTGATTTGCATATTTAGCAGTGGTGTATTGTGGGAGACATCATTTGCTCACTCCATTCTGAATAATCACAAATACTTTCTGTTTTAAGAAGGCAAACTTCTGATTCACTAAAGTTTGTATGTAAGTCATTATCATTGACCTTCTCTGAAGCTGCATAATGATGGAGAAAAATGCTTTAGTTACCTTTGCCAGAAACACATAATTGTATTTGGAGTAACCCGGATGCATTTCTTCTGCCTAAAATAAAAAAAAAAAAGTAGCAAAAATTATCAAATAAAAAAGATAGCAAAGTATAAAACTTGCATATGAAATCAAGAAAGAAAAAAAATAAAAACAGACTGTGAAACACTCCTGCTGTCTACTGTGGAGGACATTATTGGTCACATTATTATTGTGTTACAGTATTTATGATCTATGGTGTTTAAGCTCAGAGGTATTGAGAACATGAGTTCCATAGAAAGCACTCTGCTGTACTTTAAAGAGAACCCGAGGTGTGTTTAAATATAGTGACCAGATTTTTCTTGGCTCAACCTGGGACGGGAGGTGGGAGCTAGTGCGGTGCGCAAAACTCGCAGCTCTGATAAATGGGCGTGTCCATGACCATCGAGGGGAAAATGGGCATGTCCATGATATGTGGGCGGAGCGAACTATAATGTAACTGATGCAGTGGGCCAGAGTTTCCTCCCAAAACACAGATAGGCAAAGTGACCCTAAAGGTAATTAGGCAATGTTCCCTAAACACATAAGGAAGCAATGTTCCCAGAACAATGTAGTGAAATGGGAGATTTGCATCATGGATGTCAGTAACTATCGTTACCTCTGACACATGAAATGCAGCAGAAAACTATTACTTTGACTCCATAATGAACCGTAAATGAGGCAAACATTACCTCATGCGGCTACAGAGTCCCACGGCTGGGACACCCGGTGGCCAAAAGTGGGACATAACCTGGGACACATTGCAGCCTGGGACAAGGGACCCTGAACCTGGGACATGTCCCAGGTAAAACGAGACGTCTGGTCAGTGTAGTTTAAAGAATGTTATCTGCATACAGAGGCTGGATCTGCCTATACAGCCAAGCCTCTGTTGCTATCCCAAACCCCACTAAGGTCCCCCTGCACTCTGCAATCCCTCATAAATCACAGCCATGCTGTGAGGCTGTGTTTACATCTGTAGTGCCAGTCTCAGCTGCTCCCCCGCCTCCTGCATAGCTCCGGTCCCTGCCCCCGTCCCTTCCCTCCAATCAGCAGGGGACTGGGGTTCTGCAGGAGGCGGGGAGAGCAGCAGACTGACACTATAGAGATAAACACAGCCAGCTCTGACAAGCTGTGTGTCAGCAGCGTGGCTGTGATTTATGAGGGATTGCAGAGTGCAGGGGGACCTTAGGGGGGTTTGGGATAGCAACAGAGGCTGGGCTGTATAGGCAGATCCAGCCTCTGTATGCAGATAATATTCTTCAAACCCACCCCGGGTTCTCTTTAACCTTTTTTCTGAATCATTTTTATTTCCCATGTATTAGACAGAGACTGACGATAGCCAACTCTACTCCTGGTCACAAACAGACATGGTTATTTGCTGGTAATTGATGGCACTCTCCCTGCCACAGAGTAGAAGAAGACTCCTATCCATTAGGCAGTTTCATCACAGAGGCGTATGACCGGTCTCACTTTGTTCTGCAGTATTACAGTGACCTCAAATACTTGGCCAAGATCATAAAAATCAATCTGCCACAAAAAGAACAAGGCACAAGAACAGTCGTGCTTTGATCCCGATGACAAGGATAAATGAAGAACTCACTGCAGAGGGAAATAGGACGGAAGAAATGGAAAGCTGGAGTGGAGACATCCACAAACTATGAACTGTTGCCATTGCTGCTAGGAACATAATTCAGCATACTTCTCAACTCATAGCTGGCTGCTGAATAAGCTGGAAATGAGATACTGATTATAATGTTAAATTACAAAATCATGTATTAATATATTCAAAATCATATTTTTTTCCCGGTCTTTAGTACTGACAACTGGTTGTGGAGACGGTAAGGGGTCCTGTGGGCAAGAGAAGAGTCACTTACTGGTTGGGCTTGCTCCTCGATGGGGTGCAATGTAGGTGCATAGGCCAGCCATTCTTTCTGCCAATGTTAGAGGGAGGTGAGAGGAAGAAACAATTTGCATCTAGAGACATGTCTGAGGCTCCCTTCCCAGAGTCTGACATTACTGGAGTGGGCAGTGCAGTGGCATTGGGAAGATGGGCTGCCAGTTTTCAACATAATTGCCACTCCATCCAGAACCACCCGTCAGGGAAGTGAGAATTAGGTGTAACAGTAAGTACATGGAGCTGTGCTGATGCTGCCAATGACACCATGGAGTAGTGTCCAAAAGACATCGAAAGTGAAGTGCAAAACTGGTGGTAGGTTATTCTAATTGCTTTGTCGGGACTGTACCAGGAGAGTCATAACCAAGCAAGCAAGGGCGGAACTACATATCATATCACTCCCCCCACAACACCCCCTCCCCTCTGAGGTTCTGCACCCACCCCTATGAGTAACTCCCTTATGTTCAGGCTTAGGCATTCACATATTTTAAAGGGGAAGAGAAAGCTTGAACAATATACATATGCTATTAGAGAAGCTGTGACACTGTCCTTCAGACTTATTAGATTCTTATATTCATACAAAGTTTTATATGTGTCTTTATTACAGCATTTGCTATGTACTGATTTATAGCTAGTTGGATCTGCCCAGCCCCGTATCTATGGAAATAGTGCAGGGCGCCGGATTGAGTGGCAGGGAGGGTGGGCGCAGCGGTGCGGGGAGCGGGCATAGCAGTTACAACTCACCTGCCACAATCCCTGCACGCATGCAGCCTCTCTTCCTCTCCCAGGTGTCCATCGCATTGGTAACAGCGCCTCCCTGTGATGACGTGAACACATGTCATCGCAGCGGGCACTGTTACCAATGCAACAGACGCCTGGGACAGGAAGGAGATAGAGGCTGCGGGGGATCGCAGAAAATGAGTTGTAACTACACTATGCCCGCTCCCCACACTGCTGTGCCTATGCTGAAGGCACCCACCTATCTAACCTATACTCGGGGGGCACTTATCTATCTAACCTATACTGGGGGCTCCTACCCATCTAACCTATACTCAGGGCACCTACCCATCTAACCTATACCCAGGGCACCTACCTATCTAACCTATACTGGGGGAACCTAGCCATCTAACGTATACTGGGGGCACCTACCTATCTAACCTATACTGGGGGCACCTACCTATCTAACCTGTACAGGTGGCAACTATACGGGCTACCCTATACTGGAGGCACCTACCTAGCTAACCTATACTGGTGCCAACTATACGGGCACCTACCTAGCTAGCCTACTTTGGGGCAACTATACCTGGCTACCTATACTGGGGGAGACCTAGAGCTGGCTTATAATACTGGGGGCAACTAGACCTGGCTAACCTATACTGCAGACACCTATACCTTGCTCCATGGGGGAGAGGGGGAGGCAGATCTAATGGTAGCTATCCTGAAGGCCTGTCAGAAAGAGCATTCCCCTTAAATATCTTCTACTTTTAGTAAAAGTGCTGTGCCGCTTTAAGTCCACAGTAAAGGCTTTTCTCAATCTATAAAAAAACTCTCAAAAGAGCCACATGCATGAGTTCACCTAAAAATAAATTACTAAGCTAAATGTGGAATTTAGAATATTGGGTAAGTGTAAGGGATACTTGCTCACACAGAAAATATATTCAAACAACAGAGGCCTTATGACTCTGTAATAGTTGATGCTAGTGCATGTGATCTGTGATACTAAAAAAGGGAAGACAATTATTAGCACACAATGTTTAGTAAGAGCGGTGACACACACGAGCCACTCAAAGAAATTGAGGAATACCCATATTTCTGTAATAAACTTTCAGCTTGGCAGGCTGGGTACATGAAATAATATATAAATAAATTACACATTCTATAAGTAATACAGATTTTTCATTGCCATGTGACTCTAACCAAATAACATTGTTTCCTAATGTTCACAAAAGGGGATGTAGACTATACTCTGCAAGGAAGTTGGCACACACTGAATGTACTCAGCTACTTGACAATGCATGTGTTGCTATCACATACTGCATGCTAACACTCCACTGATGAGATTTCACAAAAGATGAATGTACGGACTGCTGCTGGAACTGGAAGTATCACAGAAGTATTACAGATTTCCCACAACAAGCTCATGGTGAATCAGAACTCCTAAGAGTGTGTGGGGCTGTAAAGGACCAAAAAGCCACCTTACTAAAAAAATGCTATGTAAAACAGAATTTTGCCTTCTTAAAACAGAAGGTATTTGCTAACGTTCCGGTTGGAGTGAGCTCTGAGGTGTCCCACCGTGCATCACTGCCAAATATGCAAATTGACCCTTTGTTGCCCTTAATAGCTAAACACACCCCCAGAACTGCTGGAATGTAATGATGTGTCAGCTTGTTATTACAGAGCCAAACTAATCCAACATGCATACAGACTGTTTCGAACTGGTTGATCCTAATCAGTGCTTGGCATGGATTTATGTGGCTCTATGGGGTAGTAGGACTTGAAACACCCATAGTTACAGATTGCCCCGCAAGCTTGTTGTGAACCAAAACTCCTAGGAGTGTTTAAGGGATTGAAAGAGACCAAAAAGCCTCCTTACTAAAAAGTATGGAAGCTTTCACGAGGAATACCAGCACCCTTTTTTTTTTTTGTGGATTGTGCAAAGGTTTGTCTGTATAATATTTTATTATCAAAGGTAATCTCTCTCCCATATGGGATATTGATCTGGACAGTTAGGCCTCTTTTACACTTAGTCAGTTGCTCTCCGTTATAACTGAAAGAAAACAGATTTTCAAAGTAATGCCCATGTTTTTCTATGGCACCGTTCACACTTAAAGAGGAACTCCAGTGAAAATAATGTAATAAAAAAAAGTGCTTCATTTTTACAATAATTATGTATAAATGATTTAGTCAGTGTTTGCCCATTGTAAAATCTTTTAAATCCCGATTTACATTCTGACATTTATTACATGGTGACATTTTTACCGTTGGCAGGTGATGTAGCTGCTGCATGGTTTTTTTGCAGGTGGAAACAGCTGTAAACAGCTATTTCCCACAATGCAACAAGGTTCCCAGACAGGAAACTGCCAGGAGTACGTACTCAAGAGTTTATTTTGGGAGGAGTTTATCACAATATCAGCAATACAGAGCCCCCTGATGGTCTGTTTGTGAAAAGGAATAGATTTCTCATGTAATAGGGGTATCAGCTACTGATTGGGATAAAGTTTAATTCTTGGATCGGAGTTTCTCTTTAACGCGTTTTAACTGAAATCTTCTTTCCAATGCACTGCAAAAGGAAAAACGCGTACCAACACGCACTAATGCACAACGCATGCCAACTGATTAATTGTAAATAGGCCCTTAAAGGGAGTCTGAAGTGAGAAGAATAGCATGGCTGACATCTATATTTACTTATAAACAGTGCCAGTTGCCTGGCAGTCATGCTCAGCCCTTGGTTATAGTTGTGTTTGAGTCACACACCTGCAACGCGCATGCAGCCAGTGGAGTCAGAGCATCTGATCTGCGTGCTCATTCTGGGCCAGTGACTTGAAGTATTAGAATCAGAGCAGGTGAGGCATTTGCCATTGTTTACTAGAGAATCCATAAAGTAGACAGAAGCATTAGGTCACAGCATTCAGTGGTGGCGTTTTTTTGAACACATACGTCATACGAGTCTTTCTTTATCATTTGTCTGTTGTGTCTATTACATTATTTAGTCGCAGGCAACGACTGTAAGAATGTGCCTTGTGCGAACACTATGCAGTAATTTATTTATAATAAAACATAACACAAGTAAATAGATGTTCTCATTCACTGAAACGAAATTAAATATTTGCCTTAAGGAAATGCTGTAGGGCCTCCTGTACAGTGGAAGTGGGTGGATTTCCAAAAAGAGTAGCAGCAACTTTTCTCTCTATCCAGGACAGCTGAGACACCTGGGGAGAAAGCAAATGGCTGTGAGTGTCTGGATGCTCTCTGCAAAGCAATGCAAACATACAGTATACAGTAGCCTAACTATATCATAAGGAATAAACCTCTGGCCTCTTCTTTTACTGGCTCCATCCCCGTACAGGAGAAGAAGTAATAACGCCTTAACCACTTAAGGACTGCAGTCATAAAACCCCTTAAGGACCAGAGCCTTTTTTTCCATTCGGACCACTGCAGCTTTCACGGTTTATTGCTCAGTCATACAACCTACCACCTAAATGAATTCTACCTCCTTTTCTTGTCACTAATACAGCTTTCTTTCGGTGCTATTTGATTGCTGCTGCGAGTTTTAGTTTTTATTATATTCATCAAAAAAGACATGAATTTTGTCAAAAAAATGACTTTTTTAACTTTCTGTGCTGACATTTTTCAAATAAAGTAAAATTTCCTATACATTTGAGCGTGAAAGTTATTCTGCTACATGTCTTTGATAAAAAAAAACCCATTCAGTGTATATTTATTGGATTGGGTAAAAGTTATAGCGTTTACAAACTATGGTGCCAAAAGTGAATTTTCCCATTTTCAAGCATCTCTGACTTTTCTGCGCACCTGTCAGGTTTCATGAGGGGCTAAAATTCCAGGATAGTACAAATCCCCCCCAAATGACCCCATTTTGGAAAGAAGACATCCCAAAGTATTCAGTGAGAGGCATGGTGAGTTCATAGAAGATTTTATTTTTTGTCACAAGTTAGCGGAAAATGACACTTTGTAACAAAAAAAAAAGAAAAAAAAAAGTTTCCATTTCTTCTAACTTGCGACAAAAAAAAAAATGAAATCTGCCACGGACTCACTATGCTACTCTCTGAATACCTTGAAGTGTCTACTTTCCAAAATGGGGTCATTTGTGGGGTGTGTTCACTGTCCTGGCATTTTGGGGGGTGCCTAATTGTAAGCACCCCTGTAAAGCCTAAAGATGCTCATTGGACTTTGGGCCCCTTAGCACAGTTAGGCTGCAAAAAAGTGCCACACATGTGGTATTGCCGTACTCAGGAGAAGTAGTATAATGTGTTTTGGGGTGTATTTTTACACATACCCATGCTGGGTGGGAGAAATATCTCCGTAAATGACAATTGTTTTCTTTTTTTAACACACAATTGTCAATTTATAGAGATATTTCTCCCACTCAGCATGGGTATGTGGAAAAATACACCCCAAAACACATTATACTACTTCTCCTGAGTACGGCGATACCACATGTGTGGCACTTTTTTGCACCCTAACTGCGCTAAGGGGCCCAAAGTCCAATGAGTACCTTTAGGATTTCACAGGTCATTTTGAGAAATTTCGTTTCAAGACTGCTCCTCACAGTTTAGGGCCCCTAAAATGCCAGGACAGTATAGGAATCCCACAAATTACCCCATTTTAGAAAGAAGACACCCCAAGGTATTCCATTAGGAGGATGGTGAGTTCATAGAAGATTTTTTTTTTTGTCACAAGTTAGCGGAAATTGATTTTAATTGTTTTTTTTCACAAAGTGTCATTTTCTGCTAACTTGTGACAAAAATAAAATCTTCTATGAACTCACCATACTCCTAACGGAATACCTTGGGGTGTCTTCTTTCTAAAATGGGGTCATTTGTGGGGTTCCTATACTGCCCTGGCATTTTAGGGGCCCTAAACCGTAAGGAGTAGTCTTGAAACCAAATGTCGCAAAATGACCTGTGAAATACTAAAGGTACTCATTGGACTTTGGGCCCCTTAGCGCACTTAGGGTGCAAGAAAGTGCCACACATGTGGTACCGCCGTACTCAGGAGAAGTAGTATAATGTGTTTTGGGGTGTATTTTTACACATACAGATGCTAGGTGGGAGAAATATCTCTGTAAATGACAATTATTTGATTTTTTTTACACACAATTGTCCATTTACAGAGAGATTTCTCCCACCCAGCATGGGTATGTATAAAAATACACCTCAAAACACATTATACTACTTCTTCTGAGTACAGCGATACCACATGTGTGACACTTTTTTGCAACCTAGGTGCGCTAAGGGGCCTAACGTCCTATTCACAGGTCATTTTGAGGCATTTGGATTCTAGACTACTCCTCACGGTTTAGGGCCCCTAAAATGCCAGGGCAGTATAGGAACCCCACAAGTGACCCCATTTTAGAATGAAGACACCCCAAGGTATTCCGTTAGGGGTATGGTGAGTTCATAGAAGATTTTTTTTTTGTCACAAGTTAGCGGAAAATGACACTTTGTGAAAAAAAAAACAATACATATCAATTTCCGCTAACTTGTGACAAAAAATAAAATCTTCTATGAACTCACCATACTCCTAACGGAATACCTTGGGGTGTCTTCTTTCTAGAATGGGGTCATTTGTGGGGTTCCAATACTGCCCTGGCATTTTAGGGGCCCTAAACCGTGAGTAGTCGTCTTGAACCCAAATGTCTCAAAATGACCTGTGAAATCCTAAAGGTACTCATTGGACTTTGGGCCCCTTAGCACAGTTAGGCTGCAAAAAAAGTGTCACACATGTGGTATCGCCGTACTCAGAAGAAGTAGTATAATGTGTTTTGTGGTGTATTTTTACATATAACCATGCTGGGTGGGAGAAATATCTCTGTAAATGACACATTTTTGATTTTTTTTACACACAATTGTCCATTTACAGAGAGATTTCTCCCACCCAGCATGGGTATGTGTAAAAATACACCACAAAACACATTATACTACTTCTCCTGAGTATGGCGATACTACATGTGTGACACTTTTTTGCAGCCTAGGTGCGCTAAGAGGCCCAACGTCCTATTCACAGGTCATTTTGAGGCATTTGTTTTCTAGACTACTCCCCACGGTTTAGGGCCCCTAAAATGCCAGGGCAGTATAGGAACCCCACAAGTGACCCCATTTTAGAAAGACGACACCCCAAGGTATTCCGTTAGGGGTATGGTGAGTTCATAGAAGATTTTATTTTTTGTCACAAGTTAGTGAAAAATGACACTTTGTGAAAAAACAATAAAAATCCAATTTCCGCTAACTTTTGACAAAAAATAAAATCTTCTATGAACTCATCATACACCTAACAGAATACCTTGGGGTGTCTTCTTTCTAAAATGGGGTCACTTGTGGGGTTCCTATACTGCCCTGGCATTTTACGGGCCCAAAACTGTGAGTAGTCTGGAAACCAAATTTCTCAAAATGACTGTTCAGGGGTATAAGCATCTGCAAATTTTGATGACAGGTGGTCTATGAGAGGGCAAATTTTGTGGAAACGGTCATAAGCAGGGTGGCCTTTTAGATGACAGGATGTATTGGGCCTGATCTGATAGATAGGAGTGCTAGGGGGGTGACAGGAGGTGATTGATGGGTGTCTCAGGGGGCGGTTAGAGGGGAAAATAGATGCAATCAATGCACTGGGGAGGTGATCGGAAGGGGGTCTGAGGGGGATCTGAGGGTTTGGCCGAGTGATCAGGAGCCCACACGGGGCAAATTAGGGCCTGATCTGATGGGTAGGTGTGCTAGAGGGTGACAGGAGGTGATTTATGGGTGTCTCAAGGTGTGATTAGAGGGGGGAAATAGATGCAAGCAATGCACTAGCGAGGTGATCAGGGCTGGGGTCTGAGGGCGTTCTGAGGTGTGGGCGGGTGATTGGGTGCCCGCAAGGGGCAGATTAGGGTCTAATCTGATGGGTAACAGTGACAGGTGGTGATAGGGGGTGATTGATGGGTAATTAGTGGGTGTTTAGAGGAGAGAATAGATGTAAACACTGAGCTTGGGAGGTGATCTGATGTCGGATCTGCGGGCGATCTATTGGTGTGGGTGGGTGATCAGATTGCCCGCAAGGGGCAGGTTAGGGGCTGATTGATGGGTGGCAGTGACAGGGGGTGATTGATGGGTGGCAGTGACAGGGGGTGATTGACAGGTGATCAGTGGGTTATTACAGGGAAGAACGGATGTAAATAATGCACTGGCGAATCGATAAGGGGGGGTTTGAGGGCAATCTGAGCGTGTGGGCGGGCGATTGGGTGCCCGCAAGGGTCTAATCTGATGGCTAACAGTGACAGGTGGTGATAGGGGGTGATTGATGGGTAATTAGTGGGTGTTTAGAGGAGAGAATAGATGTAAACGATGGATTTGGTAGGTGATCTGATGTCGGATCTGCGGGCGATCTATTGGTGTGGGTGGGTGATCAGATTGCCCGCAAGGGGCAGGTTAGGGGCTGATTGATGGGTGGCAGTGACAGAGGGTGATTGATGGGTGGCAGTGACAGGGGGTGATTGACAGGTGATCAGTGGGTTATTACAGGGAAGAACGGATGTAAATAATGCACTGGCGAATCGATAAGGGGGGGGGGTTGAGGGCAATCTGAGTGTGTGGGCGGGCGATTGGGTGCCCGCAAGGGTCTAATCTGATGGGTAACAGTGACAGGTGGTGATAGGGGGTGATTGATGGGTGATTGATGGGTAATTAGTGGGTGTTTAGAGGAGAGAATAGATGTAAACGATGGATTTGGGAGGTGATCTGATGTCGGATCTGCGGGCGATCTATTGGTGTGGGTGGGTGATCAGATTGCCCGCAAGGGGCAGGTTAGGGGCTGATTGATGGGTGGCAGTGACAGGGGGTGATTGACGGGTGATTGACAGGTGATTGACAGGTGATTGACAGGTGATTGATAGTTGATCAGGGGGGATAGATGCATACAGTACACAGGGGGGGGAGGGTCTGGGGGGGTCTGGGGAGAATCTGAGGGGTGGGGGGGTGATCAGGAGGGAGCAGGGGGCAGTTTAGGGACTAAAAAAAAAAATAGCGTTGACAGATAGTGACAGGGAGTGATTGATTGGTGATTAGGGGGGTGATTGTGTGCAAATGGTGGTCTGGGGGGTGGGCAGGGGGGGGTCTGAGGGGTACTGTGGGCGATCAGGGGGCAGGGGGGGGGCAGATCAGTGTGTTTGGGTGCAGACTAGGGTGGCTGCAGCCTGCCCTGGTGGTCCCTCGGACACTGGGACCACCAGGGCAGGAGGCAGCCAGTATAATACACTTTGTATACATTACAAAGTGTATTATACACTTTGTAGCGGCGATCGCGGGGTTAACAACCCGCCGGCGCTTCCGATTGGCCGGCGGGTTGACGTCGCGGGTGGGCGGAGCCTATTGCCGGTGGATGCGCGCGCATCCCAGCGCGCGATCCCCGGCCAGAGAGTGCCCCAGGACCTGACGCCAATCTGCGTTACGTGGTCCTGGGGCTGCCACTTTGCCGCCGCCAATATGAAGTAGGCGGTCGGCAAGTGGTTAAACAGTGCTGATGTTCGGGTTTCTTTTTTGTAGTTTTTACATGAACAGCACATTTTACTGATTTCCAGTTTGATCTGGCAGTTTCTGCACAACACATTCTCTTTTTCTGTGCAAGAAACTAAGCATCAGCGCTGACTAAAAAAGCAGATACATGCTACCATTTTTGTTGCATTTACTTAGGTATTGTGAAAAATTATGCTGCATTTCAGAATCAGAATCATTTTTACATGTTAGCATCCTCTGTGAATTGACATTTATGAGGCATTTACCTCACAAATCCATAATTGACTTCACAGGTTTGGTTATTTACCTCACAAGTTGGTAATTTACCTCACAGGCTTGGTTATTTACCCCACAACAAAGACTGAGGTTAAAATGTCAGTACGGTTCCACCCCCCCAGTAAGTATACAGCAAATATCAACAAACAGTCTAAAAGACTATAGGGGTTTTTAGGAACAGCAGAAGTCTTTATTCTTCATAAGTACAAAATTCTCTTCGATTGCAGTCGTGAAATGTAGACAGGTTACATAGACATCCAAATTCACAGAACCAAGATTGCCTGACAAGTGTTGCACGGCCAAAAGCCGCTTCCTCAGAGGCACACGAGCAGCTAGGAGAGCTACACTCAGTCACTGAGGAGAGCACATGTATGTGCTACACTCATCGTTACAGCATTGCAGATTGTGGGTTCCTAATCCAGGTTTTATGTGATATTTATATTTTCGTGTGCCTCTGAGGAAGCAGTTTTTGGTCTGCAGCTGTCCCCTGTCCGTTAGTGCAGGAAGAGATACCAGCACTAGGGGTAGAGCTGAGTGGAGACAAGAAGTCTGACATCGCTGGACTCCAAGGAGCAGGTGAGATAAAGGCACGTCTTCCAGCTGCGCGTTATACTCAGCACGGGCACATGCCAGCCGGGACACTGACGGCTGCAAGGGGGCTAGTTGTCACCCCCCCGCATGCTGACAACCGGGGCGGCCCACTCCCAACGCTACCCCTTGGAACACCACTGGATGGAAGTGATGGCTTGCAGTTACTTTCTGTTTTAGGAAGGTAATAGTAAACCTGGCATCCTGACTGCCTATAAATAAACCGTATTGTCGCAAAGGAGTACTTTCAAACATGACAGTATGTGGTCCCATGAATTATCATGGCTGATTTTCAGTGTCAGTTTCCTGTAGCCCAACAGGAGATGATGAAGCTATACAAATCATCAATACAACCTAGTACAGAGATGGCTCACCTTGGCACTCCAGCTGTGACAAAACTGCAAATCCCTTCATGCCTCTGCCTCCCCGAGTTATGCTGTCAAAGTATTGCAAAGCCTCATGAGACTTGTAGTTCCACCACAGCTGGAGTGCCAAGGTTAGTCATCACTGACCTAGTATAATAAATACTTTTCTGGTAACAGAAAAGTTCAGAGTGATGACTTTTCCACTTATGAGTCACAGTCCAGTCAGTAGGAAATTTCAGTTCAGCTAAGTTCAACTGAAGCATGTGTGAATGAACTGTCCTGTAAGTGTCAGGGTGTGAGGCACACTAATTCTCCCTGAATCTAAAATAAGGCAGCCTTGTCTTGAGAAAGGACATTAGTCACAAGGAAAGAACCTGTTTAACTGTAATAATTCGGATGTACTACACAAATTCCTAAAGGAAAGACATGGCAATGTAAAAAAAAATATAGAAGGATATTTCCTGAAGATATGCCAGGTAGAAACACTGTTCAAAAGACATAATTTGGTCTAGCAGGACATCATTAGTTGCTAGCAACAACAGAAGTGCCTCCAAATCATGGTTTATTGAGTTACTAAGAGAGTGCTACAAAGCACAGAGGCTCCTTACTGGCCTTACATCCAGTGGCATGGACTCTCTACACCCAAAAGTAATAAGAGATGTTTTACTCAATTCCCTTCCTCATGCAAATATAACAGAGCATCTATTTTGCATGGTACCATTAATGTAGTATGAAACTCAAATTTCATCTATGGTCTAAAGCAGGGGTGTCAAACTCAACCGCACAAGGGGCCAAAATCTGATGCAGAAGATATACCCAGGAAACAACCAAGGTCATTAGACAGATGGAACAGAACTCACAGTTTAGTTTGTGCCAATTAAAACTTAGAAATATCTAACAACATAGACTTTAGACACGACACAGTTGCTTTGAAGAGATAATTTTTTTTATTTTTTTTTGCTTTTGTATTATGAAATAATTAATTGTATATGTAGTACAGCTAAGAAATAGAACATTAATAGCAAAGAAAAAGTCTCATATTTTTTTTCCAGTACAGCAAGAGTTAAACAAAAACTTCAGTTATCAATGCAAAATCGTTACTCTGAGCTATTCCACCCACTGGGTACAATACAGTCCTGTTTTCTGAGGCCTTTAAACAGCCAAGAAACAGTGAGAGACAGGTTGAGATAAGGTTTTACTGCAGGAAGGTTCAAAGGCTCATTAGCTCGGCTTTGTGTTATAGTTTAAAAGACAGAGTGTGGTTTCTAAACTGCAAATATGCCAGAATAATGCAATGTTATAAGAAAAAAGCTATATAACTGAAAATAAAACTATGAGACTCTTTTCATTGCCACTAATGTTCTATTCATTATTCGTACTACACATACAATTCATTATATCAATAGTTTTTTCACTTCAGGTTTGCTTTAAAGCAGACAAAGCTTTTCATTTAGCTTTTCTTTTTTCTAAAGAGTGACGTTAACAGAGCATTAGATAATAAACAAGGATCAGCCCGGGCAGGGACGTTTGGTCACCTATGGAAATAGGAGGTTGCCAATTACTGCACAATAAAATAGCAAGTCCAGCCATCTATAGCTAAAGAAGGCTGAACTTGTGTGCCAAAGCAAGTTTCAAGTTGTCTTCATTCATAGATTTCAGGCAGAGATTTGAAGCTACTTACTGCATAGCACCATCTGCCTAAGAGGTAGTACTGAAGGGGGTCCTCAGGATGCAGCTGTATTGCTTTGTCCAAATGTTCCTGAAAGGTTGAAAAAAACAATCAAATTAAAAACAAATCAATTAACCACTTCACCCCAAGGCGGTTTTTACCCTAACGGACAAGAGTGATTTTCACCTTTCAGTGCTCATCCCTTTCATTTGCCAATAGCTTAATCACTACTAATCGCAATGAAATGACCTATATCTTGTTTTTTTTCACCACAAATTGAGCTTTTTGGGGTTGATATTTGTTTTCAGTAATTACTTTATTTTCTATGCATTTTAAAGGGAAAAACAAGGAAAAAATGAAAAAATACACTATTTCTCCAATTTCATCCCCTATGGTTTTAATATAAACACTGCTACTGTACATAAAACCCACACCTTTTATCTGCCCATTTGTCCTGGTTATCACAAGATTTTAATTATGTCCCTAGTACAAAGTATGGTGACAATATACCATTTGGAAATGAAGGTGTATTTTTTTTTTTGTGGTTTTTTTCTCTCACAATTTTCACGTGCACGTGCATGCACGTGCACCCGCGGGAGCGCGCACGTGCACACGCACAGAGGCAGCAGCACTGTCTGACTTATAAAAACGTCCTGGAGTCATTAAGAAACTCTAGCAGGACGTTTTTATAAGTCAGCATGTCATTAAGTGGTTAAAGTACATAAAATGTGCAGCAAGAGTCATGAGCTTACATGTCCCGAGTATTCCAAACTACTCTGGCAGCAGTGTTGCCAACCGTCCGTCTATGGACGGGCAGTCCGTAATAAAGACCTGAAATTTCCCCTGTCCGTACTGCCCGTCCTTATGGGACAGGCGTCCGTTAAAATAACTCTCTGGCACTGCTGCTGCTATAGGCAGCCAGGTCCTTTCTCCCTTTCCCTCCCGCCCTCCAATCAGGAGCTTCTATTTTCCCCTTGCCTCCCACCCACCAATCAGAAGCTTCTTTTTCCCTTTCCTGCCCACCAATCAGGAGCTTCTATTTTCCCCTTTCCTTCCGCCCACCAATCAGGAGCTTCTTTCCCCTTCTGCCCTCCAATGAGGAGCTTTCTTTTTTATGCTGGTGCCCTCCTCCAGCCAATGAGAGAGGCAGCCAGCAGACAGAGCTCGCCCTCCACAAACTACGTCGCGTCTACAGCAGCAGCCAGACAGTAAGCACAACAGGAGTGAGAACTGCCTACTGCTCACAGCCGTGTTCTTTAGATCTCAGCCAGCCAGGTATAAATTAGTGTAATTTATGTGAGATTGTGTCCTCTGCTCCGGGGTATATGACCTCTGCAGCCAGGAGCAGATGACACAGAATTCCTCTGCTTATGGTGTGTGTGACATAATGCAGAGCCCTGACAAGCAAGGCAGGGCTGCATGTCACACACAATGCTAATAATGGATGAAAATCTGCCCTAAAGTAATGCTGTGCAACTTAGTGTACTATTGCAGTCTAGTATTGCATACAAAACTTTTGTTTTAATGTGAGGTGCATGCATTTTATATTATAGTTACATAAAGGAGATACATAAATTATATCAGCCATTTCTCAGTGAATTATATAATAGGAAATAAATGTACCTTACAATAAAACCTCACTGCACCACCAAGGCAAGATTTGGACATATGAAAAATGCCATAATAATCTACCCCTCTGAGGTAGATGGCTGACCAGGGTTGCCAAGCATCCATATTTAGAAGCACTGTCTATCCAAATGCTCCCTAAAATCACTTGTCTGTTCTTACCCGTCCCGTAGTGTGTGCTCCTGCTGTCCAGTGCACTTTCAGACAGCTATCCTATGCGCATGCTCTTGGCATACGTGCTTTGCTGTCCTAGGCTATTTGTGGGTGGTGGAACATTGTCTAATTACTTTTAGGGTCACTTTACCTGTGTTTTAGGAGAGAACTTGGGTCCACTGTATTTGTGTTACTCTGTTACATAACAGTTAGCTCAGCCCACATCCTGTCGTGGCCACACCATTTTTTTGCCACGGCACGCATAGCGCCGCACTCCTATTCTGGTCCAACCCCCCCCCCCCCCCCCCCAGTCAAACGTGAAAAACCCAATGTGGCTCTTGAGTTAAAAGTTGGCCCACCCCTGGATTAAAATAGACTGTGAGCTCCTCTGAGGACAGTCAGTGGCATGATAATTTACTCTGTGAATTGCTGCCGCAGATTTAAGTGCTATTTAAATACCTAATAATATGGTAGGACATTAGACTATGACAGGATTAAATTGTGAGCTCCTCTGAGGATTGAGTGACATGACTATGTACCCTGTAAAGTGCTGCAGAAGATGTCATTGCTATACAGGGCTGTTGAGTTGGTACAAAAGTCATCCAACTCCGATGCCTTTTATGAAACCACCAACTCCAGGTACCCAAATATTGCTCTGACTCCTCGACTCCGACTCCACAGCCCTGGCTATTTAAATATTTAAAATAATAATAATGGTTAAAAGTGCGCTTTTAACTCCGCCCCCAACTCCGCCCCCTGTCCGTCCAAAATTTTGAGTGTCCTGCTTTTTGGGGCCTTTTGTCCGTCAAAAATTAGAAAATAGGTTGGCAACCCTGTCTGGCAGTCATCACTTCTCATTGTAGATCTGCTGCTCAAGAGACTAAAAAAGTTGCATATTTTCTGCACTTACGAGGTGCAACAGGTTATTTTAGACCATTTTCCCTGCAGCAAGAGATGTGCTTGATTAGTGGAAGGGTGAAATGTGTTGAGTGATTACCATGGTAATAAGCACATACAGTCATCATATATCTACCTGACTACCTTTTGCAGACAACAAACAAACATTAAACCCTATTACTACTGGTCTGCTAAACCCTCTGCGCATTCTAAAATGGTATAATATAGTAAAAAGAGTTTCACATGCAATATCTACTGTGAGGTTATTTCTTCATCGTTTGAAGTTTCAGAATTTCTGAAGAGCAGTTTGGCAGAGATGGATGCTTCAAAGGACACACTAACACACACCCGGTGCCCTCATTCACTCAATTGCCCGAAGGCCACAAGCCAGCTGCCGGGCCTCCCAGGTCTCCATCCAACTTTATTGTGGTCCCCGGGGCCCCTGCAGAGTTTTAGGCAGCGTAGAGATTCACCTGTCCCAGCTGGTGCGCTCCTCCATTAGTCCATTAGCTCCCCAATTCATCCTCGCAGGGGCGCGTTATTACGTAATATGTTGCCTGGTCAGTGAGAAGATGTGGCCAGCGGGGATGAAAATGGAACACATTGACCAATGGTGGAGTGTGCCAATCAGAATAGGCGGGTCCCAAAGCTGTCCAAAACTCTGCAGAGCACCAACAGGTACCACAATAAAGTTGGGGGATGGGGCCACAGCCAACTTGGAGTCACTGGGGTGGAATGTACCAGAAATAAAGGGGATCCTGATGCCACTTACTGGGGTGTCATGGATGAATTTTGCACCGGGGGCCCATTGTAAATAGAACCTATGAATGTTATTGTATCAGGTCGCACATTAAATAAATCTTATGCCAGCAATAATGAATCAGGAATCCACTGAGCTTCAGTAATCTGCAGTAATGTATGCACAGGTAAGCACAACTTTACTGCAATAATGAATCAGGCATCCACTGAGCTTCAGTAATCTGCAGTAATGTATGCACAGGTAAGCACAACCATACTGCAATAATGAATCAGGCATCCACTGAGCTTCAGTAATCTGCAGTAATGTATGCACAGGTAAGCACAACCATACTGCTATAATGAATCAGGCATCCACTGAGCTTCAGTAATCTGCAGTAATTTATGCACAGGTAAGCACAGCCTTACTGCAATAATGAATCAGGCATCCACTGAGCTTCAGTAATCTGCAGTAATGTATGCACAGGTAAGCACAACCATACTGCTATAATGAATCAGGCATCCACTGAGCTTCAGTAATCTGCAGTAATGTATGCACAGGTAAGCACAACCTTACTGCAATAATGAATCAGGCATCCACTGAGCTTCAGTAATCTGCAATAATTTATGCACAGGTAAGCACAACCATACTGCTATAATGAATCAGGCATCCACTGAGCTTCAGTAATCTGCAGTAATTTATGCACAGGTAAGCACAGCCTTACTGCAATAATGAATCAGGCATCCACTGAGCTTCAGTAATCTGCAGTAATGTATGCACAGGTAAGAACAACCATACTGCTATAATGAATCAGGCATCCACTGAGCTTCAGTAATCTGCAGTAATTTATGCGAAGGTAAGCACAACCTTACTGCAATAATGAATCAGGCATCCACTGAGCTTCAGTAATCTGCAGTAAAGTATGCACAGGTAAGCACAACCATACTGCTATAATGAATCAGGCATCCACCGAGCTTCAGTAATCTGCAGTAATGTATGCACAGGTAAGCACAACCATACTGCAATAATGAATCAGGCATCCACTGAGCTTCAGTAATCTGCAATAATTTATGCACAGGTAAGCACAACCTTCCTGCTATAATGAATCAGGCATCCACTGAGCCTCAGTAATCTGCAGTAATTTATGCACAGGTAAGCACAGCCTTACTGCAATAATGAATCAGGCATCCACTGAGCTTCAGTAATCTGCAGTAATGTATGCACAGGTAAGCACAACCTTACTGCAATAATGAATCAGGCATCCACTGAGCTTCAGTAATCTGCAATAATGTATGCACAGGTAAGCACAACCTTACTGCAATAATGAATCAGGCATCCACTGAGCTTCAGTAATCTGCAGTAATGTATGCACAGGTAAACACAACCATACTGCTATAATGAATCAGGCATCCACTGAGTTTCAGTAATCTGCAGTAATGTATGCACAGGCAAGCACAACCTTACTGCAATAATGAATCAGGCATCCACTGAGCTTCAGTAATCTGCAATAATTTAAGCACAGGTAAGCACAACCATACTGCTATAATGAATCAGGCATCCACTGAGCTTCAGTAATCTGCAGTAATTTATGCACAGGTAAGCACAACCTTACTGCAATAATGAATAAGGCATCCACAGAGCTTCAGTAATCTGCAGTAATGTATGCACAGGTAAGCACAACCTTACTGCAATAATGAATCAGGCATCCACAGAGCTTCAGTAATCTGCAGTAATGTATGCACAGGTAAGCACAACCTTACTGCAATAATGAATCAGGCATTCACTGAGCTTCAGTAATCTGCAGTAATGTATGCACAGGTAAGCACAACCATACTGCTATAATGAATCAGGCATCCACTGAGCCTCAGTAATCTGCAGTAATTTATGCACAGGTAAGCACAACCTTACTGCAATAATGAATCAGGCATCCACTGAGCTTCAGTAATCTGCCGTAATGTATGCACAGGTAACCACAACCTTACTGCAATAATGAATCAGGCATCCACTGAGCTTCAGTAATCTGCAATAATCTATGCACAGGTAAGCACAACCATACTGCTATAATGAATCAGGCATCCACTGAGCTTCAGTAATCTGCAGTAATTTATGCACAAGTAAGCACAACCTTACGGCAATAATGAATCAGGCATCCACTGAGCTTCAGTAATCTGCAGTAATGTATGCACAGGTAAGCACAACCATACTGCTATAATGAATCAGGCATCCACTGAGCCTCAGTAATCTGCAGTAATGTATGCACAGGTAAGCACAGCCTTACTGCAATAATGAATCAGGCATCCACTGAGCTTCAGTAATCTGCAGTAATGTATGCACAGGTAAGCACAACCTTACTGCAATAATGAATCAGGCATCCACTGAACTTCAGTAATCTGCAGTAATGTATGCACAGGTAAGCACAACCTTACTGCAATAATGAATCAGGCATCCACTGAGCTTCAGTAATCTGCAATAATGTATGCACAGGTAAGCACAACCTTACTGCAATAATGAATCAGGCATCCACTGAGCTTCAGTAATCTGCAGTAATGTATGCACAGGTAAGCACAACCTTACTGCAATAATGAATCAGGCATCCACTGAGCTTCAGTAATCTGCAGTAATTTATGCACAGGTAAGCACAACCTTACTGCAATAATGAATCAGGCATCCACTGAGCTTCAGTAATCTGCAGTAATGTATGCACAGGTAAGCACAACCTTACTGCAATAATGAATCAGGCATCCACTGAGCTTCAGTAATCTGAAATAATTTATGCACAGGTAAGCACAACCTTACTGCAATAATAAATCAGGCATCCACTGAGCTTCAGTAATCTGCAATAATGTATGCACAGGTAAGCACAACCTTACTGCAATAATAAATCAGGCATCCACTGAGCTTCAGTAATCTGCAGTAATTTATGCAAAGGTAAGCACAACCTTACTGCAATAATGAATCAGGCATCCACTGAGCTTCAGTAATCTGCAGTAATGTATGCACAGGTAAGCACAACCTTACTGCAATAATGAATCAGGCATCCACTGAGCTTCAGTAATCTGCAGTAATGTATGCACAGGTAAGCACAACCTTACTGCAATAATGAATCAGGCATCCACTGAGCTTCAGTAATCTGCAATAATGTATGCACAGGTAAGCACAACCTTACTGCAATAATAAATCAGGCATCCACTGAGCTTCAGTAATCTGCAGTAATTTATGCACAGGTAAGCACAGCCTTACTGCAATAATGAATCAGGCATCCACTGAGCTTCAGTAATCTGCCGTAATGTATGCACAGGTAACCACAACCTTACTGCAATAATGAATCAGGCATCCACTGAGCTTCAGTAATCTGCAGTAATTTATGCACAGGTAAGCACAACCTTACTGCAATAATGAATCAGGCATCCACTGAGCTTCAGTAATCTGCAGTAATGTATGCACAGGTAAGCACGACCTTACTGCAATAATGAATCAGGCATCCACTGAGCTTCAGTAATCTGAAATAATGTATGCACAGGTAAGCACAACCTTACTGCAATAATGAATCAGGCATCCACTGAGATTCAGTAATCTGCAGTAACTTATGCAAAGGTAAGCACAACCTTACTGCAATAATGAATCAGGCATCCACTAAGCTTCAGTAATCTGCAGTAATGTATGCACAGGCAAGCACAACCTTACTGCAATAATGAATCAGGCATCCACTGAGCTTCAGTAATCTGCAATAATTTAAGCACAGGTAAGCACAACCATACTGCTATAATGAATCAGGCATCCACTGAGCTTCAGTAATCTGCAGTAATTTATGCACAGGTAAGCACAACCTTACTGCAATAATGAATCAGGCATCCACAGAGCTTCAGTAATCTGCAGTAATGTATGCACAGGTAAGCACAACCTTACTGCAATAATGAATCAGGCATCCACAGAGCTTCAGTAATCTGCAGTAATGTATGCACAGGTAAGCACAACCTTACTGCAATAATGAATCAGGCATTCACTGAGCTTCAGTAATCTGCAGTAATGTATGCACAGGTAAGCACAACCATACTGCTATAATGAATCAGGCATCCACTGAGCCTCAGTAATCTGCAGTAATTTATGCACAGGTAAGCACAACCTTACTGCAATAATGAATCAGGCATCCACTGAGCTTCAGTAATCTGCCGTAATGTATGCACAGGTAACCACAACCTTACTGCAATAATGAATCAGGCATCCACTGAGCTTCAGTAATCTGCAATAATCTATGCACAGGTAAGCACAACCATACTGCTATAATGAATCAGGCATCCACTGAGCTTCAGTAATCTGCAGTAATTTATGCACAAGTAAGCACAACCTTACGGCAATAATGAATCAGGCATCCACTGAGCTTCAGTAATCTGCAGTAATGTATGCACAGGTAAGCACAACCATACTGCTATAATGAATCAGGCATCCACTGAGCCTCAGTAATCTGCAGTAATGTATGCACAGGTAAGCACAGCCTTACTGCAATAATGAATCAGGCATCCACTGAGCTTCAGTAATCTGCAGTAATGTATGCACAGGTAAGCACAACCTTACTGCAATAATGAATCAGGCATCCACTGAACTTCAGTAATCTGCAGTAATGTATGCACAGGTAAGCACAACCTTACTGCAATAATGAATCAGGCATCCACTGAGCTTCAGTAATCTGCAATAATGTATGCACAGGTAAGCACAACCTTACTGCAATAATGAATCAGGCATCCACTGAGCTTCAGTAATCTGCAGTAATGTATGCACAGGTAAGCACAACCTTACTGCAATAATGAATCAGGCATCCACTGAGCTTCAGTAATCTGCAGTAATTTATGCACAGGTAAGCACAACCTTACTGCAATAATGAATCAGGCATCCACTGAGCTTCAGTAATCTGCAGTAATGTATGCACAGGTAAGCACAACCTTACTGCAATAATGAATCAGGCATCCACTGAGCTTCAGTAATCTGAAATAATTTATGCACAGGTAAGCACAACCTTACTGCAATAATAAATCAGGCATCCACTGAGCTTCAGTAATCTGCAATAATGTATGCACAGGTAAGCACAACCTTACTGCAATAATAAATCAGGCATCCACTGAGCTTCAGTAATCTGCAGTAATTTATGCAAAGGTAAGCACAACCTTACTGCAATAATGAATCAGGCATCCACTGAGCTTCAGTAATCTGCAGTAATGTATGCACAGGTAAGCACAACCTTACTGCAATAATGAATCAGGCATCCACTGAGCTTCAGTAATCTGCAGTAATGTATGCACAGGTAAGCACAACCTTACTGCAATAATGAATCAGGCATCCACTGAGCTTCAGTAATCTGCAATAATGTATGCACAGGTAAGCACAACCTTACTGCAATAATAAATCAGGCATCCACTGAGCTTCAGTAATCTGCAGTAATTTATGCACAGGTAAGCACAGCCTTACTGCAATAATGAATCAGGCATCCACTGAGCTTCAGTAATCTGCCGTAATGTATGCACAGGTAACCACAACCTTACTGCAATAATGAATCAGGCATCCACTGAGCTTCAGTAATCTGCAGTAATTTATGCACAGGTAAGCACAACCTTACTGCAATAATGAATCAGGCATCCACTGAGCTTCAGTAATCTGCAGTAATGTATGCACAGGTAAGCACGACCTTACTGCAATAATGAATCAGGCATCCACTGAGCTTCAGTAATCTGAAATAATGTATGCACAGGTAAGCACAACCTTACTGCAATAATGAATCAGGCATCCACTGAGATTCAGTAATCTGCAGTAACTTATGCAAAGGTAAGCACAACCTTACTGCAATAATGAATCAGGCATCCACTAAGCTTCAGTAATCTGCAGTAACTTATGCACAGGTAAGCACAGCCTTACTGCACCATGATGAATCAACCTCTTTGAATCTTTATAATGCTGGATACACACGGTTCGTTCCCGCACTCGATTCCCGTCGATGCGTCGCTCCATTCCCATCGATTTGTTTATTTCCGACATGTCTGATTCGCGTTTCGATGGATCGTTAGGTCGATTTGCCATACTTTACATGGCAATTGACCTAAAAAATCATCGAAATGTGCTCGGAAATGTTCGGGAATAATCGATTAGTCGGGAATCGAGCGGCGCATTCGATGCGGGAACGAACCGTGTGTATTCAGCATAAAACAGATCTATACTTCCTTAGCAGAGTGAGCTATTGCATAGTTACAAGCGTGCCCCTTTGTTTGATTTGTAACATTTACAAATTATATTATGACAAACCTTGAAGAGATAGCCATTCTTGATTTTATTCTGTACATTGTCAAACTCAGACATGTATCCACACATTATTGCATACCTGGAAAAAAAAAGAAGATAAAAATGACCTTTGTATTTGTACACCTGTATACAGGAAAAAAACTATCATAATTAATAAGCAGTTATGTCTAATAAAGCTAAAATCCAGACGTACGTGAGAGAGAGGAGGAGGTTAGGATAGGACATGCAAAAAGGGGGTGGATAGGATAAGACACAGCAGAAGGGGATGGTTAGGGTTGGGCACAGAAGAGAGGAGGTCATGGTAAGGCACACAGAAGGAGATGGTTGGGGTTGGGCACAGAAGAGGGGGGGGGGGGGGTTAGGATAAGACACAGCAGAATGGTTAGGGTTAGGCACAGAAGGAGGGAGATTAGGATAAGACACAGTAGAAGGGATCGGTTAAGGTTAGGCACACAGAAGTGGATGGATAGGATAAGACACGGCAGAAGGGAATGGTTAGGATTAGGCACAGAAGAAGGAGGGAGGTTAGGATGAGACTCAGCCGAAGGGGATGGTTAAGATTAGGCACACAGAAGGGGATGAATAGGATAAGACACAGCAGAAGCGGGTCGTTGGGGTTAGGCACACAGAAAGGAATAAACAGGATAAGACACACAGAAGGGTATGGTCAGGGTTAGGCACAGAAGAATGGGGAGGTTAGCATAAGTCACACAGAAGGAGATGGTCGGGGTTAGGCACTGAAGAGTGGGGAGGTTAGGTTAAGACACACAAGGGTATGGTCAGGGTTAGGCACAGAAGAGTGGGAGGTTAGGATAAAAGACACAGCAGAAGGGTACAACCACCTCTATTGAGCAGTGTGAAATCATGTGAAAAGTGGCTGCAGTGTGTCCCAATGGAAAAGTATGATGTCTGCCAAACCTCCATATACAGTGGTTTGCAAAAGTATTCGGCCCCCTTGAAGTTTTCCACATTTTGTCATATTACTGCCACAAACCTGAATCAATTTTATTGGAATTCCATGTGAAAGACCAACACAAAGTTGTGTACATGTAAGCAGTGGAACGAAAATCATCCGTGATTCCAAACATTTTTTACAAATAAATAACTGCAAAGTGGGGTGTGCGTAATTATTCAGCCCCATTTGGTCTGAGTGCAGTCAGTTGCCCATAGACATTGCCTGATGAATGCTAATGACTAAATAGAGTGCACCTGTGTGTAATCTAATGTCAGTACAAATACAGCTGCTCTGTGACGGCCTCAGAGGTTCTCTAAGAGAATATTGGGTGCAACAACACCATGAAGTCCAAAGAACACACCAGACAGGTCAGGGATAAAGTTATTGAGAAATTTAAAACAGGCTTGGGTTACAAAAAGATTTCCAAAGCCTAGAACATCCCACGGAGCACTGTTCAAGCGATCACTCAGAAATGGAAGGAGTATGGCACAACTGTAAACCTACCAAGACAAGGCCGTCCACCTAAACTCACAGGCCGAACAAGGAGAGCGCTAATCAGAAATGCAGTCAAGAGGCCCATGGTGACTCTGGATGAGCTGCAGAGATCTACAGCTCAGGTGGGGGAATCTGTCCATAGGACAACTATTAGTCGTGCACTGCACAAAGTTGGCCTTTATGGAAGAGTGGCAAGAAGAAAGCCATTGTTAACAGAAAAGCATAAGAAGTCCCGTTTGCAGTTTGCCAAAAGCCATGTGGGAGACACAGCAAACATGTGGAAGAAGGTGCTCTGGTCAGATGAGGCCAAAACACTGCACATCACTCTCAACACACCATCCCCACTGTCAAATATGGTGGTGGCAGCATCATGCTCTGGGGGTGCTTCTCTTCAGCAGGGACAGGGAAGCTGGTCAGAGTTGATGGGAAGATGGATGAAGCCAAATACAGGGCAATCTTGGAAGAAAACCTCTAAAGCCCCATCTACACTATGGGACATTGCAGCGATCCGGCAGCAATCGCTGCAATGTCCCATAGTGCCGCCGGATCACCTCTTCCGCGTGCCCGCCGCGTCCCCGCTCGCCACGCGTGCGCCGCCATCAATACCCGCTCGATTCCCGCTCGTCCCCGCGCCGCGCCGCTTATCTTCCGCTCGATTCCCTGCCATTGTCCCCTAGCGGGGACCGAGCAGGGAATCGGCGGAAGCAAGATCCGTCCTGTCGGATCTTATCAATCGAGCCGCATCAGCGGCTTGATTGATAAGGAGCATCGCGGCCGCATCTACGCGTGTAGATGCGGCTTTAAAGTCTGCATGACTTGAGACTGGGGCGGAGGTTCACCTTCCAGCAGGACAACAACTTCAAACATAAAGCCAGGGCAACAATGGAATGATTTAAAACAAAACATATCCATGTGTTAGAATGGCCCAGTCAAAGTCCAGATCTAAATAGAATCAAGAATCCGTGGCAAGATCTGAAAACTGCAGTTCACAAACGCTGTCCATCTAATCTGACTGAGCTGGAGCTGTTTTGCAAAGAAGAATGGGCAAGGATTTAAGTCTCTAGATGTGCAAAGCTGGTAGAGACATACCCTAAAAGACTGGCAGCTGTAATTGCAGCAAAAGGTGGTTCTACAAAGTATTGACTCAGGGGGCTGAATAATTACGCACACCCCACTTTGCAGTTATTTTTTTTTTTTTTTTTTTAAATATTTGGAAATCTGTATGATTTTTGTTCCACTTCTCACGTGTGCACCACTTTGTATTGGTCTTTCACATGGAACTCCAATAAAATTGATTCAGGTTTGTGGCAGAAATGTGACAAAATGTGGAAAACTTCAAAAGTGCCAAATACTTTTGCAACCCACTGTAAAGGAGATAATTCAAAATAAAATGTAAACAAAGCAAACTTTCTAACTTTGCAACAATTAAGTTGTGGGACTGAAAAGGATTTACCATTCTGTATCAGAACATCTGGAGATGGATAGTGAGTTTGAATTCAAAATGACAAAATCTTTTTTCAGCTTGTGTAAGACCGTTCTAACAATTTATTTCCTGGATAGCATTACGGTACAATACTCTATTGCTATTGGATAGCATTAATCATTCACCAGTTACTTGTTGCCTGGAGTTATCCTTTAAACTACCGTATATTGCAAAAGTGCATATTATGCAATAATACCCAGCCTCTCAGCTGCTTTATTATGCCCGGGACAAATACCTCCATAAAAGAGAAGAAATTGAGAGCTCTGTTAGTGTTTCACACTTATGGTTTGCATTTTATTTATGTACACAATAGATGCTTTCTATGAATATTATTTCTGCTTAAAATAAGCATCTGTGGAGATCACCAAATGATAATACAAAGCCAACATCTGTTGAATATATATTGAAATAAAACTCTTCCATTAAGGTACACTTGAAACATTCTATAGGAGTAGTGGCCACCTCTGAACAATATGGTTTCTAGGTGCTGATTACAAAACATCTGCACTTGAAAGCTCAGCTCCCATACAGTTCTGTTGTGCCACTCCGCACTAAGCTCCTTGTCAGCCCTCAGACTTAACCATTTCCTTGAAAAATAGATTCAAGCTAGTCAAAACAGTCTATCCTGAAAGCATGACATAACCAGCACAATTGCAGCAAAGCTTTCAAAGATTCAGCAAATTCCAAAGGGAAAACCTTGTAGCCTACTCCTTTATGTCCACAGTAGCCAAAGTGAATACTATAGAGCCCAGTTTCAGGGGAGGTCTATTATAAAGGCATCTCATGTAGTGCCGCTGATCACCCTCTTTTTCCTGCTGCAGGACTGCATAGCCACACCGTACTGCTTGTGGTGGGAACAGGAGAGTCACTTACTTGTCATACTGTGTAGAACATATGTCAGTAAATTGTATTGGTCCATGGAGGTAGAGGGGTATAAGGCTGTCTTGTTCCTGCTGTAAACTGCTGGCAAGGAGGACAATGGTGGTGAGCTGTCACTTGAACAGGGCTGGGCAGAGCAGTAGGCAAAGAGTCAGTATGGGGGCACCTCAAAGGTCTGCCACAAGGCACTAGAACTTGTAATTATGCCCCTAGAGATTGGGTTAAAATTAATTGACAGGTACAAGAACTTTCAAGCAAAGGTGGAGAACACACCAAGGATTCTGACGAGTTGCCCTGGATATCTGCTCCATTTTTTCTGCAGTTGTTTTTGAACAATTAGCCTCACCATGTCTCCACTGTACAGGAAGCTAAATATTCTGATGCCCTATTGTGGTCTCTCCCCTGACAACTGGAGCATGGGTACAGCAGACCACCACATACTAAAAACTCCCCTGAATAGTGTCAATAACTTGAATACTAGAAGGAGGTGCACACCAGAAAAATTGTCCATGGAGTTCAGTGGTCTGAATTACTAATTAATCTCTAGAGTTCTCCAAACACTTCCAGGGAAGATGTGCTAAGTGATTCAGCAGTACTGTCTGCTATTATGTAGTAAAGATTGCAGCCCTTACTTGGGGGTCATAGATATAGTGAAAATATAAGTTTTTTCTCCTATGTAAGAGTACCTTGAGTCCACCATACAACCATATCCAGCGATCTGACCTGGAAGGCCAATACTACCTCTACCCAGAGAAAAGCCCAGCAGGGACTCCGCTAACTGAAGATGTTTGGTATGACACAGAAGCTTCTGGCAAACTTCTATTTGGCCTCTATTGAATCGGTTTATCCTGGTCCGGTATGCTGGCTCCTCCACCAGCCAAAGAAACAAACTACAGAGGTTCATCAGATCAGTGGAAAGGATCACTGGGAAACCCCTCCCACCACTGGACCTCCTCTACAACTCCAGACAGCGCTTCAGAGCAATACAGGTAGCTAGCGACTCCACATGCCTAGGCCATCGCTTCTTCAGTCAGCTCCCATCAAGCCGGAGATTTCGGGCAATCTCCACCAGGACCTCAAGGCATAGGAAGTGTTTTTTCCCCTCGGCTGTCAACCTCTTGAACTCCCTTCAACCGACCCCCCCCCTTCCCACCCAGTGCCCCTTGCCCCCCCAGCCCCCCAAGCTAGTTGTTGCAACAATCTGTAATTTGAGTGACTGCCTCTTCAACGTATCTTGCATACACTGCTGTATATTGTATACTGTATATTGTGTTCACTCTGCTGTTTATTGTGTGTCCTATCTCCTATTTGTGTCCTGTGATGTGCCAAATCCAATTCCGAGAATGACCCAGTCGTGTTTGGCAAATAAAATATTTCTGATTCTGAAGTTTTCTCCTAGGAGATCATTTTCACATACTGTTTAAAATATGTTTTCAGCACTCTGCAATTTAAAAAGTACCAAAAGGTAGATGCAAAGGTACTGACAAAAGTATTCTGAGTATTTTCTTGCTTGCTGTCGGCTTAAAAGGCATTTTATTGATAAGATGTGAAAATATCACCAAGGAGGAAACTTGGAGAAAAAGTTAATTGGATTGGGCCTACCATCTCTTCTATGCCATTTTTGTTTCAGGTTGTTGGGGATGCTGCACAACAAACACTAATTCACAGAACTACCGGTGACTCCAACGTCTAATAAAGCTCAAGCAAGCACAGCAATTAAGTCAACATTTCTTTATTTAACTAAATCTTAGAGCTAGTTCACAGTGGTAGGTTGTGTTGCAGAATAATTCTGCATGACATCTCACTGCCCAAGCTCTATGCCCAGTCTACATTGCAGTGCACACACATTAACACCTGCATTATGCAACGCACCACTGTGAATCCAGCTTAACGTGAATTGCCATATTGCCAGCACCTGTTAATTGCTACAGGTAATGTTAAATTACAAATTAGAGCATCACATGCTTCGTAAACAGTCATTTTGTACAGTTTTGTTAAGGTGCCAATAATTTTTTCTGGGCCACGTTTGACGTTTTGAATGGAACGTCTTAGATTTTCTTCTCTCTGCTTTTTTGTGTTCTTCCAGTGCTAATAAAAGACATAAACATGACTATATTAAATAGTTTGTTATTGGAACAATGATCTGGGAGAAGTGGTGTTATTTCTGACATAAATGTATGGGTGCCAATATTTTTGGCCTCGACTCTTTTAAGCCAGAAAAAAAAAATGAGTTTTACTCACCTGGGGCTACCATCCCCCTGCAGCAGTCCTGTGCCCTCGCAGCCACTCACTAATCCTCTGGTCCCCCACTGCCAGCTAGTTTCGTGTTTGCCGACAGGCCCGTCAGGATTGGCCACGCGTAGCTTTTTCCGCATTCCAGGCTGTAATTAGCGCTATTGTGGGCCGCAATGCGTACAAGAATACGCATTGCCGCATATCTATGCGTGCGTAATGTGGTAACGCGTATTTTTTACGCGATGCAGCCCGCAATAGCGCTAATTACAGTCGGGAATGCGGAAAAAGCTACGCGCGGCCAGTCCTGACGGGCCTGTCGGCAAAAACGAAACTAGCTGGCAGCGGGGGACCAGAGGATTAGTGAGTGGCTGCGAGGGCACAGGACTGCTGCAGGGGGCTGGTAGAAGCCCCAGGTGAGTAAAACTCATTTTTTTTTTCTGGCTTAAGTGTCTCTTTAAGCGGAACCGAACTCTTGAACGGCACACAATGAAAAGCCTTTTTTCCACATAAACTCCCAGAAGAAATTAACTTCTCTGTGTTTGTTTAGGCAGATCAATGTGTCTAATTACTTCAAATCAGAAACTGTGAGTCTATTCACAGGAGAGCTCTGCCAAGGCAGCTCTCCACATAGTAAACACCGTTTCAGTGCCTTCTACAAAAGTGGAACCAAGTAAAATTTAAGGTTTTGTTAGGATTTCCATAAATTGTAATGAAGAAAAACTTTTCTCCATAAAGGTTATCATGCTTTGGCTAAGCTTTTGGAGCAGAGACGAAGTTCTGAGTTTGGAGTGTAGAAAATTACATACCTACTTACTGTAACAAGAGGGAAGCCTCTGGATCCTAATAAGGCTTCCCTCTGGTCCCTCATTGCCGCTCGAACACTCTAAAGATTACCAAGGCTTTGCCGGTAATCTGATTGAGGGTGCGCTACTCTTCAAGCACAAGCACGGCCGTACTGTGCCTGCGCAAGTACAGGTGAGCATGCGCAGTAAGCCAGAGCCACTCGTGCATGAGTAGCTATGTACTAATGCACAGGAGTGGCCGTGCTCGAGCAACTGCAACACGGCCACACTTGTGCCAAAAGTGGCACTGCTCTAACCAGTTGGAGAATACTGGGTAGCGACGGAGGATCAGAGGACCGCATGGTGCCTTCTCCTAAGGTAATAGTTTCTGAACCTGAGCTTTGGCTCAGGTTCTTTTTAAGTCTTACCAAATAGTTTATTCCTAATGAGCTTTAGTAACAGACCAGAAAGCTTCTAACTAACTTTACTATCAATAAAATGAGAGATATATTAACCACTTAAGGACCAGGGGTTTTTCTAATGATCGGTGCTGCGTGGGCTCTACAGCCCGCAGCACCGATCAGGATTGTGGCCGGGCGATCAGACTTCGGCTATTACGGAGTAGCGGGGGGGGCTCCTCAAAGCCCCCCTCCGCAGCCATTTCCGCCCTCTCTCCGCTTACCTCCATCTCCCTCTTGTTCTGTAATGCGCAGGACGGAAGTCCGTCCTGCGCATCCTAGGATAGGCTTTGGCCTATCAGATGCCGGCGATCCCCGGCCAATCAGAGGCCCGGGATCGCCGATCTGCATTACGGCGCTGCTGCGCAGCAGCGCCGTATGATGTAAACAGCGGGGATTTCTTCCCCGCGTGTTTACATTTCGCCGGTGAGCCGCGATCGGCGGCTCTCCGGCTGTTTACGGAGACACCCTCCGTGAACTGGCATGGAAAGGCCGCTCGATCGAGCAGCCGTTTCCATGCTATACCACTAACGACCCGCCGACGCCTATCGGCGTTAGGCGGCCGTTAAGTGGTTAAATAATGAAAGAAAAAAAATCATCTAGCACTATACAAGCACTAAAGTCACCTTGATCATCATGAGAACTGCATTTGACCATTGCCTTAACAGTTACTTGAGACACGGCGTTCCTGAATAGCACATTCCACAGCACAGACAGAGACTGTCTGTTCCCGAGTCTATTCACCGGGTGCCCCTCACAGAACCCTTTCAATGAAGTGGCTCACACATGCTGCTCTACCCACTGAGAACTGGGCACAGGTCATCGTCTCACACCACAAAATCATCCAAACACTTTTCAGATGTTCCTTGCTTTCTCACCCCACGCTGAAACCTGACACATTACAAACCATCTAGCAAAGAAAAAGAGGAAAAAAAGAACAAAACTACCAAATAAAAAATTACCTTACATTTGGTTATTTTTATGCTACAAACCAGAAAACAACTACCAGCCTAATTATTAGGCGGTTATTAATCTGCCAGTGAAAGGCAATCTCGCAGTTCTTCGAAAAGTAAACACGGTAGTTGGCCTTGCGTGAGTCTTGGCAAGACTGTCAAACATTGTGAGGAAGGATGCAGAGTGTGATCAAAGAACACTGAAAAGAATCTGGCTAATCTTGCTGGTGCTCCTGTCAGCTGCAGCGGTGGCGTGCAAGGACTTCTCACATGAAGAGGGTGTAGAAACTGGAGGGGTCAATAAAGTTCATTTCTTAAAGAGACAGAGCTTCAATAACTTAACGGAAATAATAGAAGTAGGTAGCTCAGAGGTTCCTGGCAGTTTCTAAAAGCTACAAGGTTTGATATTTTTTCTTTCTCATTATCAGCGTAACTAAGCAAATGCTTCTCAATTATGTAGGCAAAAGGAATACTTTAATGTATATAATTTAGTAGAAGCACTGCTTCAGCTTGGATTTGAATATTTACTGGTCAACTTGAGGTAGCAGATAATATTTATTATTATTCTAGTGGTAAATTTGTACATTTCAGGACATGGCTAATGTTCTCCTGTGATTGTCGCGCTTTGAAAGTCATGTAACGGATTGTTGTGTCTAGTTACTAAGGCTATCAGCAACGTTGACAGGCATGTTTGCATGTACTTTCTAATAATAGGGGAGGATTAGACCCATCATGGTTTGCTGTGTAGATTTGTTCTGCAATTCAATATCAAAGGTACATGGTTTTATGTAAACATCTGCATCTAACAGTTCCTTACAGTGAACCTGAAGAGAAAAAACTTGCTTCAGGTTACTTACCTAGAGGGAATGCTCTGTACACCACAGTCTTCCCTCCGTCATCTTGGTCTAGCGCCGTTCCCCGTAGAAGCTATTTAAATGTACTTCTTATTTGTATGTGTACACAAGTATTTTACAATTTTTTGTGATAGTAGCCCTCTAATTAAAGATCCTTAAAGTGAGCTATGTGGGTGCATCAGGTTCGCCCATGGGTCTGTCAATATTTATGACCAGTGTCTAACATTAGAATGGCAGAAGTGCGCATTTAAGAAAAAAGTTATCCTTTAATAATAATGATAAACACACAATGCCATGATATGGCTGAAAATTACTGAGGTGAATATGGGAAAAAATAACAACCCATAAACTGGATAACTGAGATCTTTTAGTACTGCACTCAGCTTTCTCTGTATAATAAGCAGTTCCCGCTATGACACAGTGACAAATAGGGAGGGGAAGTACATTAAATGGAGGAGACCAGACACGTGTACATGGCAGCTTGCAGCCGGGTCACTTTGGTGCATGGTGAGTCGGGTGACGGCGGCGTTAATTACTATTTCCCCTCATATCAACTCTGAGGTAGAAGTAATGTGGGGTCCGGCAATCGCCAGATCCCCGAATTAACCATAAACGGGCCGCAGACTAGTGTATTACTGCTATAGCCGTGGCAAATTACGGTGCCACGCCCCAAAAAGCTCTGCCTCAGCCAGTAGACCGTGGCGTCTCCACAAATTTTCTAAATCTGCGTACATTGTGTGGCTGTAGTGATTCCCACTACTTTGAGAACACTTTAATGTGATCTCAGAGCAATTACTCTACGAGCTTAAATTACCAATATACTGAAGGAAAGTGGTAATATAAAACATATATTACATATTCTTACATATGTAAAAATCTTCCCTATTCTTATGCAATACTACTGTATATCATTTCCTGATTACTTTTAGTCTCAAAATAAGTAAACGAAAACAAATTATACAGAGCCATCAAGAGACCATTATAGTATCCACAGGTGAAAACCAACTAGCACATACAGAAAAATGAGGGTCCAAGCAACAGCTGTCTATGACCACTCCAATTTTTAAACCAGCCTTTCTCAAACAGTTATGACTGGAGGAACCCTTCCAAAAAATGTTAGATCTCGGGGAACCCTGCATACAAAATTATATCCTTATTTTACTATGATAGATAAGATGACATTTTCAAACAAAATGTTTCCGGTTTTCCTGAAATCCAGTTTATTTTGACAGATATGTTAGCCTACTTTTCAGTAATTATTAGCCTGAAATAACAAATGCAGCAATTGTTACCATCTACATAAGAAATGCAGCAATCACTACTCTCCCTTCCCCCATGTAAGGATAGCCATAATCATCAAGCCCCCAATACAAAAATCATTACCATTCTATAAGTGCTGTCATCATGTCTCCATTATACAATGTGTGGGCACCTTTTCCTCATATAGCATGTGGCATCTGCTACTAACTTCCCTTCCCCCACTTACAGCACTTGGCTCCGGTTCCCCAACGTCCCTACCATACAACTTACCAGCCATTTTCTCCAGCATCCCCCACATATAACTTACCAATCACTTCCCTAACACTCACTAACAGCTTCAGTTTCCTCCTCTGACACTGATTCGCTCTCTCAAATGTCCCTGGCAGGTGCATGCAAGCCAGACTTAAGAAAGAAAAAAAAAAACCTTCAGCAATGCACTGCAGTCCATATTGATTCACCAGCCACATCACTGATGAACCAGGATTACTTTGTCCCGTGGAAGAAAAAAAAAACCTATTTCCCTACAGAAATGACTTTTTACTAGCTTGCACCGCAGTACTCAGTATTTAAGTGCTTATTACATTTGCACAGGGATGTTAAGGAGTGGAGAATGACAATTTACAACCCAAGAAGTGGGGAGGGGGGAGAATAAAAAAAACCAAAAAGCATAAACACTGAAAACAAAAAAGATAAGCACACAAGTACACATAATACTGTATTAATATAATACAGGGTAAGCTTAAACGCTACATACTCAGACTGACATTCTAGAATCTTAAAACGGAGTCAATAATGCAAAGGACATCTGAAGTGAAAATAAACTGATGAGAAAAACAATTGTATCCATCCTCTTCCTCCTAAAATGACTTTTTTAGATATCCCACAGTTTTATTTTATTTTTAAATCTAGTTTTTAAGTTTTTATTGTTTCATTGTCTCTGCTCAATGACACCTTCATTGAAGTATGCTAAAGCTCAAATCTATGCATTATTGACCCTTTTTATCTCTTTCCTGCTCACAGAAGCCATTTACTGACAGCAAAGTATTTTATGGCTGTAATTAGTTATCAGTGAGGGTTATGCTATAGTCTGACCCAGTCCCACCCGGTCACGACCCGGACAGAAACTCACTTGCATACCTGATATTTAACTCTTTTAGGCAGAGAAAGAAAAAAGGAACACAGCATAGTTATTTGTGTGCTAGGCACTGTACATACACAAGTCTATCTCATCATGTCACATGTCACCTTGGTTGTCCTTTAAGTCATTTTATGCACACTGAAAGTGACACTGAAGCGAAAAATAAACGTATGATATAATGAATTGTATGTGTAGTATAGCTACAAAATAGAACATTAGCAGCCAAGAAGAGAGTCTCATATTTGTATTTTTCTTAATAGAGCTTTTTGTTTTATAACATTGCATAATTCTGTCATATTTGCAGTTTGAAAACCACACTCTGTATTTTAAACTAGAAAACAAAGCAGATATAATGACCCTTTGAACTTTCCTGTAGTAAAACCTTAAACAACCAAGAAACCGTGAGAGGCAGGTTGAGATAAGAGCTTCAGAAAGCCGGACTATCTTTGACCCCAAGCTCAGAGAAGCACTTTTGCAAACATAACAGCTGATGTTTCTTACCTCTTCCTGTACTGAATACAATATGAGATTATTTTCTTTGCTACTAATGTTCTATTTCTTAGCTGTAGAACACATACAATTCATTATCTTATAAGTTTATTTCCACTTCAGGTTTGCTTTAATTATCAAGTACACAATCACTTTAAATACTTGTAGGTAATTAATAATCTTACACAGCAGCAGAATTTCAGTGTTCTCACTCAATAATCAGCATGGGTACATTGTCCAGGGGAATCTACAATCTCACATCTGGCTTGTGTATGAAAACGAGGTGATTCCTCTTATTCCGCAGCAGCTAATCAGAAAAACTCAACATACCATAACTAAACGGATTGCAGCCAGAAAGAAAACAACGAAAAGGGAACAGGATTATCCAACACCTCCTAGACTTTGTTTCTCTTTGCGTGACAAGGAGATAGAGTGAGACTCGTTAAAACTGGTTAAGGCCAAAGGGTTTAAGGTAATTAGGATGTGTGGTCTGAAGAGATTGTCATATATTTCACCAACAAGCACGCATGGTCACTTATCTGCTATTAGCTGGCTGCAGGCTCTGCTATTCAACAACTTAATGGGAAAATATGCTGAACAAAAAAGGCAAACTAAGTAAATATGAAAATATTGCAGCTAATGAAAATAATGCTAATATTATACTGTATAGTACAGTTCCTAGTAACTACAGCAACAGAAAGAGATTTATTAAAGGGGTTCGGGGGGGGGGGGGGGGTTGAAAATAAAAATGGACACTTACCTGGGGCTTCTATCGGCCCCCTGTAGCTGTAATGTCCCGCGCCGTCCTCCAACAATGTTCCGTTGCCTGCCGCCCGTCCCAGTCTGATATTCGTCTAAGAAGACGAATAGTTCTCGCTCTTGCGCGTCATCAGGAGCTTACTGTGCAGGTACAGTACAAGGAAACTTCGTACTGCGCAGTAAGATGCCAATGATGTGCGCGGGAGCGAGCACGCGCATGGCCACGCCCGCGCAGCCGCAGTATAATTAGACGGCGGATTAGACCGGGGACCGGTGGCGGGGAACAGAGCATCGTTGGAGGAAGGCGTGGGACATTACAGCTGCAGGGGCCAATAGAAGCCCCAGGTAAGTGTCCGTTTTTATTTTCAACCCCACCCACAGAACTCCTTAAGCCATGTTAAAGAGGCACTGTAGTGACATATAGTATAATGCTGTAAGTTATTCAGGATACCCACTTTTCCAGAAATTTTCCTAGATTCAGCATAAGAAACACTGCCTATATGTACATATTGCTGTATATTGGCTGTATGTTGGTCTGTAGCCCCGTCTTCACAGTGATACATAGCCTAGGCTATTTAGCTGTGCAGCATTCTCCTCCAAAAGCATTCTGGGAGAACAGGTATTATTTGTACTGGCTTTGGAACTCTCAGTAAACAAACATTCTGTAGAGTTCGCCTGACAGAACTAAAGATGTTGCCACATGTGATAAAATGTCATAATGTAAATAGGGGGGAGGAAAGATTTTGTAATGGATAAACACTGACTAAATCATTTGTAAATTAATATTGTAAAAAAATAAGCAATTTTATTCTTTACGTTATTTTCACTACCGTTCCTCTTTAACCACTTGAGGACTGCAGTGTTAAACCCCCCTAAAGGCCAGGCCATTTTTTACAAAATGGCCCACTGCAGCTTTAAGGGCTCACTGCAGGGCCGCACAACTCAGCACACAGGTGATTCCCCGCCTCTTTTCTCCCCACCAGTAGAGCTTTTTGTCTTTATTTTTAAATAAATTTACTTTTTTTTTATCCCTCTCCCTCCCCCCATCAGCCTATCAGCGCGATCGGCTGTGATAGGCTTAAGCCTATCACAGCGGATCACTTTTGTGCCTCTGGGGAAGGGGCAGCCGAGTGACACGGCTGTCCCCTGTACAGCGCTGCATTAGAGCATAGCGGTGTACACTGTAAATAAACCGCGGTTTCGCCATCTAACAGTCTCCTTGTGGCAATCGCCGCTGGGAGGCTGATGGCAAAGCGGATCTCCGTCATTCAAGCGGGGATGCACGCGCATCGGCGTGCGCGATCACTTGAAAACTCCGCCCCCCAGGACTGCACACCAATCGGCGCTAGGCAGTCCTGGGGTTGCCACCGCGTCCACGCCAATTGTCATGGAGCGGTCTTTAAAGAGAAACTCCAACCAAGAATTTAACTTTATCCCAATCAGTAGCCGATACCCCCTTTTACATGAGAAATCTATTGCTTTTCACAAACAGACCATCAGGGGTCTCTGTATGACTGATATTGTGGTGAAACCCCTCCCACAAGAAGCTCTGAGGACCGAGGTACTTTTGACAGTTTGCCACAATGTAACAAGGTTCGCAGACAGGCAATGGCTGTTTACAGCTGTCTCAAACTGCCAAACCAGCTAGCAGCAGCTACATAACCTGCCCACAGTAAAAATGTCATCATGTAATGTCAGAATGTAAATCGGGGAGATTAAAGATTTTACAATGAGCAAACTCTGACTAAATCATTTATACATAATTATTGTAAAAATGAAGCACTTTTTTTATTACACTATTTTCACTTTAAGTGGTTAAAGAATGTCTTTCAATAGGACGATATTTAATTAAATGTCCCAGATTAGGCACAAATCTTTTCCTAGATCTGTGTAGACAATGGTTGAAAAGCTCATTTACATCTGTGTAGGAGGCTCCTTGACTAGCTGATGACGAATAAATCCCTTTAAAGGGAAACGTTATAATTACCTATTCTGTCTTGTCCCCCAAAGTTCCCCCTGAATCAGCTTGCTTACGGCATATAGCCCCATATAGCCCCAGCCCCCTGAAAAAAGCAATAATGGGCCCTAATGTGTACCTTGTATGGGGTAAACATTTGTTATTCATTCTGGATAGGGCTCTCATGGCGGCAGCCATTACTCATCTAATGTAAATGCTAAGGCAATGGAGCTAAAAGCACCCACTTTGGAATGGCTATGAGGGTCCAATACTGACTTGTTTTGCTTCCTGACCATGATAAGCTTAAACGAGCACTATTTCAAGCATTTTATATTGTCTTTAGCAGGTCATTGGCAGTTATGATCATCATAAAGGTGCCCATTGATGGCACAATTTTTCATTCAGATTCAATCTTTCAACATACTTTTTATGATCAAATTGAATAGAAAACTGTGCTATTTGTGGCACAAAATTTTGTCGATCGGAAAAGGAAAAATGTATCGATTCGAAAGTTGGATTTTATGATCTAATTGGAATGTAAAAACTCCTTAAATCGTTACGTTAATGGGAACAATCAATAATTACCTTCCGATTAGTCACGATCTTTCAAATTGTGTTGAAAGATTGCATCTGATGAAAAAATTGTGCTGTTAATGGGCATCTTAAGCAACAACTCAAAAAAGTGTTTGGATGTATTTATAACAAATCTATACAATAATAATAAACAATACTTAAGGACATGTGGATTGAGTGGGATATGGAGGCAGCCACATTTATTTACTTTTAAACAATATCATTTGCCTAGTGACCTGCTGATCTCTTGGGCTGCAGTAGTGTCTACATCACACACGTGAAACAAGCATGTGGGTCAGCTAATCAGACTTCAGTCAGGAAAACGTGATCTGCATGCTTGCTCAGGGTCTATGGCAAAAGGTATTAGAGGAGGAGTATCAGCAGGACTGCCAGGAAACTGGCATTGTTAAGAGGAAATAAATATGGCAGCCTCTATAACCCTATCAGTTCCGGTGTGCTGTAACCCCCTACTCCCTATGTCTCCTACCTGATCACGCATCTCCATTACTGTGTACACCCATCATATGGATCTGAGTGAACTAGACTTGCCTAATCTCCATGCTCACATCCAGTGACTGACTGAGCATTACCTTGTACTATAATGTGCTGTGTGATCTGTTTTTTCTTGTATTCCTGTATTGTCTTATTGTTGTATGTCACCTCTAAATATTGTCTGTCACCTTAACTAATGTACAGCGCTGCGAATATGTTGGCGCTTTATAAATACAATAAATCAATAAATAAAAAATAAAACACCTTTGTGTGTTAAAAAAATGAAAATCAGTCTATTGTCTATTAAAGTGAAATTCCTTGGTTTTCAGTATGTCAGATGAAATAACTGTACGTTATAACAAATATTTTCAGGTAATGTAGTCAGTTGTAAAATGATATCTTGTTGTGGCATTGACTGCAGTTCCCCAGTAGTTATAATGATATATTCTTCTACAAAAGGCTAAGTGCGCCCTCTACTGGAAACAGATTTCCTTACACAGTCTGTACACTCAACCGTGCAAGGGATCATTTTAGAAAATTTGATCTGTCTGAAATTTCTCCGCTGTTAGATGAAGATGATTTCTTACTTTGAAAATAATAGTAATAAAACAAAAACACATGGAGAATGGTTGTTAAAAGCATGATTTTTTTTAAATAAAAAAGAATAACAATTACTTCTCTTGATAGAGTAAAGATTGAAAAAGCAAGGGGAGGAAACAGAAAGACTTGGAAAAACCGCCTGCGTTCTAAATTTTATTATTCAGTATGTTTTTTTCACTACAGTTCCTCTAAAAATTGAACTTTAACCAAGGGTTGAACTTCCTCCCAATCAGCAGCTGATACCCCCTTTCCCACAAGAAATCTTTACCTTTTCTGGATTAGAGCATCAAAGGGGGTTGATGGCTGATATTGTGGTGAAACCCCTTCCACAGTGTGATGTCATGACCAAGGTCCTGACAGTTTGCTATTTGTAAACCTCATTGCATTGTGGGAAACAAGGACGGATCTAGGGGGGGCAAGCGGGTCTCTTGCCCCAGGCGCAGTTTGTTGAATTCTTAAAAAGGCGGCAAAATGTGGATGGGGAATGGCAGTTTAGGCGCCAAAACCTGACCTTGCCCCAGGCGCAACTTGGTCTAGATCCGTCCCTGGTGGGAAATAATAGCTTTTTCTAACTGCCAAGCAAGAAATATCTTCCTCTGCGCACAGAATTCCCAGTAACGAACATTACATACAAATCACCTGGCAGAACTAAAGATGTAATGAAAACATCCACGGGCCTCAGTGTACAACCATAATCTGCAGGGGAGTCACAGGTTATGGTAAGAGGTCCATCAAGCCTCTAAACGTACATGCAATCCATAAAACAAATCCACCTCGACCTTTGATCTGGGATTCTTCTCCAAAGCTTACATTTTGTTTGTTAACGATGATACAGCATAATAATGAACATCTCCCTCTGTGCATAGAGCTCTCAGTAATGAACATTCTGTACAGATAACCTGGCAGAACTAAAGATGTCACCAGCAGTGAGACATTTCAGAATGTAAATCAGGGAGATGAAAGAATGTAGGGGGTAAACAGACACTGTGGGCTTGATTCACAAAGCCGTGCAAACTGTTTAGCACACCCGTGCTAATCAGTTTGCATGTCTTTCTGAATCAAGCCCTTTCTGTGCAAATGCAGGTAGTGCCCTGGCACAGATGCTGACATTGTGATTGCGCACTAGCCCAGATGTGTACATGCAGTAGTGCCCTGTCAAAGATTAGGTGATGGCAAGCAAGTGCAATCTATGGAAAGACCAATTTTGACACATACGTTGAAAAAGAACAAAAACTGTTTCATTTGACAAAAGCCATCATAACAATACTAAGTAAAAGCAATCTAAACAAACATTATGCTAAGTTTTCCTGGCAAAGCATTCTCCTTCTGGTGACAAAGTACTCAGCAAGTTGGTCCCTACTGGTGATAGCCGCAGCAGTAGAGTACACGTTGTCTCTGGGAAAGTTCTGGAGAGTGGAGCCTACTAAAGTAAATATGAAGGAGGCACTCAATTGGCTTCAAACTTGCGTTTTATCAAATCCAAGTAATAGTGTATTACTGGGATTTGATAAAACACAAGTTTGAAGCCAATTGCGCCCCTCCTTCGTATTTACTTTATTGAACCGTGTGTGGAGTGGTGACCCACAGAGGGATTGTGCACCGGCTACATAGACCTGACCAGGTATATTCCACAGGGACTCGCTGCAGTTTGCTTGGAGTGGAGCCTACTAATTCCTCCACAGAGTACCCCTCATGATGCCTGACAAAGTTATGCAGGATACAAGCTGCCTTGTCCACTGCAATTGCACTGTCCACTGCCAGGTTAATTGGGGCGAGTAGTACTCTCCACTTGTTGGAAAGAAACCCAATTTTGCACTCCACCTGTTTTTAGGCTCTACTCAGCCTGAAATTAAAGTAAAACTGTAACAAAAAATAGGCCCTGTGGGTACTTAGCTTGGGAGGCGGAAGCCTCTGGATCCTAATGAGGCTCCTCTATACAGTAGCACCTGCAATATATACCTACCCGGCTCCAGCACAGGTGCAGTAGCAGCTTTCCGACGTGCTCCTGCGGAAATGGCCAAGCCCGATCGAGTCCATAGCACCTGTGTGTACCACTGATTGGTACCCAAGGTGACATGTGACATAATGAGATGAAAATGTGTATGTCCAGTGCCTAGCACACAAACAACTATGCTGTGTTTCTTTTTTTTTTTTCTTTCTCTGCCTGAAAGAGTTAAACATCAGGTATGTAAGTGGGAGTTCCTGTCTGAGTCAGGACTGAGTCAGACTACAGTGTGACCCTCATTGATAAGAAATTCCAACTATAAAACACTTTCCTAGCAGAAAATGGCTCCTGAGACCAGGAAAAGGATAAAAAGGTTCAATAGTTCGTATATTTTAGCTCTGGCATACTTCAATGAATGCGTCACTGAGCAAAAACAATAAAACAGTAAAAACTTAAATGGTAGATTTAAATGTAAAATAAAAATGAGGAATATCTTAAAAAGTCATTTTTAGGAGAAGGAAGATAGATACAATTGTTTATTTCATTAGTTTATTTTTTACCTCAGGTGTCCTTTAAGAGATAGATGTGTTTGCTATCTATTACCCCCACACAATTAGGGAACCTACACCTCTCCCAAAACTTGGTGACAATGTCCTCCCACATGGCACGGCCTTGGATGGGCATGTATTTTCCCCTGAGGATGCACCACATAACCTTGCAGGTGTCTCTCACGGCATGGGAAATGGGTGCCTTGTCCAGTCTGAATGAGAAGTGCATGTGAAAAAATGTGTAACAATAGGTGAAATAAAAGGGGCACAAATACTATTTCACATCACTGTGTAATTAACAATGGAGACTCCCTTCCACTCCACAACAAAGTACTGTACACTCATTGCACTTGTCACTGAAGTACTTCAGCAGACTTCCCTCCCCCTAAGCGAATGCTGGCATAATGCCCTGCTTGTGGTTACATTATCAATTTCCTCTCAGGTTTCAAATCCACACTTACGTTTATTTATCACAGCGGAATGCTAATAAAAATGACATTGTGTACAAGAAAAAACCTCTTTCTTCAATTGGGTCACTTATGTTTGGAAAGAAACACATTTTCTCTGATGAAAGACAGGATATGGGCCTTGCAGGCAGCTGCAAAGAGGGCTTTGTGCTTTACGTATGTCTCAAGCCTTCCACCCAGAAAACATATATCACTAAATGGGGTCAGCCTGCCACATGGACAGATCTCTTCCAGTAAATGACAAGTGGCAACACATCTGGGTGTCCTTGGTGAAATTGTACACTGCCAGGATTTACTGCTGTACTTCTCCACAGTTAACTTGAAGGTCTGTAATACACAGGTTCATACACACAATAGGTTCATACACACCAACCAACTATCTGTCCAACTATCTGCCAAACTTGTCTGTTAGGGCCCGTTCTCACCTGAGCGGGAATCGAGCGATTCCCGCTCACGGCAAACCGCTAGCGGTTCTGCAAGAACCGCTACACAATGTAGCGAGTGGCAGTGTTCTCACTGCCGCGGTTGCGGTTAGCGATAACTGCAACCGTGCTGCATGCAGTGGTTTGCCGGCGACGAGCGTTCTGCGATTAGCGATCGTGATTAGCGTGCACAGCACGCTAATCGCGATCGCTCCAAAACCGCCGCAGTGTCCAGTGTTTTTCTGCGCTAATCGCGGGAAAATCACTCCCGCAAAAACGCCGGCGGTTATCGCTGCCGTTCTGCGATTGCAGGTGTGAACGGGCCCTTAACCACTTGAGGACCTAGGGCTTTCTACCCCTTAAGGACCGGCCACTTTTTTTCCATTCAGACCACTGCAGCTTTCACGGTTTATTGCTCGCTCATACAACCTACCACCTAAATGAATTTTGGCTCCTTTTCTTGTCACTAATAAAGCTTTCTTTTGGTGCTATTTGATTGCTCCTGCGATTTTTACTTTTTATTATATTCATCAAAAAAGACATGAATTTTGGCAAAAAAAAGATTTTTTTAACTTTCTGTGCTGACATTTTTCAAATAAAGTAAAATTTCTGTATACATGCAGCGCGAAAAATGTGGACAAACATGTTTTTGATTAAAAAAAAACCCATTCAGTGTATATTTATTGGTTTGGGTAAAAGTTATAGCGTTTACAAACTATGGTGCAAAAAGTGAATTTTCCCATTTTCAAGCATCTCTGACTTTTCTGACCCCCTGTCATGTTTCATGAGGGGCTAGAATTCCAGGATAGTATAAATACCCCCCAAATGACCCCATTTTGGAAAGAAGACATCCCAAAGTATTCACTGAGAGGCATAGTGAGTTCATAGAAGATATTATTTTTTGTCACAAGTAAGCGGAAAATGACACTTTGTGAGAAAAAAAAAAAAAGTTTCCATTTCTTCTAACTTGCGACAAAAAAAAATGAAATCTGCCACGGACTCACCATGCCCCTCTCTGAATACCTTGAAGGGTCTACTTTCCAAAATGGGGTCATTTGTGGGGTGTGTTTACTGTCCTGACATTTTGGGGGGTGCTAAATTGTAAGCACCCCTGTAAAGCCTAAAGGTGCTCATTGGACTTTGGACCCCTTAGCGCAGTTAGGCTGCAAAAAAGTGCCACACATGTGGTATTGCCGTACTCAGGAGAAGTAGTATAATGTGTTTTGGGGTGTATTTTTACACATACCCATGCTGGGTGGGAGAAATATCTCTGTAAATGACAATTTGTTAATTTTTTTTTACACACAATTGTCCATTTACAGAGATATTTCTCCCACTCAGCATGGGTATGTGTAAAAATACACCACAAAACACATTATACTACTTCTCCTGAATACGGCGATACCACATGTGTGGCACTTTTTTGCACCCTAACTGCGCTAAAGGGCCCAAAGTCCAATGAGTACCTTTAGGATTTCACAGGTCATTTTGAGAAATTTCGTTTCAAGACTACTCCTCACGGTTTAGGGCCCCTAAAATGCCAGGGCAGTATAGGAACCCCACAAATGACCCCATTTTAGAAAGAAGACACCCCAAGGTATTCCGTTAGGAGTATGGTGAGTTCATAGAAGATTTTATTTTTTGTCAAAAGTTAGGGGAAAATGACACTTTGTGAAAAAACACAATTAAAATCAATTTCCGCTAACTTTTGACAAAAAATAAAATCTTCTATGAACTCACCATACTCCTAACGGAATACCTTGGGGTGTCTTCTTTCTAAAATGGGGTCATTTGTGGGGTTCCTATACTGCCCTGGCATTTTAGGGGCCCTAAACCGTGAGGAGTAGTCTTGAAACAAAATTTCTCAAAATGACCTGTGAAATCCTAAAGGTACTCATTGGACTTTGGGCCTTTTAGCGCAGTTAGGGTGCAAAAAAGTGCCACACATGTGGTATCGCCATACTCGGGAGAAGTAGTACAATGTGTTTTGGGGTGTATTTTTACACATACCCATGCTGGGTGGGAGAAATACCTCTGTAAATGGACAATTGTGTGTAAAAAAATCAAAAGATTGTCATTTACAGAGGTATTTCTCCCACCCAGCATGGGTATGTGTAAAAATACACCCCAAAACACATTATACTACTTCTCCCGAGTACGGGGATACCACATGTGTGGCACTTTTTTGCACCCTAACTGCACTAAGGGGCCAAAGTCCAATGAGTACCTTTAGGATTTCACAGGTCATTTTTGTTTCAAGACTACTCCTCACGGTTTAGGGCCCCTAAAATGCCAGGGCAGTATAGGAACCCCACTAATGACCCCCATTTTAGAAAGAAGACACCCCAAGGTATTCCGTTAGGAGTATGGTGAGTTCATAGAAGTTTTTATTTTTTTGTCACAAGTTAGCGGAAATTGATTTTAATTGTTTTTTTTCACAAAGTGTCATTTTCCGCTAACTTGTGACAAAAAATAAAATCTTCTATGAACTCACCATACTCCGTACGGAATACCTTTGGGTGTCTTCTTTCTAGAATGGGGTCATTTGTGGGGTTCCTATACTGCCCTGGCATTTTAGGGGCCCTAAACCGTGAGGAGTAGTCTTGAAACCAAATGTCGCAAAATGACCTGTGAAATCCTAAAGGTACTCATTGGACTTTGGGCCCCTTAGCGTACTTAGGGTGTAAAAAAGTGCCACACATGTGGTGCCGCCGTACTCAGGAGAAGTAGTTTAATGTGTTTTGGGGTGTATTTTTACACATACCCATGCTAAGTGGGAGAAATATCTCTGTAAATGACAATTGTTTGATTTTTTTACACACAATTGTCCATTTACATAGAAATTTCCCCCACCCAGCATGGGTATGTGTAAAAATACACCCCAAAACACATTATACTACTTTTCCTGAGTACGGCGGTACCACATGTGTGACACTTTTTTGCAGCCTAGGTGCGCTAAGGGGCCCAATGTCCTATTCACAGGTCATTTTGAGGCATTTGTTTTCTAGACTACTCCTCGCGGTTTAGGGCCCCTAAAATGCCAGGGCAGTATAGGAACCCCACAAGTGACCCCATTTTAGAAAGAAGACACCCCAAGGTATTCTGTTAGGTGTATGGCGAGTTCATAGAAGATTTTATTTTTGTCACAATTTAGTGAAAAATGACACTTTGTGAAAAAAAAACAATAAAAATCAATTTTCGCTAACTTTTGACAAAAAATAAAATCTTCTATGAACTCGTCATACACCTAACAGAATACCTTGGGGTGTCTTTTTTTCTAAAATGGGGTCACTTGTGGGGTTCCTATACCACCCTGGCATTTTACGGGCCCAAAACCGTGAGTAATCTGGAAACCAAATGTCTCAAAATGACTGTTCAGGGGTATAAGCATCTGCAAATTTTGATGACAGGTGGTCTATGAGGGGGCGAATTTTGTGGAACCGGTCATAAGCAGGGTGGCCTTTTAGATGACAGGTTGTATTGGGCCTGATCTGATGGATAGGAGTGCTAGGGGGGTGACAGGAGGTGATTGATGGGTGTCTTAGGGGGTGGTTAGAGGGGAAAATAGATGTAATCAATGCACTGGGGAGGTGATCGGAAGGGGGTCTGAGGGTTTGGCCGAGTGATCAGGAGCCCACACGGGGCAAATTAGGGCCTGATCTGATGGGTAGGTGTGCTAGGGGGTGACAGGAGGTGATTGATGGGTGTCTCAAGGTGTGATTAGAGGGGGGAATAGATGCAAGCAATGCACTGGCGAGGTGATCAGGGCTGGGGTCTGAGGGCATTCTGAGGGTGTGGGCGGGTGATTGAGTGCCCTAGGGGCAGATAGGGGTCTAATCTGATAGGTAGCAGTGACAGGGGGTGATTGATGGGTAATTAGTGGGTGTTTAGGGTAGAGAACAGATGTAAACACTGCACTTGGGAGGTGATCGGACGTCGGATCTGCGGGCGATCTATTGGTGTGGGTGGGTGATCAGATTGCCCTTGCGGGTTAGGGGCTGATTGATGGGTGGCAGTGACAGCGGGTGATTGATGGGTGGCAGTGACAGGGGGTGATTGATGGGTGGCAGTGACAGGGGGTAATTGATGGGTGATTGATAGGTGATTGACAGGTGATCAGTGGGTTATTACAGGGGAGAACAGATGTAAATATTGCACTGGCGAATTGATAAGGGGGGGTCTGAGGGCAATCTGAGCGTGTAGGCGGGTGATTGGGTGCCCGCAAGGGGCAGATTAGGGTCTGATCTGATGGGTAACAGTGACAGGTGGTGATAGGGGGTGATTGATGGGTGATTGATGGGTAATTAGTGGGTGTTTAGAGGAGAGAATAGATGGAAACACTGCGCTTGGGTGGTGATCTGATGTCGGATCTGCGGGCGATCTATTGGTGTGGGTGGGTGATCAGATTGCCCGCAAGGGGCAGGTTAGGGGCTGATTGTTGGGTGGCAGTGACAGGGGGTGATTAATGGGTGATTGGCAGGTGATTGACAGGTGATCAGTGGGTTATTACAGGGAAGGACAGATGTAAATAATGATCTGGCGAATTGATAAGGGGGGGTCTGTGGGGAATCTGAGCGTGTAGGCGGGTGATTGGGTGCCCGCAAGGGGCAGATTAGGGTCTGATCTGATGGGTAACAGTGACAGGTGGTGATAGGGGGTGATTGATGGGTGTTTAGAGGAGAGAATAGATGTAAACGCTGCGCTTGGGTGGTGATCTGATGTCGGATCTGCGGGCGATCTATTGGTGTGGGTGGGTGATCAGATTGCCCGCAAGGGGCAGGTTAGGGGCTGATTGTTGGGTGGCAGTGACAGGGGGTGATTGATGGGTGATAGGTGATTGGCAGGTGATTGACAGGTGATCAGTGGGTTATTACAGGGAAGGACAGATGTAATTAATGCACTGGCGAATTGATAAGGGGGGGGGGGGTCTGAGGGCAATCTGAGCGTGTGGGCGGGTGATTGGGTGCCCGCAAGGGGCAGATTAGGGTCTGATCTGATAGGTAACAGTGACAGGTGGTGATAGGGGGTGATTGATGGGTGATTGATGGGTAATTAGTGGGTGTTTAGAGAAGATAACAGATGTAAACAATACATTTGGGAGGTAATCTGACGGCGGGTTTGCGGGCGATCTAATGGTGTGGGTGGGTGATCAGATTGCCCGCAAGGGGCAGGTTAGGGGCTGATTGATGGGTGGCAGTGACAGGGGGTGATAGGGGGTAATTGATGGGTGATAGGTGATTGGCAGGTGATTGACAGGTGATCAGTGGGTTATTACAGGGAAGAACAGATGTAATTAATGCACTGGTGAATTGACAAGGGGGGGTCAGAGGGCAATCTGAGCGTGTGGGCGGGTGATTGGGTGCCCGCAAGGGGCAGATTAGGGTCTGATCTGATAGGTAAAAGTGACAGGTGGTGATAGGGGGTGATTGATGGGTGATTGATGGGTAATTAGTGGGTGTTTAGAGGAGAGAATAGATGTAAACAATGGATTTGGGAGGTGATCTGATGTCGGATCTGCGGGCGATCTATTGGTGTGGGGGGGGTGATCAGATTGCCCGCAAGGGGCAGGTTAGGGGCTGATTGATGGGTGGCAGTGACAGGGGGTGATTGACGGGTGATTGACAGGTGATTGACAGGTGATCAGGGGGGATAGATGCATACAGTACATGAGGGGGGGGGTCTGGGGAGAATCTGAGGGGTGGGGGGGTGATCAGGAGGGAGCAGGGGGCAGGGGGGGGGGATAAAAAAAAATAGCGTTTACAGATAGTGACAGGGAGTGATTGATGGGTGATTAGGGGGGTGATTGGGTGCAAACAGGGGTCTGGGGGTGGGCAGGGGGGGGGGTCTGATGGGTGCTGTGGGCGATCTGGGGCAGGGGGGGGGGGGAAATCAGTGTGCTTGGTGCAGACTAGGGTGGCTGCAGCCTGCCCTGGTGGTCCCTCGGACACTGGGACCACCAGGGCAGGAGGCAGCCTGTATAATACACTTTGTAAACATTACAAAGTGTATTATACACTTTGTATGCGGCGATCGTCGGGTTAACATCCCGCCGGCGCTTCCGTATGGCCGGCGGGATGTTGCGGCGGGTGAGCGGCGCCAGGCGGAGGATCGCGTCACGGATGACGCGATCGCTCCGCCCATGCCCCTACAAGGACCGCCGCCATTTGTCTATACGGCGGTCCTTGCGGGGTCCACTTCCCGGCCGCCTCTGTGCGTTAGGCGGTCGGGAAGTGGTTAAGCCCCATTCACACGCTCAACAGCAGTCTTTTATGCAGCACAATTGTCAAACAGCTTTTGTTGTGAAACAAGTTGAAACAACTAAAAAAAGTCTTTTTCTATTGTTCAAACAGCTGATAAGACTGATAAGAAGTAAATCCAACTGTTGAATTTACTTCTTATCAGTCTTATCAGCTGTTTGAACAATAGCAAAATACTTTTTTTTAGCTGTTTCAACATGTTTCACAACAAAAGTTGTATGGGGCTTAACAGACAAGTTTGGCAGATAGTTGGACAGATAGTTGGTAGGTGTGTATGAACCTTAAGGCTCCCTGCACACTGCATGCAATTCCGATTTTTAATTGCTTTTTACATCCGATTCTGATCTTTTATCGTTACTGCATGCTGCGTTTTTTCCTCCGTTTTTCTGTTGATTGTATTCAGGGAAAATCGGAATTGCAAATCGGAATCGTAAAACAGATTTGCAGTGTGCAGGGAGCCTAAGGCCAACTATACACTGGTCAATGTGGCCAACCGATAGATTCCTCTCTGATAATTATCTGATAAGAGAAAGATCTATCTCATCAAATCTCTCCACACACTGCACACAGATTTTCAACAGATTTCAGCATGAAATCTATTGAAAATCTGTGCGCACTGCCTGCCGGGTCTCCCCATCTATGTCCTCCCCATTCAGGCTATGCGGTGCTGGCAGCGAATACTCTCACCTGTCCACCGACACTGCCTCCCATGTCTTTTCTGCACCACCGGTCCTCCTCCCTGCATCTCTCTCTGTGTCCCGTGACAAATACTAGGGGTACAGTGGCAATTACCTTACCTGACCCCTAGAGGATGCTAGTACAGTATTTGGCCTCTAGTGTTTGTGATGTGAAACAGGCAGGAGAGAAGAGGCAGAGAGGAGCGTCTGGTGGTGGTGAGAAGACACAGGAAGAAATGCCAGCGGACAGGTGAGTGTATGCTTCGCTGCCTATGTCACTCATTGCAAAACCGAATGCCGCTAGCGATGCGCTCCCAACTGGCCACTGATCAGGAGCAATCTTTAACCCAGCACAACTGACCAAACTGATTGATTTCAGCTGAAAATAGATTGATGAGAATCATTTGCTGCATTGATTTCTAGCAGATTTGATCAAATGATTAAATCGCCTGTATAACGCCAAAAAATAAAAATGGACCAATGTATGGCCACCCTGGCCATACATGATGCAATCTCACAATTTGATAAACTAAAAGAAACTAGAAAATCTATTAGACACCCCAGGTAAGACATTATGCCTTTCCCACAGGATAACCAGAGAAAACAACACTGCTAAGCTGTAATTTTCCAGTAATAACTACTACTTAACAACACAATACCTTTATCTGGCTGATCTAAGCGAAAGGATTAACACAGTAATGTGATCTATGCTATGCAAATACATATTTAACAACAAGACTGTATTGCTGCAACTAGAACTGATCTTTTGCATCAAGAATAAACGGACTAATCTAAGGACTCTTTCACTCTGGTGCGGCGCGGCAAGTTGCCGTACTGCTACCGCAGCCTAATGAAACCCTATGGTTTCGGTACCCCATGTTGCAGTACGATGTGCCAAAAGTACCCAATTTAACACTAGCACAAAACTACTTTACCGTGCGGCTCCTGCGGCGGCCTAGAAGTCTTGTTAGTCTATGGCGGTGCATATTTTTTTTTTAAAAAATTGTCAGCAGGACGTTGCAGCGCATGTGTATTTTTACAATACACTTCTGTGCATTTCCGCATACCCGAAGCAGGAAGTGACCGCAAGTGCGCCTTACTTCCTGCTTGGCCGGTTGCCAGACAGGGAACACCCGGTACTGACGTGGTGTTCCCTGGAGGTCTGTTTTTGGCGGTGCGGCGGGTGCGATGCCAGTTTACAGCATGAAGGCAGCCGCAGGAGGTCTTGTTTCTTTAAAAGACTTCATTTATCTATCTTTTGGTTGTGAGGTGAAAAAATTACATTCAAGCTACAATTACAATATTTTTGCTGTATTTAGTTAGAAAACAAAACACAATCACTGACAAGTAGCACAAAACTTCAGAACTTTTTACTAAATTCTGCTGAAGCTGCAAATAGATACTGCAATATTGGTTGGCCGAGTACTATCTGCTTGTGCAAGCCACAAATGGATACCTATTCATGTTTCCTTTTACACCCCTGTGCGATATGGTTGGGAAAGTTTAGAGCACAGTATACAAAGTTAGATTTAACCTCTTCAGGACCGCGATGTTAAACACCCCTAGTGACCAGGCCATTTTTTTTAAATAGGCCACTGCAGCTTTAAGGCCAAGCTGCAGGGCCACACAACACATCACATGAGTGATTCCCCCCCCCCTTTTCTCCCAACCAACAGAGCTCTCTGTTGGTGGGGTCTGATCGCTCCCCTAATGTTTATTTTTTATTTATTTATTTATTTTATTTTTAATAAATGTTCCTTTTTTGTTATTTTTATTCCCTCTCTCCCTTTCTCCCCGCAGCCGGCCAATCATGGCGATCGGCTGTCATAGGCTTCTGCGCTGATCGCTCTCTGGTGTCCCAGGGGGACAGCCGTGTCACACGGCTGTCCCCAGTACAGCGCTGCTGCAGATCGCAGCGCTGTACAATGTAATTATACGGCGGTTTCGCTGTCTAACAGTCTCCCGAGCAGCAATCGCCGCTCAGAGACTGAAGGCGGAGCTCACCAACAGGAGATGCGCGCACAGCCTGCGCACGAACTCCTGCACTGCGAGCCCCAAGAACCTTACGCCGGTCGGCATTAGGCGGTCCTGGGGCTGCCACCACGGCCACGCCCGTCGGCAAGCAGTTAAAGAGCACTTGAAGAGAGAGGCATATGAAGACTGCTATATTTATTTCCTTTTAAACAATACCAGTTGCCGGGCAGTCCTGTTGATCTTTCTGGCATTAGCAGTGTCTGAATAAGCATGCACAGACTTCCTTCAGAGCAGTACTAGGGTTCTTTCCCACAGGCATTGGAACAATGTGTTGCAACAAACAATATTAATTGCATAGCAACCCTGAATAGATCACACTGTAATGGTATGTTCAGTGAGTCTAGCGTGTTAACAGTGCAGCGTGATGGAATCCATCAGAATAATGTGAAGCATGCAGTGTGTTACCGGTAGGGATGATCAGTGAGATGCAAATAATTCATATGCGGATTATGCAAATTCATGCAGCTTGGACATGGACTAATCGAATTCTACCTTGGTAGGATATGACCATCTCCCATTGACCATCCCTAATTTTTGGATGGCGTGCACATTTACAGTGCAGTAGAGAATACTTTTTATGACACTGAACACACAGAACATTTATATTGGTCTTTTCTCCTGGCGGACTCAAAGCGCAGAAGCTGCAGCCTCTATAGGCTGTAGCAGTGTTAGGGGGTCTTGCCCAAGTACTCCTTACTGAACAGGTGCTGGCTTATTGAACAGGAAGAGCCAAGATTCGAACCTTGGTCTGCTGTGTCAGAGGCAGAGCCCTCAACCAGAGTACATTATCCAGCCATGCGCTCAGCAACAGGGGGGGGCTCAGCAACAGGGGGCTTGGAACAACCGAGGGAAGCCTCATTAGAATCCTGAGGCTTCCCTCTCTACATGGTAAGTGTCAGATTTTGAACCTGAGTTTCGGCTTGGGTTCGCTTTATCATCAGGATCAAGCGCTCTGCTATTGTTGTTTTGTAATGCTGACATCCCTTCTACCCAATCCTATACATGAAACCCCCTCCCTACGCCTATCACTAACCCCCACCACGTATGCCTAACACTAAACTCTCCTCTACCTATGCCTAACACTAACCCCTTCCACCTATGCCTAACTTTCACCCTACTTACCGTACCTCTAACACTAACCACCCCCCTACCTATGCCTAATACTATACCTGAGTGAACAACCATTAACTCTCTGCCGCAGATACTATTATTCGGCTATATGTGCTCCACAACCATTCTGGAGCTTGGATTTAAAATAGCAGAACTCCGGTGCCAACTGTCAATGTCCCGCACTACCGGGGCTGTGGAGTTGGAGTCTGAGCAATTTTTTGGGTACCTGGAGTCGGAGGTTTCCTAAACGGAGAAGTTGGAGTAAGATGATTTTTGTATCCACTGCATCGCCCTGCGAGGGCTGTGGAGCTGGAGTCGAGAAGTCGGAGTAATTTTGGGTACCTGGAGTGGGAGGTTTCATAAACTGAGGAGTCAGGAGTGGAAGTTGGAGTCGGATCATTTTTGTACTGACTCTACTGCCCTGCGCACTATAGCTGGAGTCTGGCTATATCAGACCTGCTACAGCTGAGTGCTGTTAAAACATTGCAGGAGATTTGGATGCAGCCAGCTCCCCCATAGGCCCTAATAGGAATTACGGCTATAGTTGTGCACAGAGAGTAACTTCAGCGCCTTCAGAAGACGGAGCTTAAGTTACTTTTAAATCACTGTAATTTGGCCGCCAGCGATAGCAGGAAACGGAATTACATCAGTCCCTACCATCCACATTTACCTGGAGGGGGAATAGTGATTAACGCCGCTGGGACTTGTGCAGGAGCAGAGTAAGCCGTGTATCAGCTTTATCCAGCACCCAAATCTCCTGGTGCCAGATTCATAGGTACATGCCAAAGCCAACTCAGAGTTCAGCTATATAATAGTCTAACTTTGGCACCGATTGCCATGTTCCCTTTAAATCTTTAACAGCACAAGTAACACTGTGAAGTCATTTGGCAACTATGTGCACTGCTGCTTGTCTTCCCTGTCATAATGAGATATGGCAGCTAGTTCATTTACGCACTGTGAATTAAAGAGACACTGAAGCGAAAAAAAAATTATGATATTATGATTTGTATGTGTAGTACAGCTAAGAAATAAAACATTAAGATCAGATACATCAGTCTAATTGTTTCCAGTACAGGAAGAGTTAAGAAACTCCAGTTGTTATCTCTATACAAAAAAAGCCATTAAGCTGTACGACTTTCAAAGTCGTGGAGAGGGTTGTTTTATGACTTTTATTATCTCAACTATTAGTTAACTATTTACTTTTTCTCTGCCAGAGGAGAGGTCATTAGTTCACAGACTGCTCTGAAAGAATCATTTTGAATGCAGAGTGTTGTGTAAAATGCACATATTGGAGAATGATGCAATGTTAGAAAAAACACTATATACCTGAAAATAAAAATATGAGAATATTTTCTTTGCTGCCAATCTGCTAGTAATTATTCATAGTACACAACCAATTCATTATATCATATTTTTTTTTCGCTTCAGTGTCTCTTTAAGCAAATAGCAATAGTGTAAATGGTGTACAGTACTGTAAAATGTTTCTTACCATCTGTGACCACCAGCATTCATGTCATCTAACTGGATCGCCTTCCCAGCAACATTCTTTCCTGTAAAGATGTGAATGATAATTACATGCTTAATAAAAGTGCAGACATGATGTTTTGAAATGAACTGCTTTATAACATTTGTCAGAGAAAAGCGTGACATCCCATCATATACAATACTGCCAGCACATCTAAATTACAGATAAACGACATTACATCTGCACTTGCATTAACGTTCCTTAGTCTATATATAGCTGTATATTGGTATGTATCCCTATCATCACAGTGATGTTTAGCCTAGGCGGTTTAGCTATGCAGAAATTTGCTCCCAGAGGATTCTGGGGGAACAGATGTTATTTCTACTGACATTAGAACACACAGTAAACAAACATTCTGCAAAGATGCACCTGCTGATGGCGTAAAGCAGTCCTGTTTACTTGCTTCTGCAAGAATAGTATTATGGATTATGGTCTCCTCTACACAAGACTGATAATCAGAGACACAAATTGATTCTGAAAGGCTAGTTTCACTTTAATGAAAGAAAACAAACATATACTGTATATTCCGACGTATAAGACGACTGGGCGTATAAGACGACCCCCCAACTTTTCCAGTTAAAATATAGAGTTTGGGATATACTCGCTGTATAAGACTATCCCTCTTCCAACGCACACCAAATTAAAAAAAATAAATAAATCATGTGCTGGTGCTGTGTATGAACAGATACTGGTGCTGTACTGTATTACCCAGTATATAGTCAATTGACCGTTTGCATTGGTCAACTCTCCTTAAGTAGACTGGTCAGCTCTCCTTGTCTACCTGTTTATCAGAGCAGTATGGAAGAATAGATTGCACTCCCTCAGCAGGGAGATCTGAGAGGCGGTAACAGGATAGGGCGTATCACCCGGCATCAATGACACCCGGCGTATAAGACGACCCCCAACTTTCCAGAAGATTTTCAAGGGTTAAAAAGTAGTCTTATACGCAGGAATATACAGTAAGTATATGTGAAGGGTATTAATCTTCATACAAAATTTCATGGGCCTGGTTGTCACGATGATCTGATGGCATTACGTACCTGGAACAAGCATGAAGCCTGTGAACCTAGTTCTGCATACTGTTGTAGTTCAGTGATTTAGAAGGTTTTGGAGGCAGATGATCAGCACAGTGATCAGACAAATACACTGTACCATATCTTACAAAGAAATAAAGATGGCAGCCTCCATATCTGTGATAGTAAATATGTATTCTTTACAAAGGAGTCATTTTATTTTAGTCTGTTGTTAGAGATGTTAGAGTTTTGTTACCGAAAATGACAATGATTGCTTTAAGTGACATTTGATCATAGTATATCCATGCAGTTTGGCAGAGAACTGTCCATGCAGTTTGGCATCCTGTCCTGATAAAGCACCCCAGCTAAGGGTGCCAAACTGATGTCTGTGTAGCTTGTACACCCTCTCTCTCCTTGTGGCCTCTGCCGTGGATGTGTATGCGTTTTTAAGCTTTTTTTCAATAAACAGGCATTTTAATTGGATGTGCCCAGCCTGCTACTCTCTTATATTTACATGGTAATGAAAATATAGCATGTGCACACAGCTTAAAGCTGGAGACAGCAACAATCATGGGCAGCTAATATGAATTGACTGTTTGTTTATAAAATATTTTGAAGGGTCACTCTAGTATGAAAACTACGACACAAGCTGTTATGTAATAGGCTACAGTAGAACACAATTTTTCAATTTTTAACTGCAGTCTTGCTGAGAACCATGGCAACAGTGTATTAGTTGGTGTAAAAACAATCCCAGATTTCTCCTTTGTTTGTGTCAGTGGTTCAGAAGTTTGTGCAAAACAGGAAGTACAAATTCATGCAGCCTTTTACCCACCTTACAGCATCTATACATTTATTACACAGGGAAGAGGGATCCTGTAAGTGTGCAGATATATACACTCCCATCTCAATAGCAGTTGTCAGGAATGCTAGGTTACAGTGAACACATGCAAAGGTCAAGAGTAATTACACAACAAACTGGCATGTCTGTGTTATACAGCTTGCACAAATACTAGAAAATGTATAGAGATAATTCCTTTTCATGGTTTTATTTTTTTCCTTAAAGAAAGTGGAAATAAAATGTTACTTTGATTTCAGATCACACATGAGAAGAGTGGTCATATCAATGTACATTGGTCTTGCCAACATTCATCGATTTATGTGGCTACCAAGCCTCTATTGGGGCATACTTGCATATGGATATTTGTTTGCAAAGATTACAATCACAGTCATATTGTTTGGCTTTCTACATAACTAAATGCTTCATATACTGTACTTCAAAATGTAAATCCTGTTCCCATTTTTTGATTTTGAACATTAAAACCCCAAAAATACATGTATGTCAAACAAGGCCTAAACTTTGAAAAGGTATATGTTATAAGGCAGTCCCATGACCCTCAGCAAATAGCAACAGATTATCGCCCTTTCTCCCCAATTTCCACAATAATATCACATGGTAAAGTTGTCATGGCTCACTGAACATCTCTCAGAGCTCAATAACATTCCTAGTGTTTTTTAAAAAAACAGACAACCTCTATGAAATATACCAAGGGAAACTATTTACTAGCAAGAGGAACTGCAGAGATTCTATCAGTTTTCCAGATAGTGTATTAATTTACTTTAACTGATAGCTAACACAGTACAATAGTCTACTCTACTACTACTGCTGTGCAAACAAACAACGCAGCTCAACACAGGCAGCACGTAATTACAGACATCATGCCAATCTTTCTCCTTTTATTTTCTTACCACAATTTGCCAGCAGATGGCACATGTGTCTTTTTTATATACGTCTCAATATATTCTTTTTTACATTTCATACTGAGCTGGTTTACACAAATATTAACAATGGTATCATGTAAAATGGAATTTCAAAATCATAAACAGTTGCACTGAATATAGAAACCATTACCAGTAAATATTACAGATACTTGTTTGTTTTTATAATTATTTCCCTGCTCAACTAAGAGCCTCTCTGCCTCAGTCAAAATGAAAATCTAGGATTTTATTTTATTTTCTTAATAATTCTTAGTTTGTCTTGAGCAGAACAAGAAAAAAAATTGCATAATTTCAGAAGAATTTGAATCTCATTGATCATTCCTAATGGTAAATCCAGGCCTGGAAGTAATACTTCTATAACTCTTATTTCATATACTAATCACTATCGCTAGAGATGGTCACTGTATAGGATGACCATATTTTGATTTCCAAAAAAGAGGACGATCACAACAGCATGTGGGCGTGGTCATGGGTGGGGCCAAATATACAAGACCTTAGCAGTGTGCTGTCCAACTTCGCGGGCATGGAGGGCCGTTTTTTTTTCCAGATTACATGGTGGTGGAGGGCCGGCCGACCACAAAATGCAATCAGATTCGCAGAAGATTTCCCCACAAAATGCAATAAAATCACACAGGCAGGTGACAAATGACAATTATGGTGAGAACTCCAGAGAAGACTGTAAAAACCATGGTAGGTAAGCACAATGATTTAGTATTCTGGCTGAACTGGATGGCTGTATGTCTTCTGTTCAACCTAAAACTGTAACTGAAGAAAAAAGAGATGCGGGCACTGCTGCATAAAAATCCCTTTATTGTGGCCGGGTTACAGAGTGGTCAGCAGTGGGGGGTGAGGGTTTGTCTGACAGCTGTTTCGCAAGTATACAACTTGCTTCTTCAGACTTGATACAAATGCTGTTAGAATTTATACCAATCAAAATCATAATTCTCAAGCTATATAAATTTGCATAAACGTATAAAATTTGCATGAAAAACTGTTTTTTTTTTCTTTGCATCTCATGGACAATCCATTAGGGAAGAAAAAAAATGGGAGGGGGGGAGAGATCATACAACAGAACATAGAAATTTGTGAAGGAGCATCAGGTCCTTTACCTTTTCTTTACATTAAGGGCCATTTCACACTGTGCAAGTTTAGTTGACAAACTTCGCGGCACCATTGCGGTGTGTCCATAGAGTGAGACACTTAGGGCCCGTCTCCACCAGGAGTGGTGCGGCTACATAGCCGCATTGCACCGCGGGTGTCCTAAAACACATGCTTAGCAATGGAAGAGCTTTCACTACGTGCATGTTGTGCGGAGCGATCCGAGAATCTAGGCTCTCGCGCGGCCGCAGCCGCGTCCCATCTCTTCAATTCACTTCCGCATCGGGAGATGCGGAAGTGATGCGATGCGGCTAGGTAGCTGCATTCGCATCACTTAGTAGTGGAAACGGGCCCTTAAGCCAGGAATAAAAAAAATCAGTTTTACTTGCCTGGGGCTTCTACCAGCCCCCTGCAGCTCTCCTGTGCCCTTGGAGTCACTTACGGATCCTCCGGTCTCGCTCAGCCAGCTAGTAACGTTGGGGAGCGTTGGGATGCAGTAATATTGTCCATTGCGCCACAACGGACTAAGTGTGAAAAGCCCTTATGCTGAAAAATTTATGAAAAAGCTTACTACGACACCAATGTTTTATTGTCATCAACAATATTTTTTTTTTTTTTGTAAATTCTTTTTATTAAAGATTTTCTTTTAAAACATTACAAAACATGTAAATACATTTAAACCCAAGCTCCAGCACACGCAGGTGAGGAGGTGAGAAGGAAAAACTTGCTACAAGAAAAGATGTATAATCCTTCGATCACATGAGATGGTCAGAGCACAGTCTTGAGAAACAGAATACAAATGATTCGGTAACAACCCTATAGCCAACCCAATTTAACCCCACAAAGGAAGGAAGAAAAGAGAAGAAAAAAAAAAAAAGGGACACCACCCAGGTCAACCAGAGGATAATGTAGTGCGGTTCTTAATATGTAAGAGGAGACAGAGACAATGAACATATTTGGAAAGGGACATATTCCCCCCCCCCCCCCCCCCCCTTCCACTCCAAGAGGTATATTACCGTTATGTGGTATCTTTATTCAGCGTCCAGGGGCCCCAAACCTTTTTAAATTTATGAGCACAGCCTCTTGCAATATAAGCAGCTTTGTATAAGTGAAGGGAATTATTTATTAGTTTTTTCCAGTACTGAGTGGATGGTGGAGAAGGTTGTTTCCAGCTAAGTACAATCGCTTTTCTATAGTAGAATAGGAGTAGGCCAATTAAGCTCCTTTGCGCTCTGGTTGGAGCAAGGGTATGTATATTCCCAAGTAGGCAAAACATTGGTTCAGGTGAAATGTGAGCTTTGGTTACCGACCCAACAATCCGGCAGATATCCCTCCACTGTGTAGCAATCAAAGGGCATTCCCAGAAGATATGTTCAAAGTTAGCCTGGACAGCACCACAGCGCCAGCAAAGACCTGAGCCTTGGTTATCGAATTTAAGTATTTTGGATGGGGTCAGGTATGCCTGGTGGAGGATTTTAAACTGGATTAATTTGTCTCTGGTGGAGATCAAATATTCGAAAGGTTTAATCCAGGCATCTTCCCAATCCTCATCATCTAAGTCGGGTATGAGCTTAAGCTACGGCCTTTTGTAAGTAGTAGTTTTATGAGGCTCGGTAATCAAAATTATATTTTGGTAAATGTTAGAGATAGCTTTGGTGAGATTTTCATTTGCGATTACATCCTCTATAGCAGAGGGAATCAATTTGACTGGCTCATGTCCAAACTGCGCCGCGAATGCATGTCTTAGCTGTATATATCTGAAGTAATAGTGGTTAGGAAGTGAGAAGGTGTTTTTAAGAGTGTTAAAGTCCGTTAAGCTTCTTGATGTAATTATATGCTCTAGGCATGTTACTCCCATTTTAATCCAAATTATCGGGTCTGGGATCATGAAGAAGTGGGGTAAAGAGGGGTTATTCCACAGCGGGAGGTTAGGAGAGAACGTGGTTTGAGAGGGGGAATGCCAGGTTTGTGCCACACTCCAGGCCTGTAGCACCACCTTCATGTTGATCGTTAGAGGGTATGGTGCCTTCTTACCACGGTGAATGATTTCGGCCAGTGCTTGGTACGAGCCCAGTAGGGCTGCCTCCAGTACCATGGCAGAGTTAGTCTTATCCTGCTTCAGCCACCAGTGGGCAGTCACCAGCTGGCTGGCTATAAAGTATTTATGTAGATCTGGGAAAGCTAGGCCCCCCTCCGCCCAAGGCCGTTGAAGCTTCTTGAGACTCAGTCTGGCAGCTTTGTTATGCCAGATAAAGCTGGACAGAATAGAGTTGAGCTGTTTGAAAAAGGTTTTGTGGACCCAAACTGGGCTGTTGCGAAATAAGTATAAGTATTTGGGGAGAAGCTTCATTTTAATTAAATTGATTCGGCCAATCAAGGACAAAGGAAGACCACGCCACCCCAGAAGTCTTCTTTTGGTGAGCTGAATCAGGGGGAGCAAATTGTCAGAGAAATAGTCTGATGAATTACTCGAAATCGTAATTCCAAGATATTTTGTCCTGGAAACAACCTCAAGAGGGGTGGAACCTAAAAGTGTGTTGCCCAGAGGGAGTATTTTAGATTTCTCCCAGTTCACCTGCAGACCAGTGAACGGGGAAAAAACCCTGACAATTTCAAGCACTCCATTAATAGAGATGTCAGGGGATTCAAGATAAAGGACTAGGTCGTCAGCATATAGGGACACCCTCTCATCCAGCCCCCCCACACGAAAGCCACATATAGATGGATGCTGGCGAATGGCAGCAACTATGGGTTCCATAGTCATCGCGAAGAGGGCCGGGGAGAGGGGGCATCCCTGCCTGGTGCCCCTACCCAGCTGTATATTTTCCGAGACTTCCGCCCCAATTTTAATCTTAGTACCAGGGGATTTATAAATGGTTTTAAGCCAGGAAATTAGTTTGGGACCAAATCCTAATTTGGAGACCGTGGCCCACAGGTACTCCCACTCCACCGAATCAAATGCCTTTTGTATGTCTAAAAAGGCTAAGGCACGCGAAGAGGAAAGGCCCTCAGAAAGTTGAATGTGAGTGTACACACGTCTGAGATTAATGTCTGTGGTCTTATGTGGCATAAAGCCAGTCTGGTCAGGGTCTATAAGGTCAGTGATACATTTGTTTATTCGAGTGGTCAGAATTTTGGTAAGGATTTTAAGATCATTGTTGAGGAGAGAGATGGGTCTGTAAGAGCCACATTCCAGGGGGTCTTTGTCCTGTTTGGGGATGAGGATCACATGGGCTTGTGAAAAGCTATGGGGAAGCTCTCCATCAGCCAGACATTTGTTGTAAGTTATTTTAAGACGGGGAGCTAGAGTTCGCATGAATCTTTTGTAGAATTCAATGGGGATCCCGTCGGGACCAGGAGATTTTTTGGGGGGGAAAGAAAGGATAGAATCTAAGATTTCCTCTTCTGTTATCTCTGTGTCTAAACTAGAGGCCACTTCTTCTTCTAAAGAAGGTAGTTGTATGTTCCCTAGTAGTTCAGTAAGCTCAGAGGTGGTACCCCTGAAGTGGGAAGCGTATAGGTTTTTATAGTACTCATGAAATCTAGCCAGTATATCTTTAGGGGCCGAGATGATATCACCAGTGAGTGATTTTATTTCAGGAATGTTGGAGTGCTCAAGTGGATCTCGCGCTATATTAGCCAATAATTTACCATTTTTATCTCCTTTTTCAAAGGTGGTTTGTTGCCATTCTATGAGGGAAGTTTTAGTAAGGTCCGTCATGTGCAGGTTAAGAGATCTTTTGGTTTGCATCATGGCAGAGTATGTACTGTCAGTGGGGGTTAGGGCAAAGCTCTGTGTCGCCTTTTCCTCATCTTCTGTCAAAGTCTTTAAGGTAGCGTTATATTCTTTTCTACAAATGCTAATTTGGTTTATATATTCCCCTCTTATTGTAGCCTTAAAGGCGTCCAAAGTATTTTGTGTAGTGGCTGAGTCTAGGTTTATTTCCCAGTATTGGTTAATGGTAGATGTAATGTTTTGGGAGATTTTATCATCATTTATCCACTTAGGATTAAGTCTCCAAAGGGATTGATTGATGGTTGCAGGTAGTAAGCAGGTGATTTCTAATGGGGCATGGTCTGATAGGCCGCTGGGTAGGTACTTGGCAGCTGCTACGGAGGAAACCAGCTCATTATTCCCAAATGCTAACAATATTTATTTAAAGGATACATCCAGGCTAAAAGAAAAATCAAAATCCACTTACCTGGGGCTTTCCCCAGCACCTGACAGCCGTCCTGTGCCTTCGCTGCAGCTCCGCTGGCTCCCGGTGTCTTCCGCTACAGAAGTCGATGTATATACTGCGCAGCACAGACCTGATGAAGTCGGCTAGACCACGTGACCCGCGCCGTGGAGCGCACAAGAAGCCGACCTAGCGAGGTCGGCTTCTGCAGCGGAAGACTCCCGGGAGCCAGCAGAGCTACGGCAAGGGCACAGGATGGCTGCCAGGGGTTGGAGGAAGCCCCAGGTAAGTGGATGTTGATTTTTCTTTTAGCTTGGACCTCTCCTATAAGAGGAACTTGTCAAGCTCCAACCTGCAGGGAAACACTGTACAGACATGCTGCGCCGATATACTGAAGTGGCACCCACTGTAGCAATGGTGGTTGAAGGAGAAACAAAGGGGACAGGGTGGGGGTAGTGAAGAGGAATGTGCAGGAACTCTGGCTGTTGGCATTGTTCTCTGTGTGGAGATTTTTAATAGACTAAATGGGGTAACTAATTTGTTTAGCCATAGATCAGAAATTTTCTCATTTTCTGAAAGCTCTAAGAGTTCCACCACTGAGGGATTATGCCCTAGGGTAAAATTAGGGTTGCTAAATTAGTGGTAAAAGGGAGGCTTTATTCAAATTAAACTCATGGTTCAAAGCGCTGTAGACCCCATCTCCTAGATGGTCGCAATTTAAGGGTGCGTGCACCATCTGTTGGGTGAGGTGGTGGTGTTTACCTGCAAGGCAACCTGAAGTGGATGCCCCATTCAAGGACTGGTCCATCTTTGTTACAAGGGTGCCAGTGCACTTGTCAAGAGAATTTTTCTGGATTAACTTTATCTTTGAGGCGCTCCACCAGTTATTCACCTGTTTTACTGTCAGTGCAGTGTTTTACTGAGGAACAAATGTAACGAGCTCAGCGAAGCCTTGTGCAATTTGGCCACATTTTCAACATAAAGCTTACCATTAGCTGCATAGTTCTTCTTTTCTTCTGCATCATTAGTAAGAAAAAACATGTCACTGTAGGCCCGCGCCAACCTCCATAGGAACTCAACTTTGTTTCCAAACTGGTAAAAAAAAGAAAGTCAAAATGATGAGAATAACAACTTAGGGATGGATGTATTGAACAAGTAACATTCTGTACAGACTTTTGCCCAGAATGTCACTGATGTCTGATAACCAAAGCGAGGATGAAAACTACTGTTGTAGTAGATCAACTCCTTAACCAGAGGTTACCGAAAAAATGATACATTATAAAGTTTTCAGGTTACCACTAATTAAAGGAGTAAGTGTAACTGATACTTATCTCACTGATATCTGAATATCTAATATAAAGGAAAAGTCAGTAACATGATTGATTTCTTCTAAAGAGATGCAATTATTCCGCTACCCAGAGTCTACAGGTACAAGCAGGCATGGTAAAGGAAACGCAAGGTGAAGTTTACGTAAACCTGTAAGCTTAAAACAGCAAAAAAATTGGATACTTCAGAGGCTTCCCTCTGCCAGGCTGCTCCAAAACCGAGACCCCCAAAGCTCACAGGCGCAATAGCACTGACCCATTCGGGCTTCGGAGGAAAAGCAGAGTCTGATCATGTCTGTGGTACTGCGCAGGCGGAGATGGCTCTCATCTGTGCAGTAACACGGACCTGATTCGGCTTGACTTTTTCTGCCGAAGCCCGAAAGGGTTCTTGCTACTGCGCATGCGCAAGCTGTCAACAAGCCCTTTTAAGTGATTTGACATTGAAAGCAGGCCAGTAGAGAAGGACAGGGTAAGCTTAAGGATTAAGTGGAGTATCCATTTGGGGCTCAATTTTCCCCTACAGGTGCACTTTAAACTTAAGGGATAAACAAATTTATGAGATAAACAACTGTATATGAGAAACAATTGTATCTATCCTCCTATTACTAAAATTACTTTTTTTTTAGAATCCCCCAGTGTTATTTCCTATTTCCTGTGTATCAGCTAAAAAAGTATGTTTAATGTTGTATAGTCATATGCCTGATACAGTCTTTCAGTGTCTCAGAAGCTAAAATATATGAACTACTGACCTTTTTGTCTCTACCCAGCACTCAGAAGCTATCCTCTGCCAGGTAAAGAAGGTTATACTTGAGGTTGCTCGTAATTGAAATTACGAGTAGCACTAACTGGCCGTGGGGGGGTTAACTTACCTATGTCGCCGCCTATACCCGATGCCCTCCACTCGCGTTCCACCACTCCCATGCTTCTTCCTTCTGGTTGAAGGAGGAAACATGGCAGTGACATGGAACACGAGAAGAGCACTTCGGCTATAGAGGATGGGTAAATTAAAGCACCCCCCACCCTTCCCACAGCCAGTAAGTGCTTATCAGAATTTTAATTACAGACAACCCTAGTAACACTATAGTCCGACTAGGTCAAAATGGAGAAAAACTGTCACTTGTGTACTTGATGTTTAACTCTTTCAGGCAAAAAAAGAAGAAAAGGAACACGGAATAGCTATACAGTGCTTGGCACTGTACATACACGTTTATCTCATGTCATCTCAGGTACCCTTTGAGAACTTCTGGTCCCTAAAAGCCACTTTAGGTAGCTGAAAAGATAGGCTCTTAATCAGTGCAACAAATAACCTGTTAAAGGGGACCCAAAGTAAAAATACACGATTTCAAAAATAAAATCTATTTTCTAAATTATAATAACAAATAGCAGCCTTTTTTTTTTGCTGCATGATGACAAATATAAAATACTTTACATTTATTGAAGGAACCCCTCCCTTCCTTTCATATTGCCGGGACAGAATCCGGCAGACTGGTGGAGTAGGAGGTGTCTGGCCAAGGAGGAATTGCTAATGGCTGCCACCTGTATAACCCTAGTCATGAAAAGAGAAGGGTGAAAAGCATGCGCTTGGAATGCTTATAGGCTTGAATGAGTGTTTATTTATCTTTGTATGTGTCAGAGTGGTGCAACTAAATATTTTGAATTTAAAAAAAAATGTTTGGTTTGGGTCCGCTTTAATCTACCTACCAAATATAGTTTTTGCTGGCTGAACAGATCTTGAGCAATTTTAATTACTAGTCCTCCTGGTACCTGTAAGCCGAAGATGGTGAAAGAACTACATCATTTTAGAGAAGGTAAGTAGAACCGCTGACTTTTGTGCCTACATGTATGGCACATGCGCAAAAAGAACAGAGTATGTGTACTTTTAAACGGAAGTTAATCCAAATACAGTATATGAATTTACTACTGCAGTAGGTCATTGAAGGGACTCAGAGCTGTATCTATTAAAATGTTTTATACATACCTGGGGGTTCCTCCAGCCCCATCCACTCGGATCGCTCCTATGTCGCCGTCCTCCGCTACCCGCAAGCTTCAGTAGCGGGTCCTGTCACTTCCGTCAGTCGGAGCCAGTCTGATGTAAGAGAAGTGCGCTGTCTGCGTATCTCTCCAACAACCGCTGAAGAGATACATAGAGGACACACTTCTTCTGCGTAGACTGGCCACCACTGGCTGAAGTGACGGGACCCGGTTCCCGAAGCTGCAGACAGCGGAGGACGGCGGCATGGGAGAGATCCTAGCGGATGGGGCTGGAGGAAGCCCCAGGTATGTATAAAACTTTTTAATAGATTCAGCTCTGGTACACTTTAAGGCTGATTTTACACTTGTGGTGTGTGTTTGCGAAGCAATGCCCCACCCCCACCGCATTGCAATGCACAAAACCACAAGCATATGACCCTGCAGCAGAGTGCAGCAACGGGCTCATATGCGTCGCCACCAGGAAGTATGTCACTGGCGACCCCCGTTATTTTCCGTCGTTCTGCGCATGCGCACCTCAACACCACCAACAACCTTTTTAAAAGGTATGCGTTGCCCATTGACTTTCATTAAATTCTATGCAAAGTTTTCCTCTTTATTCTTATTCTAGCCAGCTGAAACCCTTGCTGAAATTGTCCAGCCTCTATGCCAACTCCCCTGGTGCCTCTGTCTGCAGTCCTGGCTGCCCTAGAGTAGCATTCAGCTGTGTAAGCAGCTTGGAGTGTGAGCACCCCTTCTCCCCTTGCCATACATTTGAAATGCAATAATTACCCCACATATGACACACAGCAATCACCCTACATAGAAACTGCAACAATTGCCTCCATGTATCATCGTTGGTGTCAGAGGGCATTATAGATTAAAACAAAAAAAATACCCCAACATACTGCGTATCACACCCCCCAACCAGTCACTGCACCTGGCTATTATTGGTGTTCAGTGGGCAAGTGTGCCTGTTCCTCATCATTCCTGCTCAGTGTGTGTGGGGGATGGGGGAGAGTGGCTCAAAGTTACAGAAAGTCAGAAACCATGACAGTTTCAACACTTAGGTCATTAGCATGTGTTTGAATCTTATGGCCCATACTCACGAGGGACTTTTGTCGCCTCAAAACGCGGCGCGCGCGTGTTGCGGCGACAGGTCGCCCGTGAGTATGGGCCATTGCACGCGGGCGCACCCCGAACTGTCGCCCGCCGCTCTTGTCGCCATGCGATTGAAAGTTTCAATCGCATGGCAACAGTCGCCGCCGCACCCTTATCAGTTTGCCGCTCTGAAATATTTGCCTCAGGTAACATCATGGTAGATCTGCCATTGGTCTTATGTTACTGGCCTGATGCAGTGCTACCTAAGGTAAGTACAGAGATATGTTCATGATTGGTCCACATTCCTTGTACGTTGTCCAAGCCTCTCCTCATGCCCTCCTAGTCCCCATAATCACAAAAGTTGACTTTTGGCTAAAGTCAGTAACTCTTGCTGTGATGTTACCTTCTATCACTCATCCATTCAATCCTCTTATGGGGAGTTAATGGGGCAGAGAGGTGGAGGGAGTGGGATGGTAAAAGGAGAGAACATCACAGCAAGCCTGCCTCCTCCTGTCTGAAAAGTTTGACTTTAACCAAAACTTACATTTTCAAAGTGTGACTATGGCCACGAGGAGGAACGGGGAGACAACACACAAAGGTATGTGGATCCAGCATGAACATAAATGTTCTTACTTTAGGTTGCTTTGCTTCAGGTCAGATGTGTTTTAACCACTTCCCGACCGCCCACTGCACAGGGGCGGCCGGAAAGTGGATCCCGCAAGGACCGCCGCATGTAAAATTGGCGGCGGTCCTTGTACGGGCATGGGCGGAGCGATCGCGTCATCCGTGACGCGATCCTCCGCCGGGGATCGATGGCCTGGGATTTAGCCTCCAGCTCGCCGGCCACTTAGCAGTGCCGGCGGGCGGAGGAATAGAAATCTCTGCCGATCCGTGAGTATAATAGGCTTTGTAATGTATACAAAGCCTATTATACAGGCTGCCTCCTGCCCTGGTGGTCCCAGTGTCCGAGGGACCACCAGGGCAGGCTGCAGCCACCCTAGTTTGCACCCAAGCACACTGATTTCCCCCTCCCCCCTGCCCCCTGATCGCCCACAGCACCCCTCAGACCCCCCCCTGCCCACCCCCCAGACCCCTGTTTGCACCCAATCACCCCCCTAATCACCCATCAATCACTCCCTGTCACTATCTGTCGACACTATTTTTTTTTTATTCCCTAAACTGCCCCCTGCTCCCTCCTGATCACCCCCCCCCCCACCCCTCAGATTCTCCCCAGATCCCCCCCCCCATGTACTGTATGCCTCTATCTCCCCTGTAATAACCCACTGATCACCTGTCAATCACCTGTCAATCACCCATCAACCACCCCCTGTCACTGCCACCCATCAATCAGCCCCTAACCTGCCCCTTGCTGATCACCCACCCACACCAATAGATCGCCCGCAGATCCGACGTCAGATCACCTCCCAAGTGCATTGTTTACATCTGTTCTCTACCCTAAACACCCACTAATTACCCATCAATCACCCATCAATCACCCCCTATCACCACCTGTCACTGTTACCCATCAGATCAGACCCTAATCTGCCCCTTGCGGGCACCCAATCACCCCCCTACACACTCAGATTGCCCTCAGACCCCCCCTCATCAATTCGCCAGTGCATTATTTACATCTGTCCTTCCCTGTAAAAACCCACTGATCACCTGTCAATCACCCCCTGTCACTGCCACCCATCAATCACCCCCTGTCACTGCCACCCATCAATCAGCCCCTAACCTGCCCCTTGCGGGCAATCTGATCACCCACCCACACCAATAGATCGCCCGCAGATCCGACGTCAGATCACCTCCCAAGTGCATTGTTTACATCTGTTCTCTACCCTAAACACCCACTAATTACCCATCAATCACCCCCTGTCACTGCTACCCATCAGATTAGACCCCTATCTGCCCCTAGGGCACTCAATCACCCGCCCACACCCTCAGAACACACTCAGACCCCAGCCCTGATCACCTCGCCAGTGCATTGCTTGCATCTATTCCCCCCTCTAATCACACCTTGAGACACCCATCAATCACCTCCTGTCACCCCCTACCACACCTACCCATCAGATCAGGCCCTAATTTGCCCCGTGTGGGCTTCCTGATCACTCGGCCAAACCCTCAGACCCCCTTTTCGATCACCTCCCCAGTGCATTGATTGCATCTATTTTCCCCTCTAACCACCCCCTGAGACACCCATCAATCACCTCCTGTCACCCCCTAGCACTCCTATCCATCAGATCAGGCCCAATACAACCTGTCATCTAAAAGGCCACCCTGCTTATGACCGGTTCCACAAAATTCACCCCCTCATAGACCACCTGTCATCAAAATTTGCAGATGCTTATACCCCTGAACAGTCATTTTGAGACATTTGGTTTCCAGACTACTCACGGTTTTGGGCCCGTAAAATGCCAGGGCGGTATAGGAACCCCACAAGTGACCCCATTTTAGAAAAAAAGACACCCCAAGGTATTCTGTTAGGTGTATGACGAGTTCATAGAAGATTTTATTTTTTTGTCAAAAGTTAGCGGAAATTGATTTTTATTGTTTTTTTCATAAAGTGTCAATTTTCACTAACTTGTGACAAAAAATAAAATCTTCTATGAACTCGCCATACACCTAACGGAATACCTTGGGGTGTCTTCTTTCTAAAATGGGGTCACTTGTGGGGTTCCTATACTGCCCTGGCATTTTAGGGGCCCTAAACCGTGAGGAGTAGTCTAGAAAACAAATGCCTCAAAATGACCTGTGAATAGGACGTTGGGCCCCTTAGCGCACCTAGGCTGCAAAAAAGTGTCACACATGTGGTATCGCCGTACTCAGGGGAAGTAGTATAATGTGTTTTGGGGTGTATTTTTACACATACCCATGCTGAGTGGGAGAAATCTCTCTGTAAATGGACAATTGTGTGTAAAAAAAATCAAACAATTGTCATTTACAGAGATATTTCTCCCACCCAGCATGGGTATGTGTAAAAATACACCCCAAAACACATTATACTACTTCTCCTGAGTACGGCGGTACCACATTTGTGGCACTTTTTTACACCCTAAGTGCGCTAAGGGGCCCAAAGTCCAATGAGTACCTTTAGGATTTCACAGGTCATTTTGCGACATTTGGTTTCAAGACTACTCCTCACGGTTTAGGGCCCCTAAAATGCCAGGGCAGTATAGGAACCCCACTAATGACCCCATTTTAGAAAGAATACACCCCAAGGTATTCCGTTAGGAGTATGGTGAGTTCATAGAAGATTTTATTTTTTGTCACAAGTTAGCGGAAAATGACACTTTGTGAAAAAAAAACAATTAAAATCATTTCCGCTAACTTGTGACAAAAAATAAAATCTTCTATGAACTCACCATACTCCTAACGGAATACCTTGGGGTGTCTTCTTTCTAAAATGGGGTCATTAGTGGGGTTCCTATACTGCCCTGGCATTTTAGGGGCCCTAAACCGTGAGGAGTAGTCTAGAAACAAAAATGACCTGTGAAATCCTAAAGGTACTCATTGGACTTTGGGCCCCTTAGCGCAGTTAGGCTGCAAAAAAGTGCCACACATGTGGTATCGCCGTACTCAGGAGAAGTAGTATAATGTGTTTTGGGGTGTATTTTTACACATACCCATGCTGAGTGGGAGAAATATCTCTGTAAATGGACAATTGTGTGTAAAAAAAATCAAACAATTGTCATTTACAGAGATATTTCTCCCACCCAGCATGGGTATGTGTAAAACTACACCCCAAAACACATTATACTACTTCTCCTGAGTACGGCGGTACCACATGTGGCACTTTTTTACACCCTAACTGCGCTAAGGGGCCAAAAGTCCAATGAGCACCTTTAGGCTTTACAGGGGTGCTTACAATTAGGCACCCCCCAAAATGCCAGGACAGTAAACACACCCCACAAATGACCCCATTTTGGAAAGTAGACACTTCAAGGTATTCAGAGAGGAGCATAATGAGTCCGTGGTAGATTTCATTTTTTTTTTTGTCGCAAGTTAGCAGAAATGGAAACTTTTTTTTTTTTTCTTTTTTGTCACAAAGTGTCATTTTTCGCTAACTTGTGACAAAAAATAAAATCTTCTATGAACTCACCATGCCTCTCAGTGAATACTTTGGGATGTCTTCTTTCCAAAATGGGGTCATTTGGGGGGTATTTATACTATCCTGGAATTCTAGCCCCTCATGAAACATGACAGGTGGTCAGAAAAGTCATAGATGCTTCAAAATGGGAAAATTCACTTTTTGCACCATAGTTTGTAAACGCTAAAACTTTTACCCAAACCAATCAATATAGGCTGAATGGGTTTTTTTTTTTTTAATTAAAAACATGTTTGTCCACATTTTTCGTGCTGCATGTATACAGAAATTTTACTATATTTGAAAAATGTCAGCACAAAAAATTAAAAAAAAATCATTTTTTTTGACAAAATTCATGTCTTTTTTGATGAATATAATTAAATTAATTAATTAAAATAAAAGTAAAAATCGCAGCAGCAATCAAATAGCACCAAAAGAAAGCTTTATTAGTGACAAGAAAAGGAGCCAAAATTCATTTAGGTGGTAGGTTGTATGAGCGAGCAATAAACCGTGAAAGCTGCAGTGGTTTGAATGGAAAAAAAGGGTCTGATCCTTAAGGGGGGTAAAGCCTACGGTCCTCAAGTGGTTAATTAGGTATGTTCTGGGTACCCTTACCTTCTCTTGCTTGTTGATCATCATCCTGAATCCTTCCTGCTTCTCAGAGTCTGGACCTTCGTGGCTAGTGTCTGCCTGCTGGAGGACAGAAAGTAGCTCCGCTTCCTCTTCTGTGATTGTATTGCTTTGTGCTTTACCAACTCCCACTCCTGGCTCATCTTCTGACTCTGCTTCTGTATCAGTCTGAGCAGTGAGGTATCTGCCAGGAAAAGGAACACAATTAGCAAAGGTGATAAATGGAATCTTTCTCTGAAAGTTCTCAGTTATTCAGTTCATTATATATTCCCCCGAAAATTGGACAGTTTCAGCTTCCGGGGATCTTTCCCTGTTCTAGAAACAAAGGTCCTTTACTCCTGCAGAGCATCTTGGGTTGTGGAGTGGTGAACCACAGAGGGTAAAGCACCGGCAGCCAGGTGAAAAGGTTCCCTGGAAAGGAGGACGAGAATGGGTCATTAATTGGCAATTGTGTGTGCAGTACAGATACCCTCGTCTTTGGAAGTACTCAGGGAAGCAGGAACTTCGGCAGGCTGCCCGAGAAGGGCAGGCGCCTTATTAGAGGAAGCTGGTTGTAGAATCTTACCGGGGCCCAGCAGTGCACAGAGAGAACAGCGGGAACACTGGGAAGGCTGTATGGGAACCAGCCTTCCATCTACATAGGTAAGGATCTAATCAGAGGCGTATCTAGAGGGGTGCAGGCATGGCTCCTGCCATGGGCGCCACAGCTATCTGCCTCTGTGCTACGCCCCATTCCTTCCTGTCACTCAGAATTTACATCAATTCTGTTATCTGGAGAACATGGCTACTTCGTTTATGTATGTAGGGCTCACTTGGCTTAGTGTAAAGAGGACAGAGAGGAAATAAGAGATTTCTAAAATAGTAACTTCAGCAATATCCAGAGCCAAAAAACAGGCAACCATAACACATGGACACGAGAGAGGATGCAGTTTTTACAGGGAAAAGGGGCTCCGACCAGGGGTGGGGGCGCAATTTCAGTGTTTGCCATTGGCTCTATATTACCCAGATACGCCCCTGGATCTAATTATTTATATAGAGTATAAGGTGCGCTGGAAAGTATTATACATATAAATTAACACCTGCTACAGTTCCCCTTTACGGGTTAAAATTCTTTATTGTGCAAAATTGCAGGATAATTTTAATCTAAAGTATGTCACAGCTTTAAGGAAAATTCCTCATTCATTCATGGACCACATCACTCCTCCACATTCCCAATCATACACGGGTGATCTGGTTCCCTTAAGAAAAATCAAAAAAATTGTGCATATGCATAGCTTAACACTAATAAAAGTTTATAAAAATATATATAAATGTATCTATATCACAAGAGTCATAGTGATATTGATAAAGGTGAAGTCCCTTATGCTGATCACTTTAGCCAATTGCCAAGAGAGACAAGTGTATTCCTAGCAGTAAAATCCGTACTGCGGGATGTGCTCACCGCAAGTGTCACAGAATACTCCGTTTGTATTAGGAGATCACTAAATACACTGGAGGTATGCTCACCAACCCGCTCTGCGTATATCAGATCCGCACTCCTCTCTGGTCATCCAGGCTTGATTACCGCTTAGCATGTCTTTCCACGGAGGCACACAAGTCACTTCCAATTATGGATGGCCCTGCGCCGGCTGCGTCGCTCACGCTTCTCTTCTGGTGGTCGTTCCGGTCTACTGACTCTGCAGGGGAGACGTCACCAACCTGTGCATCTCAGCTCTGCTGTTGATGCTGCTTCCCTGCGTTCCACCTACAATCCTGTGTGGTGCTGTGAATATACACTTCGTGGGTGCAGGCAGCGGTGTCCGGATAATGAACGGGGTGCCCCTTGTCACTTTTCCAAAAATCAAACCCAACTGATTAACATGTTTCAACTGACTCGGCAGTCTTCATCAGAATTATTGGATCAGCAGTTCCCGGTGGCCATATTTATATTCAAAGATCCCCAACTTTACTTTTCTTTTTGATCATTTAAAGAGACAGTGTTCCCAGTATTCACATTGTATTCAGGGACAATCCTGGTATAAAGTCCATTAACTACACACGGTAAGGGATGTCAATTATATCTTAGAATACTGAATAAAGCGATTATTCATAAAACATAACCAATATAGGGAAACAGTTAACCACCCTGGCGTTCTATTAAGATCGCCAGGGCGGCTGCGGGAGGGTTTTTTTTTAATAAAAAAAAAACTATTCCATGCAGCCAACTGAAAGTTGGCTGCATGAAAGCCCACTAGAGGGCGCTCCGGACGCGTCATTCTGATCGCCTCCGGCGATCAGAATTAACAAGGAAGACCGCAATGAGCGGCCTTCCTCGTTTTGCTTACCTCGTCGCCATGGCGACGAGCGGAGTGACGTCATGGACGTCAGCAGACGTCCTGACGTCAGCCGCCTCCGATCCAGCCCTTAGCGCTGGCCGGAACTGTTTGTTCCGGCTACGCTGGGCTCGGACGGCTGGGGGGACCCTCCTTCGCCGCTGCACGCAGCGGATCGCCGCGCTGCGGCGGCGGTCAGGTAGCACACGCGGCTGGCAAAGTGCCGGCTGCGTGTACTGCTTTTTATTTCGTGGAAATCCGCCCAGCAGGGCCTGAGCGGCAGCCTCCGGCGGTGATGGACGAGCTGAGCTCGTCCATACCGCCCGGCTGGTTAATATACTATATATAAAAAAAAATCTATAATATATATATATATATATATATATATATATATGAATAATCAATCATCAGATGAACAAAATTAAAACAATGGGTAACCAGTCGCTCTTAGGGAACCAGAACCCCGTTTCCCACCACACAAATCAGCCCGAATCAGATAATCCTCCCCCACAAGTGAGTGAGTATGACCACACTATTTGCAGCCAATTAATCATCCAGGCCATAACCCCCCCCCCCCCCCTGGGGTCCCCATGGACTATTTCTATCCCAAAATACACAATTTCCCAAATACACCATTTATGAAAAATCTTGAAGTGCTTGGACAACGGATGCCCTTCCCAACCTTTACATATATTGTTTAGGTGCTCCCCTATTCTGCTCGACAGGGTTCTCTTGGTCCTACCCACATATTTCTTCCCACATGGGCACACAAGACAATATATTACCCCTTTGGTGTCACAGGTGATGATGTCCATAATTTTAAATTTGTCCCCTCCACCCGTAACCTCAACAATTTTCCAATTTTATTGTGGAGAAGGCCGGAGAGCAGGTGGACGTTATCAATAGGGAAGAGCTACTAGTAAAAAAGAATAAATATTGCAGTATTGAGGATCATTCCCTGAAACTGAGTCTGAGATATGGGGCGCAGAGTAATAGGGTCAGGAATATTATTACTAAAAACTGGCTCATTTTGAGAGAGGATAAACATTTAAATTCGATCTTGCCCCTTAATCCCTCTTTCATTTATAGAAAATCAAATAGTGTAGGCCTCAGGTTGGAGGTGGAAACTGGTGGCCAGGGTGGGGGGGACAGAAGTAGAGGGGGAGGAGGGTTTGTGAAGTGCGGACGCTGTATTAACTGCAGAAGAACTAAGGGGTATAGGAAAATTGTTGAGGTCACGGGTGGAGGGGACAAATTTAAAATTATGGACATCATCACCTGTGACACCAAAGGGGTAATATATTGTCTTGTGTGTCCATGTGGGAAGAATTATGTGGGTAGGACCAAGAGAACCCTGTCGAGCAGAATAGGGGAGCACCTAAACAATATATATATATATATATATATATATATAAAGGTTGGGAAGGGCATCCGTTGTCCAAGCACTTCAAGATTTTTCATAAATGTTGTATTTGGGAAATTGTGTATTTTGGGATAGAAATAGTCCATGGGGACCCCGGGGGGGGGGGGGGGGGGGATTTTATGGCCAGGGTGTCCAGACATGAGAGTAAATGGATTTTCAATCTGAACACCCTGGCACCCAGGGGGCTGAATGAAGAACTAGAAATCCATGGTTTTCTGAAGTAGGGATGTTTGCAACCCCCCCTTCTTATATGGGGAGAGGACGGATTAGGTTAGGGAATATGCTATACAATCTTTGATTGATTGGCTGCAAATAGTGTGGTCATACTCACTCACTTGTGGGGGAGGATTATCTGATTCGGGCTGATTTGTGTGGTGGGAAACGGGGTTCTGGTTCCCTAAGAGTGACTGGTTACCCATTGTTTTAATTTTGTTCATCTGATGATTGATTATCCTTATATATAGATTTTTATAGATTTTTTTTATATATAGTATATTAACTGTTTCCCTATATTGGGTATGTTTTATGAATAATTGCTTTATTCAGTATTCTAAGATATAATTGACATCCCTTACCGTGTGTAGTTAATGGACTTTATACCAGGATTGTCCCTGAATACAATGTGAATACTGGGAACACTGTCTCTTTAAATGATCAAAAGGAAAAATAAAGTTGGGGATCTTTGAATATAAATATGGCCACTGGGAACTGCTGATCCAATGATTCTGATGAAGACTGCCGAGTCAGTTGAAACATGTTAATCAGTTGGGTTTGATTTTTGGAAAAGTGACAAGGGGCACCCCGTTCATTATCCGGACACCGCTGCCTGCACCCACGAAGTGTATATTCACAGCACCACACAGGATTGTAGGTGGAACGCAGGGAAGCAGCATCAACAGCAGAGCTGAGATGCACAGGTTGGTGACGTCTCCCCTGCAGAGTCAGTAGACCGGAACTACCACCAGAAGAGAAGCGTGAGCGACGCAGCCGGCGCAGGGCCATCCATAATTGGAAGTGACTTGTGTGCCTCCGTGGAAAGACATGCTAAGCGGTAATCAAGCCTGGATGACCAGAGAGGAGTGCGGATCTGATATACGCAGAGCGGGTTGGTGAGCATACCTCCAGTGTATTTAGTGATCTCCTAATACAAACTGAGTATTCTGTGACACTTGCGGTGAGCACATCCCGCAGTACAGATTTTACTGCTAGGAATACACTTGTCTCTCTTGGCAATTGGCTAAAGTGATCAGCATAAGGGACTTCACCTTTATCAATATCACTATGACTCTTGTGATATACAGGATCTTCTCAAAAAATTAGCATATTGTGATAAAGTTGATTATTTTCTGTAATGTACTGATAAACATTAGACTTTCATATATTTTAGATTCAAATACACACAACTGAAGTAGTTCAAGCCTTTTATTGTTTTAATATTGATGATTTTGGCATACAGCTCATGAAAACCCAAAATTCCTATCTCAAAAAATTAGCATATTTCATCCGACCAATAAAAGAAAAAAGTGTTTTTAAAACAACAAAAAGTCAACCTTCAAATAATTATGTTCAGTTATGCACTCAATACTTGGTCGGGAATCCTTTTGCAGAAATGACTGCTTCAATGCGGCGTGGCATGGAGGCAATCAGCCTGTGGCACTGCTCAGGTGTTAGGGAGGCCCAGGATGCTTCAATAGCGGCCTTAAGCTCATCCAGAGTGTTGGGTCTTGCGTCTCTCAACTTTCTCTTCACAATATCCCACAGATTCTCTATGGGGTTCAGGTCAGGAGAGTTGGCAGGCCAATTGAGCACAGTAATACCATGGTCAGGAAAACCATTTACCAGTGGTTTTGGCACTGTGAGCAGGTGCCAGGCCGTGCTGAAAAATGAAATCTTCATCTCCATAAAGCTTTTCAGCAGATGGAAGCATGAAGTGCTCCAAAATCTCCTGATAGCTAGCTGCATTGACCCTGCCCTTGATAAAACACAGTGGACCAACACCAGCAGCTTACATGGCACCCCAGACCATCACTGACTGTGGGTACTTGACACTGGACTTCAGGCATTTTGGCATTTACCTCTCCCCAGTCTTCCTACAGACTCTGGCACCTTGATTTCCGAATGACATGTAAAAGTTGCTTTCATCCGAAAAAAGTACTTTGGATCACTGAGCAACAGTCCAAAGCTGCTTCTCTGTAGCCCAGGTCAGGCGCTTCTGCCGCTGTTTCTGGTTCAAAAGTGGGTTCATGCTTCCATCTGCTGAAAAACTTTGTGGAGATGAAGATTTCATTTTTCAGCACGACCTGGCACCTGCTCACAGTTCCAAAACTACTGGTAAATGGTTTACTGACCATGGTATTACTGTGCTCAATTGGCCTGCCAACTCTCCTGACCTGAACCCCATAGAGAATCTGGGATATTGTGAAGAGAAAGTTGAGAGACGCAAGACCCAACACTCTCGATGAGCTTAAGGCTTAAGGCCGCTATCGAACCATCCTGAGCCTCCATAACACCTGAGCAGTGCCACAGGCTGATTGCCTCAATGCCACGCTGCATTGAAGCAGTCATTTCTGCAAAAGGATTCCCGACCAAGTATTGAGTGCATAACTGAACATAATTATTTGAAGGTTGACTTTTTTTGTTTTTTTCTTTTATTGGTCAGATTAAATATGCTATTTTTTTGAGATAGGAAATTTGGGTTTTCATGAGCTGTATGCCAAAATCATCAATATTAAAACAATAAAAGGCTTGAACTACTTCAGTTGTGTGTATTTGAATCGAAACTATATAAAAGTCTAATGTTTATCAATACATTACAGAAAATAATGAACTTTATCACAATATGCTAATTTTTTGAGAAGATCCTGTAGATACATTTATATATATTTTTATAAACTTTTATTAGTGTTAAACTATGCATATGCACAATTTTTTAGATTTTTCTTAAGGGAACCAGATCACCCGTGTATGATTGGGAATGTGGAGGAGTGATGTGGTCCATGAATGAATGAGGAATTTTCCTTAGGGCCCGTTTCCACTATAGCGTTGCGAAATCGCCGGCGAATCACCGCAGGCAAATCGCATGCGGGTGAGATTCCGCATGCGTTTTTTGCCGCGATTTCGCATGCGATTTCGCATAGGTAAGGCTGTATGCGAATTTAACCATGTCACTGCCTGTGTAAATTAACATTAATACCTATGCGAAATCGCATGCGAAATCGCGGCAAAAAACGCATGGGGAAAACGCATGCGATTTCCCTATTAAATACATTGCGTGCGATTCACCTGCATTCCACACGCAGGCGAATTCTGAGGGCCCTACCCTGCAGATTTTTTCTGCACAGAAAAACGTGCGGGGAAACGCACAAGTGGAAACAGTCCCATCCACTTGTATTGACTGTGCGAATCCGCATGCGGGCAACGCATGCGGATTCGCGATAGTGGAAACGGGCCCTTAAAGCTGTGACGTACTTTAGCTTAAAATTATCCTGCAATTTTGCACAATAAAGAATTTTAACCCGTAAAGGGGAACTGTAGCAGGTGTTACATTTTATGTATAATACTTTCCAGCGCCCCTTATACTCTATATGGATGATCCTTTTTGAGGTGGGATAAGGGGTATAACCCACCTATTAGGTTGCAGCGGGAGGAAGTGCGGATTTGCCGATCCCCATTGGAAATATTCCTTTTGTAATTACTAGCAGCGCCCTCTAACTTCTATATAACAGAGGATCTAATTATTATCTTTTTTTCAGCTCATTTCAGTATTGCTTTAACCACTTCACCGAGGGGTTTTTCCCATTCTGTGTCAGAGCAATATTCAGCGTTCCTTCCATTCATTCACCTATAACTTTATTACTACATATTACAATGAAACAATCTATATCTTGTTTTTTTTCTACACCAATTAGGCTTTCTTTGGGTGCTACATTTTGCTAACAATTATTTTATTCTAATTTTTTTTTAACAGGAAAAATAAGAAAGAAATTGAAAAAATTCATTATTTTTCAGTTTTTGGCCATTATATTTTTTAAAATAACACATGATATTGTAATTAAAACCCACACATTTTACTTGCCAATTTGTCCCGGTTATTAAAACATTTAAAATATTTCCCTAGTACAATGTATGGCGCCAATCAGTGGCGTAGCTAAGGAGCTGTGGGCCCCGATGCGAGTTTTACATGGGGCCCCCCAAGCACTCTATACATAACAATTGATACGGCGCACCAAAACCTGCCAATGGCAACTACAGTGTCAGAGGTGCAAGAAGGGGATGGGGAACAGTTTGTTAATGATTACCAATATTAAAAGTATCTATAGAAGTGATTATTATGAGCACAGTACCAATAGGGAGCTAATACTGTAGTTGTGGGAGGGCCCCTTGGGGCCCCTCTGACCCAAGGGCCCCGATGCGGTCGCTACCGCTGCACCCCCTATTGCTACGCCCCTGGCGCCAATATTTTTTGGGGGGAAATAAAGGTGCATTTTTTTCAATTTTGCATCCATCACGAATTACAAGCCCATAATTTCATAAATGACATTAATATATCCTTTTGACATACATATTAAAAAAGTTCAGTCCCTAAGGTAATTATTTTTGTATCGATTTAAATGCATATAATTTATTTAGGTAACTATGGGAGAGGATGGGAGGTAAGGGGTTAATTTTAAATGTATATATGGGTCTTTTTATTAAAATAAAGGAATGTAGGTGTAATTTTACTATTTGGCCACAAGATGTCCTTGTGCATTATTTCCTATTAGCACCCCATAAGTACGCTAAAAGGAAGTAATGCATGGAAGTGTTATAAATGACCTCGGCATCTCATTGATGCCAGCAATCACTGACACGGGGACTTAGATTAAAGTGAATGGGAACTACGTTGCCATTCATTCAGCTCTCCTCTAACGGGAGAAGACGAGTACCCGCGCGGGAGAGAGTGGCGGCCACCCACCACAATAGATGAATATCTGTGCAGGAACTGAAGTCCTGTGGGACGTAGATATACCATCTAAAACCACATAGGTGGTTAAGGTGAAAAATCCATAAGGAGCTTTACGTAACATGCGTAGTGAGCCTGAAGTAATGTTTAAGCAGTGTGGTACAAGCAAGCAAAGATAACATAGGTACAGCAATAATAGGATGATACCTGCAATCACCTATATGCTTTTTGTTGGCTTAGCAGTAAAACAAAAAAATCAGCTTGTAAAGCCTGGTGAGTGCTGGCAGCAGGATTTCTGGGTAAAGGCCCAATAATGATACAACCTTGACTGTACAATCCTACCACTTCTATGTAATGTGAGAGACTATTTAAAGTAAGTATCCATTTAAAGAATATTCACTCAGTTTACCGTTCTACTACATACATTTGATAAGATTTTACAACAAAATTGTATCATTAGTGGGCACCTATAAAGTACCCATGAATACCACTTTACTACCCAGCTACAGCACATTCACATTGTTGCAGAACCCCTGGAAAGCTCGACGATGTGAATATTCTGAAGATTTCAATGAGCACTGCACTGCACCTGCCCTTATTAAATCCTCTCCCTATCTACACTAATTAGTTATCCCCTCCATGGAGTTCGATCCCCGCCCTCCCCTCCCCCGGCCTGATCCCCTCCCCCCATTGCTGTGATCGGGCAGCATGGAGGATTACTCAGTAAGGACCTCTAACCTGTCTTCATTCCAGCAGCGATCAGGCGCCCCTTCATACTGCACTGCTGTCAGCCTCACTATGCTGAATAAACCGGGTCCTGGTTTGATGATGTCATCACGCCAGGAACCGGTGGTTCATAAGGCATGGTGAGGCTGACAGTAAAGGCACATCACGCTAACTATGAAGGGGAGTGGCTAATAATGGGGACCAGCTGGCTATTTAAGGGGGGTAATAAAGGCGCTCATGTGGCGATTTATACTGGGGGGGTTAGAAGGGCATATCTGGCTATCTATAAAGGGTGGGGAGGCTAATAAAGAAGCACATCTGGCTATCTATGAGGGGTGGCTAATAACGGTGGTTCTTATCAACAGGCGTACGTAACTCTAGGACTTCCTTTATTTGGACTATAAGATGCAGCTGCTTTTTCTCCCCGCTTTGGGGGGAGAAAAAGTGTGTCTTATAGTCTGAAAAATACTGTATTTAGCACTGACATCTTTTGCAGCACTGTACAGAGTTTGTATTCTTGTCACTTAACTGTACCTTAGAATGGCTCACAATCTAATCCCTGCCACAGTCATAGGTCTAGCGTAGTCTATGGCCAATGTTTAATGGGGAAGCCAATACACTTATTTGTATGTTTTTGGGACGTGGGATAAAAACGAAGTGCACGGAAGAAACCCAAATAGACATGGGGAGAACATACAAACTCCCTGACCCAGCACTGCAAGGCGAGAGTGCTATCCCCTACGCCACCATGCTGCCTACCCTTTTACTAAATAATTTTAAGACTGTACAATTTTTCTACAATTATCTATAGGGGATATTGATGGTTTTACCACTGTGCACCAATTAATATCAATACCATTCCAGCAAAACAACCAGCAGGGCACAAATAACAGAGAACCAGCTGAGCTCAGCATGTTACTTGCAAGATGCAGATAATAGAACAGGGGTTTGAGGCCTGCAAGAAGTAAAAGCTTGCTTATGGTTCCCGATAACTGATCTTCTGGCACTATCATATAGTGCTTGTAAACTATTTTGAATATGATGGCTAGAGCTGCTGAGGCTAAAATTGCACATGAAAAAAACTGCATATTCACATTACATATTCATTCATAGTACAATAACTGCGCATTTCATGGACTCTCATAACCTCAATGTCAGTGTGACAGAAGCAGATAAAATCAGGGATTACCAGCTGAGGAAAGGTTGCTCTGGCTAGCAGGAACTTATCAGACTATGCGATAATGTTTCCATTTGTCAGCACATTGAGCTATTTGTTTACAAAGTATTAGGCCCATTCACACTGGAGAGATCAAAAACTAATCCATTGAGTAGAATGGGTAGTCCTATTGATTAACTGCTTATCGTTTCAGAATGTAATTTCTACGTCCTACTCAGTGCTGCTGTAGGTTTTAGGATGTAGAATGTACACCCCCCCCCCCCATTACAAATCACTGCCATTCATGCACGTGCCCTCCCGGTCATGCACTTTAAGGTCCCATGCTAGTGTACTGGTTAAGGGCACTGCCTCTCACACAGGAGACCTGGGTTCGAATCTTGGCCCTTCCTGTACAGTAAGCCAGCACCTATTCAGTAAGGAGAGCTTGAGCAAGACTCCCTAACACTGCTACTGCCTATAGGGTGCACCCTAGTGGCTGCAGCTCTGGCACTTTGAGTCCACCTGGAGAAAAGCGCAAGACAAATGTTCTGTGTCTTGTCTTGTGCTAAAGTAAATGATTGAAGTAAATGAACCGTGGAAAACAAACCAGTTAAACTATAGTGTCCTCTCACATAAAGGTTCACACCTTTGTATACTAGAAGTAAGAAATAAAAATAAGTAATTAAAAACAAAGTATAAGGGCCATTTCGCACTTTGCGCTGCAATTGGCAAATTGCTAGTGCAGTGGCTCCTTATGGTAGCATTCACATGGCATTTCCTCACTCCCTTTAGTGTTAGGGGCGTAACAAAACCCCTGTGGCTCCCCTAGCAAACAGAACATTATGGGGCCCCCTGCAGCACCGTGTCCCACTCCTGCCCTGGAGCCCCTTCCCTACTCCTTGCAGACGCAGAGTAAATGCAGCGGAGCGCTGTGTAAAAATATTTTCCTGCTTCAGTTCCACCGGGTCTCTCATCCTCCCGAGTCCTGGCAGTCTAACTCTACTGCATGCTTGGCTCCTAATGCTTGTCACGTGATCAGAAACCAGAGGGGGCAGCATAGAGCAAGTGGCTGCTAGGGGAGGAGGAGCTGCAACAAGAACAGGTAAATGTATTTACACAGCGCTCCACTGTGATACTTTGCATGAGGGTGGGGGAAGGGAGGAACAGCTGGCCCCCACGGATGCTATTGTTATGCCCCAGATTAGCGTTAAAGGACAGGTGTGAGTAGATAAAACAAAGAAGATCTACTTACCTGGGGCTTCGTCCATGAAGTTGCATGGCCTCGCGGTCGTACAGGCGCAAAAGATGCCGACTTGGCGAGGTTGGCATCTGCAATGGAGGGGACCCCGGGACACCGGAGCTGCGGCGAGGGACAGATAGGCTGCCAGGGGCTGAAGGAAGCCCCAGATAAGTAGATCTTGTTTTTTTTTATCACCTCGCACCTGTCCTTTAAGGGATGCTTCACACAGGCATTTACACTGGCAGTAACCAAACCTTTCCTCAACTAATGCAACTGTGTGTCTTGGCAGAAACCAATACCTTCCTAATGCTGTTAGGTGGGCCTCAGAATCAGTTGTATACAGCAGCACACCATGGGCCATATTTACTAAATGCCGTGCGCAGGGAGTGCTTACTTTTACCATTACTTACGCCAATTACATAGCGTGCATTGCGCAATTAGTGCAACCCAAGTTAACAATGTAAAGCGAACATGGCTAGGGTAATGCGTGATATTCTATTTGCATTTGCACTACTGACAGATGTCCGAATGAACCAGTCATTAGTGAGGGTGTTAAGTATATACAAGAAGACCTGGCAGAGGATCTAACTTTGACCAGACTACTCAAATTCAGACAAATATCTGGCTGGAGTTCCATGCTAGTTTTTTATAGCCCAGGATTCAATAGTAATAAATATATTTATTCTTACCCTCCTTCACTTTCTGCTTCTTCAGAGCTGGGGTATTCCGCCGTGCCTTTACTTGTCTCGCTTCTCTTCCTTTTAAGGCTTTTGTGCTGTGGACTGATTTTGCGAGCATCATTCTTTCCCCAAAGCTCATCCTTGATTTGCTCTTCTAACTTTGGAATGGTTTCTTTTAGAAATCTCACCTCCTCTTTGAGGTCCTCTACACTTTTCAGCAAGATGCTCAGTTTCTCCAGGATCTGCAGCTGGCGACCTTGCAGGACCATGACTGCTCCTTGGTTGTCCTGAACATCCACATTTGCAGTGGTGGACCATTTGTCACGCGTGTCAAAAAACTGGCCAGGTTTTCCATACCTTCTCCAACAAAACAAGGCAATGCTGACTCCAGCTACTCCAGCAAGGACTCCCAAAACTAAGGTACGGTTCTCCGAGTGAGGCATTTTCTCTTCTGCACTGGTGGTATTCACAAGCAAAGCTGCAAATGCTCACTACTGCTCATACTATCAGCAAAGGGAATATCACTGATAATTTTTTTTGTGTGTGCTTACTTATCAGTAAGTTGGCAGCACACCACTACAAAGTTCACAATGCAGAAGGCTACATTCTTCCTCCAGCTAGATTTATACAACCTTCCAGCATCAGATAACATTCTGCTTATGAAGGCTGCCACCAAGAAGACAGCATGTGTAGGAAGGCCATGAGTCCCCGGTTTATGCCTATGTATTGGAGCATCTCGCTTTCAAAAGTCCAAAGTCGCTGCTTCAGTTTTTTTGTAATCTGCCAGACAAAAGGTCAAAAAGAGTTAGGTTGTTAAGTAACCAGGAAAGTACTGAACAGACTGGTGTATTCAAGTACTGAAAAAAAACACCACACACGAACTCATAAAGACACACAGCTAGGATAAGACTAATATGCCCATACACGTTACAATAAAAACATTAGATTTTCCCGTTTATTCGACCAAAACGATTGAATTGAATTAAGTTTAAACGAATCTTTTTTTCGTTCAAGAAAAACAAACTATTATCCCGTTTTTCAATGAAAAAGGAACGGACATGTTGGAAAAATCATTTTATTCAATCTAACGGAATAATCGAACTAAATTATCTAATCGAAAAAAAAAACTGAAAAAAATTGTACCATGTATGGGCACCATAAGGGACATTTTCCACTAGAAAGGGGAACTGCAATCGCACTGCGTTGTGATCACGCAACCTGTAATTTACACTCGCCGAGATTGCGTCGTGAAGCCGAGGAGTAAAAAGCGCAATCACACCAAAAATTGTGCAACCCAGCGATTGCAATTCAGGCAAAACCAAACTGCGCTAACAGAAAATGAGCACTGCAATGTACATGTAAATCATGGTGCTATTTGGCAAAAGGGCTGTGATCCGCTTCTTGAAGTGGATCGCAACCAGTGGAAAAGGGCCCCAAATGGCCATTCGCACCTCTCATTACAATTTCTCCATGTGATTTCCCACATGTACAAATCTGCATTTGCGCTCATTGGGGCATTTTTATTTTTTGTGCCTGGCTTTGCGATTTTTGTTTGCATTTGTATGCAAATTTTCGATAGCAATTTTTCAGTGAATATAAAGGAAGTTCATTAATATGAAAGTTTATCTCCTGCAGGATATTTTGTGCTAAACACTATTTTTCTGCATATACAAGAATTTTAAATGCAGAAAACACAAAACAATTACAATGCCATTCCAATACATTAGATGTGCTGCAAATGCAATTTTGGGAAAGCGCAAAACGCATGCAAAGTTGAATACTTTTTTTTAATAATGATTGTGTGTTATAGAAATACACTTATAAGCATTTGTACATTGGAAGGTAAGTGAGAGTAGTGTGTAAACTGCAAATATTAGAGAATCATGCAATGTTATAAAAAAACACTATAAAACTGAAAATAGAAATATGAGAATATTTTTTTTGGTACTAATCTTCTAGTAATTATCCATACTACGCAACCAATTCATTATATCATAATTTTTTTTTCTCGCTTCAGTGACTCTTTAAAGAGAACCCGAGGTGGGTTTGAAGAATATTATCTGCATACAGAGGCTGGATCTGCCTATACAGCCCAGCCTCTGTTGCTATCCCAAACCCCTCTAAGGTCCCCCTGCACTCTGCAATCCCTCATAAATCACAGCCACGCTGCTGACAAACAGCTTGTCAGAGCTGGCTGTGTTTATCTCTATAGTGTCAGTCTGCTGCTCTCCCCGCCTCCTGCAGAACTCCAGTCCCCACCTGCATCCCTTCCCTCCCTGCTGATTGGAGGGAAGGGACGGGGGCAGGGACCGGAGCTATGCAGGAGGCAGGGGAGCAGCTGAGACTGACACTACAGATGTAAACACAGCCTCACAGCACGGCTGTGATTTATGAGGGATTGCAGAGTACAGGGGGACCTTAGTGGGGTTTGGGATAGCAACAGAGGCTGGGCTGTATAGGCAGATCCAGCCTCTGTATGCAGATAACATTCTTCAAACCCACCTCGGGTTCTCTTTAAGGGTTTACCCAGATGTCTGTACATATCAGGAAGCAGCATTTCCAGCATCTCAGTGTCTCTAGTCCTATGGTACCAACCATTCAGTTACAGGGAAGAGGAGTACACATCAGAATGAAATACTCCATGCTAACCCACAGGAAGAAGATTGAGCACCGCCCCTCAACCACCATTTAGGCAAAATGCCGTCACTGAAGAGATTAGCAGAAATTTGGTACGCACAAAGGAAGTTGCAGGGCATGCTGGGTTGTGCTTTTTTACTTCTCAACTTTCCCCTCAGACTTAACTAATGCAGACTAATTGACTGAAGCCTCTTTCCCTCCTGTTTTCCCCTCTCACACCTCTGTTCCTCTCTGATTGGCCAATATTTCTCATGCTGAGACAATGCACTTTCTATAGTGAAGGGCTATTGTGAACGGTACATACCCAATCAAACAGAGGAGAGTAAGGGCCGGTTCACACTTGCGGTTCTCTGCCAAACGGACCGGATGACCTGACCGGATCCGGACCGGAACCGTACGGTTCTGATCCGGATCCGATCCGGATCCGGTCAGGTTGCATCAGGTGTTCATCAGGATGCGATCCGGATCCGTTTGGCAAAAGATAGTAGAAATAGAATAAAAATGTTGGGGTCTGGGAGGTCAGCAGAAGGTGGACCTGTGGAATCAGGCCCTCCGCTGTTTAGCACTCACCTCCGACATACTGCCAACATCTCCAGCACGTTTAAAGTCACTGCTGCTCCACTCCAAAATGCTTGCCCATGTGTCCCCATCCAAAATCGCCGCTACAATACGCATAGGAAGTGGGGTAGAACATCCGGATTTTTAGCCAGTGTGTTGTGCGCTCTCCGGTTCTCATTGGTTTGTATTGGCCGGATGGTGCAGTCCGGCTCCGCTCCGGATACGGCTGCCGGAGGAGCCGGACCAAAAAATAGCGCATGTTGGGTCTTATGCCGAAGTCCGGATCCGGTCCGGACGAAACGGACGCATGTGAACGGACGCATAGGCTTTCATTGCTATGCCGTGCGTCCGTTCCGTCACTTCTGCATGCGGTCCGGCTCCGGCACGGCGATTCCGGACGGCGACCGCTAATGTGAACCGGGCCTAAGGGAGGAAATTACATCAGGATTGGCTTCAAAATAGCCACAGTTAAAATGGGAAATGCTAAGAAGGATTTTCTCTTTTTTTTTACTGTACAGAAATCGCTAAAATCAAAACGTGGGTAGTGCAATACATATGTTATGTAAATAGAGCAAGTATTTATCTACTTATATATACAGTATGTTTTTTTTTCCTGAAATAGTATGGCTGACAGCTCCTCTTTAAAGGGAACCAGAGAGGAATGGCCAGCCAAAATAGAAAATGATTTTATACATACCTGGGGCTTCTTCCAGCCCCATAAGCCTGGATCGCTCCCACGCCACCATCCTCCGCTTCCTGGAGCCGCCGGCACCGGGCCCGTCACTTCCGGCGGACGCGGCCAATTGTCCGCATCACAGGGGCTCCCTCCATACCCGTACGCATGCGGCTGCGCAGTAGGCAGCCACATGCGTATCTGTACGGAGAGAGCACCCTGAGATGCGGAGAATTGGCCCCGTCCGCCGGCCGACTCGCGGCAATGACGGGACCCGGTGGCGGCGGATCCAGGCAGCGAAGGACGGCGGCGTGGGAGCGATCCGTGCGTATGGGGCTGGAGGAAGCCCCAGGTATGTATATTTCATCCTCTCTGGTTCCCTTTAATGATAAGTGTCAGGAAGGTGAAAGTGTTACTAGAAGAGCGCAGTACGACCTGCACAGCCGGGCATGCACAGTGCAGAGTGACTGATGCAACTGGACCCTATCACTGGGGAAGATTGTAGAAGAATAGAGCTGCCCGGGAGGATGGCAAGGGAGCCCATGGACATTGGGCTGGAGGAAGCCCAAGGCAAGTAAAAATGCTGCTTTGTACAACATCTCAGGTACAATTTGAGCTGCCTCCGTTACATCACATCACAACACCCTAATGGTAACTTGGCCTAAATGTATCTATTAAGCTGAATACTCACCTTGTGATGAAGGAAAAAGAATCCAGCGACATTCCTTGACGACGAGCTCTTCCCGAACCATCTTCCGGCCGGCGGGAATGCACGACGTCCCACGACGGGTGTGAATAAGACTTCAAGTGATCGTGGTACGTTGCACGGCAGTCATCCGGGATCTTAAAGGACACCCGAGGCGAAAATACACAAATGAAATAAACGATTGTATCTATCCTCCTTCTCCTAAAAATTACTTTTTAAGATATTTCAGTTTTATTTTATGTTTAATTCTACTTTTTAAGTTTTTACTGTTTTATTGTTTTTGCTCAATGACAAATTCATTGAAGTATGCCAGAGCTAAAATCTACGAAGTATTGCCCCTTTATATCTCTTTCCTGCTCTCAGAAGCCATTTTCTGCTAGGAAAGTGTTTTATAGTTGGAATTTCTTATCAGTGAGGGTCACACTGTAGTCACTTCCTTTCTGAGTCAGGACTGAGTCAGCCACTTACATACCTGATATTTAACTCTTTCAGGCAGAGAAAAAAAAAAAAAAGGAACACAGCATAGATATTTGTGTGTTAGGCACTGTACATACCCATGTCTATCTCATCATGTCACATGTCACCTCGGGTATCCCTTAAAGGGACTCCGAGCAGTGCAGAAACTATGGAAAGATGCATATCATTTTAAAGCTCTCTTTCTCCTATTTCCAATGATATATAAACCACCACCCTACGCCTTTTAGTTTTCGCTATTTTCGCGATTGAAATTGCCGCGGCCGCGATTTCGATCGCGAAAATAGAGAAAACTAAAAGGCGTAGGGCAACGATTTGGGTGTCGTCAGAAAGAGGAGAAAGAGAGCTTTAAAATGATATCCATCAAGCCATAGTTATATTGTATTACACAGGAGGACACTTTCCCCAGTGTCAGCAGCTCCATTCTGCTGAATGCAGCTGCTGACTTTGACAAAAAGTCGGCCTGTGTAATACAATATAACTATGGAAAGATGGATATCATTTTAAAGCTCTCTTTCTCCTCTTTCTGACGACACCTAAATCGTTGCCCTACGTCTTTTAGTTTTCTCTATTTTCGCGATCGAAATCGCGGCCGCGGCAATTTCAATCGCGAAAATAGCGAAAACTAAAAGGCGTAGGGTGGCGGTTTATATATCATTGGAAAGAGGAGAAAGAGAGCTTTAAAATGATGTGCATCTTTCCATAGTTTCTGCACTGCTCGGAGTCCCTTTAAAGGTCCAATCCGTCCAGACGGTTATCGCCACACAACGCTAAACAACGTTCATGTGATCGCACACCTGTACCCATGTCGAAAGAACGCGAATAGACGACCATTGCTTCAGGCTCTGCTTGTAGCCATGTGTACAAGTAAACACAGAAGCCAGCTGAGCTCTCTGACATACACCACTGTCAAGTGTGGACAGACTCCCATTGTAATGAAGAAAAACAGAATATTTCCCACTGGGTACATTTGATACCTTAAAAGCTTTTAAAGGCATAGCAATACAAGACAGGCAACAGATACCATTAACACAGTTTCTTATCTCACTATTCTGTCTTGAAAGTATCAAATGTATCTCAAACTGGAGTAATGCTTTAAAATTTAAAGGACAGGAAAATATACAGTTGCTCTAAGCATTTGCTTCTCTTGCTGTAGAAGCCAAGTCATTTACACTATATATGTGGGGGGGGGGGGGGGGGGCTGCTATTGCCCTAATAAAAGCATTTTTATCATTCTAGTTTTGACCATTGCCTGGCTCTCCTGCTGATCCTCTGCCTCTAATATTTTAGCCATAGACCCTGAACAAGCATGCAGATCAGGTGACTGAAGTCTGATCGGATAAGCTGCATGCTTGTTTCAGGTGTGTGATTAAGGCCCAGTGCACACCAAAACCGCTAGCAGATCGTCATAACGCTAGCGGTTTTGGGAGCAGAGAGCAGATATTTGGCCGGGTGCACACCAAGCGGATTTTGTATGCGATCCACCAGCCGCATCAGCCAGTGAAAACGCTTGGCTATTGTATTTCAATGTGTGGTGCACACCGGCGGTTTAAGGTTTTTTAGCAAACCGCAAACGCGCAGCAGGAGGCGCGTTTGCGGCTTGGCAAAAACCTCAAACCGCCGGTGTGCACCATCCCATTGCAATACATTAGCCAAGCATTTTTCCAGGCGGATGCGGCCGGCGGATCGCTCCAAAAACCGCTCGGTGTGCACTGGGCCTTAGAGACTACTGCAGCCAAAGAGGTCAGCAGGACTGCCAGGCGACTGGTATTGTTTAAAAGGAAATAAATACGGTATGTCACAGCACGATTCACACAACTGCAACTAGCATAATCAAACCCCCTCTCAGTTCAGGGGTACTTTACTTTAAATGCATTTAGTGCTGCTAGTGGACAAGCTTTGCATATAATGTCCAGTAAGCAGTAGGGATGGTCAATAAGATGCAAATAAATCTAATCTAATGCAACATTTAGGGCTCAGAAGCACTATAAGTGCTTTTCAGTGTGCTTTTTAGCCATCGCTGCTTTCTGAGAGCTTTTTTGTAATGCTCTCATTGACTTATCGTGGTAAAATCGCGCAAAAAAAAAAAAAAATCACATGATTTTACTGCAATCACTATTTAAGTCAATGGGAGCCGTTTTTTAAAAGCTCTCAGAAAGCGCTGATAGCTAAAAATGCTCAGAAAAGCGCTATAGTGTGTCTGAGCCCTTATGCAGCTCAAAACTGATCCAAAAAAATGTAGCTGATGCTGAACTCAGCTACACAACATATCTACCGTTCTTCTAGCACCTCCTGAGCTATTCCCCTGTTCCAGTCCCCCAATGGAACCACTTCAAACTTTTAAGGCTGCCCATACATGGATTGATTTTACTGTTCCCTTGCTAGCCGATTCAGTCACTGTGATCAAATCTGCTGGCAATCAATTCCCCCGAAATTTTAAATCAATTGTACTTCAATTGATTCTGACCAAAATTCAATCGATCTGACAGAACAGAAAATGTAGTTTGATTGGGGGTGGGGCAGGAGCGGCTGTAGATCAATGGCCTATAGTGGCACTCCGCATCCAACAGTGCAGTGCTGCAGTGTGCACAATTTCCAATAGAGTCCCATGGCAATCTATTAACCACCCTGGCGTTCTATTAAGATCGCCAGGGCAGCTGCATGAGGGTTTTTTTTAAATTAAAAAAAAACTATTTCATGCAGCCAACTGAAAGTTGGCTGCATGAAAGCCCACTAGATGGCGCTCCGGAGGCGTTCTTCTGATCGCCTCCGGCGGCCAAAAGTAACACGGAAGGCCGCAATGAGCGGCCTTCCGTGTTTTGTTTACTACGTCGCCATGGCGACGAGCGGAGTGACGTCATGGACGTCAGCCGACATCCTGACGTCTGCCGCCTCCGATCCAGCCCTTAGCGCTGGCCGGAACTATTTGTTCCGGCTGCGCAGGGCTCAGGCGGCTGGGGGGACCCTCTTTCGCCGCTGCTCGCGGCGGATCGCCGCAGAGCGGCGGCGATCGGGCAGCACACGCGGCTGGCAAAGTGCCGGCTGCGTGTGCTGCTCTTTATTTGATCAAAATCGGCCCAGCAGGGCCTGAGCGGCACCCTCTGGCGGTAATGGACGAGCTGAGCTCGTCCATACCGCTAAGGTGGTTAAAAATCAATGTGCGGTGTGTGGAAGGAAACAACTGCTCTCAAAATCAATTCTGATCAAAGAGGAATTGATCATTTTGTCGCGTTGGATGGCAATCTATAAGTGTAAGGGGAAATGCAGGTGCTGCAGAGCCATAATAGTGGCCACAGAAAATATTGACACTTTGGGCAGAACTTTGACATGCTTCACTTAGGGCAGTGATGGCTAACCTTGGCACTCCAGCTGTGGTGAAACTACAAGTCCCATGAGGCATTGCAATACTGTGACAGCTCTAAGCAAAACTCGGGGAGTCAGAGGCATGAGGGGATTAGTAGTTTTGTCACAGCTGGAGTGCCAAGGTTAGCCATCACTGACTTAGGGTGTGCTCATGTTCATGTAATTAAGGCTATGGGAAATTTGGGCACAGGGTGAAGCTGAAAAACGGGTCACCCTGCTCCTGCAAGAGTCTCAGCAGTGTTAAAGGGAACCTTAAAGAGAAGCCGAGGTGGGTTTTACAAAACCCAATTTCATACAGAGGCTGGGTCTGCATATAATGCCCAGCCTCTGTTGCTATATTATCTCCCCCCAGGCCCCCCTTGCGCTGTATGCCCCCCAAAGTAAACCGCCATGCTAGCGACACACAGCGCGTCACCAGCAGGCTGTTTACATGTATACTGTCATTCTCGCCGCTCCCTACACCTTCTCTATGTCGCCTCTCCCTGCCCACGTCCTTCCCTCCAATCAGCGGAGAGGGAAGGGACGCGGGCGGGGGAGCGGCGAGAATGACAGTATACATGTAAACAGCCTGCTGGCGACACGCTGTGTGTTGCTAGCAGGGCGGTTTACTTTGGGGGGCATAGCAGAGCTCGGGGGGGGGGGGGGGGGGCCTGGGGGGAGATAATATAGCAACAGAGGCTGGGCATTATATGCAGACCCAGCCTCTGTATGCAATTAGGATTTGTAAAATCCACCTCGGGTTCTCTTTAACTGAGCTAAGAAAGAAAAAAAAAAAGTTTCACATACCTGAGACTTCCCCCAGCCTCTGCAGATGTCCTGTGCCCACACCATCTCAATCCGATCTTCCGATTCCCCGCAGGCAGCTAGCTTCGGTAATGCGCTTGCACTGCCCTGGCCGAGCGTGTACTCGATCGAGCTCCCGTCGCTGTGACCATCCTGCGCAGGTGCAGAACGCGTGGCACACAAACGTATGTATGTAGTATGTGTACTGTGCCTGCGCAGGACAACCATGGTAGCGAGAGTGCGATCGAGTACGCGCGTGGCCAGAGCCGTGGAGGCGCACTGGCTGACTACTAGTCAGTCACCGAAACTGCTGCCTGCGGGAACTGGAAGATCGTTTTATTATACTTTGGGCGCTGTCTCTCGACAGCGCCCAAATTATTGCCGAAGTCCAGTAGTATCCGTAACTCCCATTACGGCCTATGGCAGCGACTGCTGCACCCAAATTTCCAGCACCATTTTTGCCTATGCAGGTGTAGTCACCTTTATTGCCAGTGGTTTAGACATTAATATATTGTTATTTTGATGGGACAGTACATTTGCACTGTTATAAAAGCTGTACACTGACTACGTTACATTGTATCCAAGTGTCATATCTTCCATGTAGTCCCATGGAAAGATATAAAAAAAATATTTTAACAATGTAAAAGGTGTACACTTTTGTGAGATGCTGTATGTATGTATGTATGTATGTATGTATGTATGTATGTATGTATGTATGTATGTATGTATGTATATATATATATATATATATATATATATATATATATTTTCTCGGAGTCAAATTGATACCAGAACACCTTCAAAATGGAAGCTTCTATTTTTCATAAATGGCACTCAAGGAGTGGTACAAAAGTCCCACCTAGCCTGGGGGCCATGGAACCAACAGTGACCACTTGCTTAAGGTCGCATTCACAGTTGGACGGTGCGTTTTAATGCAATGTTAAAGTCGCAACGTGTCTGCGTTGAGAGGTAACGCACTGCAAGCAGTGAGTTACCACAACGCAACATTTTTCAATGCAACTTTAATGTCGCACTGTGAATGGCCGATAGGATTAGTATTGCAGTGCAGTAAGTTGCGTTATAAGACTATATAACACAGCTCCGCAACGTGGCACTGTGAATGCGACCTTAATGTTGCATGATGCAAACTGGCACATTGCAGAGACAGGAGTACTTTCAGGTACATCACAGCGGTGTTTTGTTTAGTCAATAAAGTGTCAGGCTCGGTTCACAGTGCTCAGTCGCATTGCAGAATAATTCTGCATGCCAACTCACTACCCATATAATTCTATGGGCCTGTTCACAGTAACGGATCGCATTATTCTAACTCGCTGCATGCAGGCTTTATGGCCAGACTCCATTGCAGTTCAGTCATTATAATGTGTGAGTTATGCAACTGATCACTGTGAACCTAGCCTCAGTCTTATTGAAAAGTTGATGTCTTTACTGGCAAACAAGGTAATTGTTATACGTAAACCAAAATTGTGTTGCTCTTTTATAAACCTACCCCAAAGTGTGTTTTCATGCATTTTTACACGAATTGAATTGACAAAATTAATAAAGTTGTAACATTTTGATTTATTTTAGTTTTAATGCATTTCCTCACGCACAAAAACGTATTCCATAGGACAGCTCTTCTGAAACTGGTTTAGGTGTCACATCATGAGTTCAGATACTATGCAACCATTACTTGATTACCGTATATCCTAAAAGGTGCCATTACCTCATTCCAAATTATACAGTAAAAAAATGACACTGTAAAAACTGCTGGTGGTACAATATTATAGGTAAGTAAGGTAGAATGTCATTATTCTGTGCCAAGGCAGGTGTGTGCTGACTCCAACCACTCCTGAGCAACCACTATCTGGCAAAGACAGCCTCTCACATGACTCCCTTCATTAAAGAAGGGTAGAAACAGAAGACACAACAAATGTCACAGGGAAGCAATATTTTAGTTCATGGTGCACAAGGGCTTGCCTTCTAATAGGCAGAGGGGGGGGGGGGGGGGAGAGCAATGCACTCAAGGGTCCCTTGGGCATTGCTGATGCTAAAGATCTGGCATACCAGGGATAGTAAGGCTCCTGTACACATGCTAGATTCTGAGCAGAGCTGCTGCCTTGAATGTCATCTAGCATGTGTACATAACTTATAGAGGAACTGTCCTTCTCCTAGTGCAGTGATGACTAACCTTGGCACTCCAGCTGTGGTGGAACTACAAGTCCCATGAAGCATTGCAATACTCTGACAGCTCTAAGCATAACTCGGCATGATGGCATTTGTAGTTTTGTCACAGCTGGAGTGCCAAGGTTAGCCATCACTGTCCTAGTGTTTCTTATTCTGATGTAATTTATCATATGAAAATGCACCAGTATTGGTGATGTCTCAAAACACACAATAACTATGTCAATGCATACAAAAACGGTGCCAGGAAATTTGGGCGCAGGGTGAAGATGAAAGACGGCTCACCAGTCACCTGCAAAAGTCCCAGCGGCATTAATAGACACAGGGCAAATATGTAAATCTGACTTCCAGCTACACTATAAACTAGTTATAATAAACTCTGCGGGTCCAGGGCCAATCTCTATTATAAGTCTATGGGAGCAACACCTGGTATAGTAAACCCAGATATATTAAAACTTCTGTTATAGTAAAAATGTTTTCTGGCCCCTTCAGCTGACTCTGAATATAGTAAAAAGTGGGCGGCGCATGCGTCATAGGTCAGTCTGAAACCCACTGCTCTCTTCAGGCTCGTTGCAGGTGAGTTGATGCCAGATAACATTTGTAAGACAAGAAGTATGGCACCGGTACTGGATATACAGTACTGTACATGCATCCTGTGAAAAATTAGGAATAATGTGGATGTAAACAAAAGAGGATGCAGTGTTACCACTTCCACTTTGCAATCACCAATAAAAGTAACCTCATGGTCCTCCCACAGGATTTTATGCACTCCTGGGTATCTTGTCCCTAGATAGCGATGACACTCTTGGTAGCATGTGGAGCGCAATACAGGGTACTTTCACTTGCTGTGCAGATCAGAGCAGGCCGTCTAGCTGCAAAACTAAGGACAGTGGCGAGGAGAGTGCTAAGTTCCGCCCACAGAGGTATCATAATCAGAGCCACGTACATTACAGATGCAAGTGGCTTATCATGATTGGCTGCATTTTAAAGAGAGGCTTCAGGATTGGTTCGAGTGTGAGCAGAAAGTTTTGTAGAGAGTGGCTCAGATATGTGCACGTGAGAGACTTGCAGCACGTGTCGTGCTGCAAGTCTCTCACATGCACATATCTGAGCCACTCTCAGGAAGCGAGTTGTTGCCTCTATTCTGTGACGGCTGCAATTTTTAAGGAGCCCTGGATACTGTACCAGCAATTTGTCCAGCCTGGTTATGCAGCCCAAAGGTATACTTAACCTTGTAGTCCACCAAATGCACAAGTGCTTGTACTGTACCTCCACTGGGAGGACAGAGTTGGTCCTAGCAGAGAATGTACCAGGGCATGCTGGGCTATTTCTAGGATAATTTCTGATATAGTAAACTTCTGTTATAGTAAACCACTATTTCCAGTCCCTTGTAGTTTACTATAACAAGATTATACTGTATTGCCATAATTCACAGTACGGCCTATGGCGGCGCATTGTGCGCTCAAATTTCCTGAGTCCTTTTTGTCTTGCAACTATGCATGTATTTGTACTTGTGTTGCTGGATGTCCTGAGTGCAGGGCCGGATTTGTACTTTCCAGTGCCCTAGGCCTGCTGTCATCTACCGCCCCCCCCTGACCTCCCCCGCCACCACCACCACTACCAAAAAACATTCTGACCAACACTGACTATCGATCATTGGTTTGAATGGGCTCATTTCAGTTGTGCTGCTCTGCCTCCCATTCAGCCAAGAATCAGAGGATGCTCTGTCTGCTCAATAATTCCTGCAATTTGTGCTCCTGCCCGAAAGTGCACAGCAGCCAATAGTGTTCTGGGTATGCATACTTGAGAAATGACGCTGATATATGAACTTGTCAAGAATGCATAACACTATACTGGCGTTGGTTGCTGTGCACATCTGGGCAGGAGCAGAAAACTTGCGCAAGTGGCCAGAGCATGCGCTGCTTCTTTGTCCTCTGTGCGACTGGCTGCAGTCATAGCCACATACAGGTGACAGGGAGCGTGAGTGGCCAGAGCATGTGCTGCTTCTTTGTCCTCTGTGAGACTGGCTGCAGTCAAAGCCACAAACAGGTGACAGGGAGCGTGAGTGGCCAGAGCATGCACTGCTTCTTTGTCCTCTGTGAGACTGGCTGCAGTCAGAGCCACAAACAGGTGACAGGGAGCGCGAGTGGCCAGAGCATGCGCTGCTTCTTTGTCCTCTGTGAGACTGGCTGCAGTCAGAGCCACAAACAGGTGACAGGGAGCGTGAGTGGCCAGAGCATGCTATGCTTCTTTGTCCTCTGTTAAACTGGCTGCAGTCAGAGCCACAAACAGGTGACAGGGAGCGTGAGTGGCCAGAGCATGCGCTGCTTCTTTGTCCTCTGTGAGACTGGCTGCAGTCAGAGCCACAAACAGGTGACAGGGAGCGTGAGTGGCCAGAGCATGCGCTGCTTCTTTGTCCTCTGTGAGACTGGCTGCAGTCAGAGCCACAAACAGGTGACAGGGAGCGTGAGTGGCCAGAGCATGCGCTGCTTCTTTGTCCTCTGTGAGACTGGCTGCAGTCAGCGCCACAAACAGGTGACAGGGAGCGTGAGTGGCCAGAGCATCCGCTGCTTCTTTGTCCTCTGTGCGACTGGCTGCAGTCAGAGCCACAAACAGGTGACAGGGAGCGTGAGTGGCCAGAGCATGCGCTGCTTCTTTGTCCTCTGTGAGACTGGCTGCAGTCAGAGCCACAAACAGGTGACAGGACAGCTCAATGGAGAGAAACAGAGAACAGGTAAGTAGCAAACATCCTGTCATTACCCACTTTGGATGTTTGGTTGTAATTAGAGCGGACCTGAACTCAGAACTTCCTCTCTGCTTCAAAAGATACACAATAACATAATAACCTTTAAAAAAAACATTTCTTTGTTACAGCTGATACAAATCCTGCAATCAATCGGCAGTGTCTACTTCCTGCTTTCATGGAAGCAGACATATTGTTAACATCCTGTGCTTTCAAATTAGCTTAGATGTTGTGGCAGTCAGGGGACACAGGAGAGATCAAATTACAACGTCAGATAAGACACAGATGAGGGGGAATTACACAGGCTCTCTAAAAAAATACAAGGTAGATTTTTCTATGTTTTCCTTCTGTCCTGTGCAAGAGTTCAGCTCCACTTTAAAGCATCTGAATGATATTTATTTATATTTGAAAAATCTATGTATCTCTTTTGAATGTTGAAAGTACATATGGTGGTGTGCTCTAACATATTGACAGTATACAGGAACAAAGTCTTAAGAAGGCTTATTCACAGAAAGATAACTTTTTTTCTTTTAAGCCAATAAATGGTATCATCCTCATTCAAAACTCTCTGCTTTCGCTGTGGCTAAAATGGTACAATGCTTTACTGCTACAAGAAAGGAGAAGGATGCCAAACTATACAGACTAGCATAGAGGTAGTAACAGCTCAGGTGACAGTGACAGTTTAGCAATGAAAGTAAAGCAAACAGCATTTTTATTCCTCTCATAGATGGTAGGAACAGAAAATGAGTCAGGAAAGAGTTAACTGAGACCACTGCTGGCTAGGAAGAAAAAAAACCCTAAAGCCATAAATTTAAGTAGACTATAGAGATAAGAAAGTGTAATTAACAGCTGCTGGGGTCAGTGTCAAAACTGTAAAGGAGAAAGTGAAGAAATTAGCAGGGTTCACTGATGTCTTTGAATGCCTGCATTAAAACTCAGCGGAACTTAGTTCTATCTGCTTTGTAATGTAAATCCCTGGTATTTCTCACATCAACTTGTATGATCATGATAAGAGGAATTGATCATCAGATGAGGTGACATCAGATGTTGATTGAGAGAGAGACTTGCTGGAATTGGGGAACTCTGGAATTCAGCTATTAGTGCAGAGCAGGGTGCTGGCTGGCTGCGCTGCGGGACCAGAAGAGGTGATTAATTTTGACATATGACCTCTTCTCTCTCCAAGTCATGCCGCCCTTCTTATCGTATCTGATTTTATCGCCCTAGGCCGTGGCCTTTGTGGCCTTTCCAGAAATCCGGCCCTGCCTGAGTGTACAGAGTTTTTGAACCTCTCATGTATCTAATGTTCCCTACTATTTGTTTAGTGCTATGTACAGCACTGCAGAAGATGTTGGTGCTATAAAAATAAAAAATAATAACTGTAGTCAAAAAAACATAATACAATTGTTTATTTTTTTTTACAATATTAATGTGGTTAATTTATGAATTATTTAGTCAGTGTTGTAAGTGTCCGTTGTAAAATCATTCAGTACTTTTCCGTTAGCCGGGCGCATTTACTAGGTGGCGATAAAACTCCACCAGAATTACATCTTTCCCTCCTATCCATGGCAGCCTGAAGGGGGAAATAGTAATTATCACCACCTAGTGGATGCGCCCGGTTAACGGAAAAGTACCAATCTTTCTTTTCTCTAATTTATTTTCTGAAAGTTATCACAGGCGGCGACATATACAGGCAAGCAATCTCTGCCGACTCTTTGTTTACTGTGAGTTCCAAAGTTAGCCCCAGTCGCACTAGAGGGCTAATTTTACCAGGACTGGCGCTTGGGAAAGGATGATCATAGTAGGACGGCGCGGGACATGACAGCTACAGGGGGCCTATAGAAGCCCCAGGTAAGTGTCTGTTTGGTTTTTTTACATTTCACAGAACCCCTTTAAATAATTTGCTGCACAAAGTATAAAGCATTGTTGTTCATTTTTGTGTAACTACACTAATCTACTGTATGGCAACAAACTTTGACACCAAGAATGCTGAAATATGGTTTGCTTATAATCCTTGCAATATATGAAGTTGTTCTGAACGCATTTCATTTTTACCAACTCAAGTAAAATTCCCCTTTAAAAGTAAAAATCGTGGCTAGAAGGGGGGACAGCTCAGAGCAATATAGTGCTGCTGCAGAAATATAAATCCGCTCATCCTGCCTTCTAGGTAAAGCTGATCACATGAATCCTCTCTGACTGTACTAATCAGTCGCTGTCATAGGACTGTGTGCTGCCTCTCTGACAATCTTCTCTGACTGCACCGATCAGTCACTGCTATAGGACTGTGCGCTGCCCCTATGACACTAGGTGGAGCCCCCGGCGGAGATCTGATGCCTATTTACATGTAGCCCCTCAGCCAATTACTCACCCTTGGACGCGCCCCAGACACCCAGCTGCTCTTATTTGACACTTCAGTGTGCAGAAGAGAGAGGCTCGGTTTCTTCAGCAGCTATGGCAACATTAGTTCCGGGGGAGTGAAGGTTCCTCCTTTCTGACGCACATGGGAGGTGGTATTGGCTGTGAATGTCTCTCTAGGGGACAGTGTGGTGACAGCAGGTGTGGCTAATGACCTCCTGTGTGGTTTACCTAATGCTTTTACTCCGTGCCTGTCATCCATAGTCTGCCACATGTATCTGCTTATTAGCATACAGAGTATTTCTGACCTGCTTCATGGTGGAGGGGCAGTCCCTCTTTGGGAACCTGGTCCCTGTTTCTTCCTCATTTGTCCCTCTTTCAGGACCGAATTACAGATCTATGTAAATATTTGTATTTTTCTACAGAAAAAAAATGTGTTTAAACTTTATTCCTATCCTTGATATATTTCTTTTAAAATGTAAATATGAAGGAAAATGAATCAGGATAGAAAGGACCAGTGTGGTTTGAATGATAAAACAAAGTATTTTTCTTATGAAATCTATATGGTATTGCTGACTAGGGGTGGGCCAAGGGCATGATTAGGGGTGTGGCTTAAGTGTCCCTCTTATCTCAAAAAATTGGGAGATATGATGATGATCACTTAGAAGTATGCCTATTTTGGAGGTCCCAAGTTCCCCTAAACCTCTTTGAGCCTCATTTGTCCCTCTTTTAGGCCTTGTTTACATTTAAAATTGAAATCGCTGACGCCAGCGTTTTGCAAAAAACCTGCCATAATAGGCAAATCACCCCAAAAATGGTAAGGCAGCGCTTTGGTGAGCGGATCATAATTGAACCGCTCAGATGTGAACACTCTCATAGGGAATCATTGCACAATCGCTTTTAGGGCAATTTTCAAAATCGCTGGCACTTTAAAAATCCCGAAAACGCCCTTAGTGTGAACAAATGCAAAATTAAACAGGTTAATGTTGAAGAATATAGGGCGGGGTGAGATCTGCTGCTGATGCATATCATCTCTACAAAGCAGCATTAAAGCCAAACTAATACATTAATTACACAATCAAGAAAACATTCACAAATAATTTTGTGTGACAATATCTGCATGCACAAGTATGGACCGCACCTCCACAAAGCCACTGCTGCTACTGCATTTGATGCATGAATCACCGTTCTACACTGAATAGTTTTCGTTTGATTACAATTTAAAAATCGCAGCTGCCATCTTGGCTATGTTATAACTTCTGTATCACCCCTGGCTTCTCTGTTAGAGAAGTGCATCACTGAGGGCCTGTTTCCACTAGCCACCGTGCGGCTGAGAGACGCGCGGTGGCACTTCCTTGTCAGCGGGAACGCTGACGAATCCCAGAAGCCGTGTCATGCACGGCTATGGGATCCGCAGCCTGCCACACGGAAACTGACGGCAATGTCGGCCAAATCGGTAATGTAAGCGATTTGGCCGGCGGCGCCATTGTTTCCTATAGCAGAGTTTCCCCGCGCGATTTGCCTGCGTGGTAACTCTGCGGATTTGGCCTGGTTTCCGCACTAGTGGAAATGGGCCCTGAAATGGGCTCCTCCAGAGGTGTCATAGCACGACTTTGTTGGAAGTCGTCTGGCTTAAAGGCATGCCCATAAGAGGTGCTCGGAGTCCACAGCTCCCAACTGTCCCTTTTTCGGAGGGACAGTCCCTTTTTGGGAGCCCTGTCCCTCTGTCACCCTCATTTGTCCCTCTTTCAGGACTTTGTCCTTCTTTCTATGTAAATATACATATTTCTATACTAAAAATGTGTTTGAATGACTCTAAACTTTATTCCCAACCTTTAAATTGATATATTACTAATTTTAAAATGTTAGTATGAAGGAAAATTAACCAGGATAGAAAGGACCAGTGTTGTTTGAATTATAAAACAACATATGCTTCTTATGAAATCTTTATCGTATGCGTGACTAGAGGCGTGGTGAGGGCGTGGCCAGGGGTGTGGCAGGGGCGTGGCTTAAGTGTCCCTTTTTCTCATCTCAAAAAGTTGGGAGATATGGTAGTCCCTTTAATAAAGGTGCTGTTGTGTGAATGGTGCTGTCACAGCATCATTCTCTTAGGGTACGATTCCACTTGTACGGCGCGATTTGCTCGCGGAAAACGCGTCAACGAATCGGCATACGGTTGCAGATTCGTTGACGTTTTCATGCGGATTTTCACGCGGAATCGTTTGCAATTTTAACAACGCGATTTTAACCATGTCAATGCTGGCAAGCATTGACATGAGTTTTTAAATGAAATCGCACGCGGAAACGCCGGGAAAACCGCAAGACTCAAGTGCTTGCGGTTTTCCTATTTAGTTACATGACCGATGATTCGCGTGCGGGTGTGCGGCGTGCGAATTCTGACGGCTCTGCTGTGCAGATTTTTTCTGCAGAGCGAGCCGCACAGAATTCCTGACAAGTGGAAACGGCGCCATCCACTTGTATTGGTTGAGCGAATCTGCATGCAGGAAACGCATGCAGATTTGCTCTAGTGGAAACGTACCCTGAGTCCAGTGCTCCCAAGGCTCCCCGTTGTAGTCAGCCAGAATCCTCAACTGATTAGAACGTTGAATAGTAACAGGGAGGAAATGTCAGTTATCCTTCCCGATCACCGCCCCTTGTGCCATCATGCTTTAAAGACCTGAAAAAAAAAAAAATACCACACAATTCAGTCGACTCCTGGATTCCTTCACTACCTTTTCTGCGCTGTCAGCTCTCCCGTTCTGCCGCTGTGTCCTCTCATGTCTGCCTTCATCTTCACTGCTATGACGCTGACCCAGACGTACTTTAGGGTTACAACCGGGTTAGTGCCATAGCGGTGAAGATGCCCACAGGGGGACACGTCGGCGGAATAGCAGAGCTGACAGAGCGGAAAAGGCAGCAAAGGGATCCAGGAGTAGGTGAGTTGTGCGTAGCGCTTTGTCTAAAACAACTGTGAGTACAGGAGTGTACCAATGCACCAACCCAAACCAAAATATGAAATATAATTACACAATCTACCCGTATGTAATCAAGCAGTGTGAGCCCACCATCACAAATTTAAGTACAGTGCCCAAAAGCAGCTAAGTAGGGAGCACAATAGAAGAAAAACAGGCAGTCGGAGTGGCCCCATGCACCCCCCCCCCCTTTTCCCCAGCCATGTCTCTGATCTGCGGGCGGGCAAATGGTTTCAGGAGGCAGGCATGGAGCTCGGGAGCCAGTTGTGCAGCCACAGAGTCCTGCGTATTGGATGTTCTGGGACATTTGGAGTCCCACCTGGTTTATTGTCTCGGATATATGTGCCAGGGAATGGGGACCTTCATTTTGGGACGTGTACCAAATAAATTGGGACATCTGGTCACTGTACCTGAACTAAGAGGGATATTGAGATTGCCATCTTTATTTATTTTTAAGCAATACCAGTTGCCTGGCATTTCTGATGAGCTTTCTGCCAGTTTTGTCATCGGCTCAGCATGCTTCTTCAAGGTCTATGGCAGGGGTAGGGAGCCTATGGCTCGGGAGCCAGATGTGGCCCTTTTGATGGCTACATCTGGCTCACAAACAAATCAGTAGGGTTTGATTCACTAAGCTACACTGCTCAAGCAGCGCAGCTTAGTGTGGCAGCACAAGTAAAATTTTACTGCTGTAGCATGCACTCAGTGGCGTAGCTACAGACCTCAGGGCCCCGATGCAGAATTTGGACATGGGCCCCCCCCCCCCCCCATACTTACTCTGCCAGTGCCCTATGTATTCTTTCAAGTGATGTGGAAGCAGACAGCAATATAGCTGTCACCTGCAGGCCAATATAGCTGTCACTGCAGGCCAGTGTCCTCAGCAAACAGGCGTGTGCACCATGTGACGCCGGTAGCATTGGATCTGGGGGAGGGAGGGTAAGGAATATTGAGGGGGTAGTGAGAAGAGAGAGCGGGATTATTAGGGGTCTGGGAAAGGGAGGGTGGGGAATATTGAGGGGGGAATGAAGAGAAAAAGGGGGGTTATTAGGGGGGGTGAGTGAGTGAGGAGAGACAGGGGGGTTATTAGGAGTGTGGGAAAGGGAGGATGAGGAATATTCAGGGAGGAGTGAGGCGAGAGAGGGGAGCTATTATTAGGGGTCGGGGGACAGTGAAGAATATTGAGGGGGAAGTGAGGAGAGACAGGGGGGTTATTAGGGGTCAGGGGAGTAAGAAGGGAGAGCAGTTAGGAGTCTGGGAAAGGGAGGGTGAAGAATATTGAGGGGGGAGTGAGGGAGGTTATTAGGAGTCTGGGGGAGAGAGGTTGAGGGGGGGCTAGTGAGAATTCTGGGGGGTGGATAGAAAGACAGGAAATTACTAGGGGTCTGGTGGAGGAAGGTTAGTGAGCACTGTTGCGGGCTCTGGATACAGTAAAGGCTGATAAGCAGTGACAGGGAAATAAAGAGGGAGACAGCACTCACCTCTCATACCTCCCGCTCTGTTTGCCTGGGGGAAGGGAGCTCTTGGCTCATCTCCATCTTTTCCCATGCTCTATCCTCTGTTCTTGCTGTGCCAGCCAATGGGATTTGCAGGGGCAGGGCTTGGTGAAAGAATCAAGCAACTCACAGGAACGATCCTGTGAGAGGCGGAGCTACCCGCGATTTGGGGGCGGAGCTACCCGCGATTTGGGGGCGGAGCTAAGCGGCTGTCACGGAGGGCCTGGGGACAGAGGAGAATGCGGGGAGCAGGGGCCGGTACGGGCCCTAGGAGATTGCGGGCCCCGTCGCCAGTGCGACTGCTGCGACCCCTGCTCCTACGCCAGTGCATGCACTACTAACTTACTTACGCTCCCCTCAAAACTAACGGCTGCTCCAATTGTCCCACCCTGGATCCTGTCAGGTCCAGTGACTTTGTAGGAAGAGATCCCTGCACTTTGATTGGCCCAATAGGCTGCCTGTCACTTGACATGCAGCCTATTGTGCCAAAGTGCGGTGATCTCGTCCTACAAAGTGAATCAAGCTGTTAGTTGGTATTTCTCCTGTCTGGCTCGCGGGGGAAATGATGTTGCTGAAACCCAAGAGAAGCTGAAGAGGTGTCTGACACTTCTGCTGCCCGGCGGATCAACTGTATACAAACCACAGGGACATGAGCCCTCTGCTGCGCATGCGCACTGTGCCAGTTTGAAACATATTGTATGACTCTCACAAAATTACATTTTAAAATATGTATCATTTATGGCTCTCTCAGCCAAAAAGGTTCCTGACCCCTAGTCTATGGCTTAAAGTATTTGTCGCAGAGGGTCAGTAGGACAGCCAGACAATGTGCATTTTTAAAAGAAAATGAACATGTCAGCTGCCATATCCCTCTCACATGGGGTTCCCTTTAGGGCTGGAACCCACAAGGGCGATTTTGAGAGCATTGTTGGAGCCTTACAGAACGCTAGCGTTTTGCCAAAACGCTCAGCTAATGTAAATGGATGGGGCAACTTCCACTGGAGCGTTTGCGATTCCTCAAATCGCAAACGCAGGACATGCAGCATTTTGGGAGCGTTAGCGCTTCAATGTAAAGTATATAAACGCTGACGTAATCGCTCATCAAAACCTACATGGAGCGATTTTGCTAGCGTTTTAACATTACCACTCACTGTAACAAAATTAAAATTAATTGAAAAGACCAATCAGACTTTAAAACGCTAATCGCTACACAATCGCTGGCAAATTGATACACTTTGTAAAATCACTTCCTAAAATGCTCATGAAACCGCTGACAAACTGCTCATACAAAATGCTAGCGCTTGCGATTAGCGATAGCATTTTGCAGTGGGTTCCAGGCCTCAAACTATAAAACAAAGCAGAAATAATAACCCTTTGAACTGTCCTGCGGTAAAACCTTATCTAAAGCTGTTTCCATGTTTCTTTGTTGTTGTTTAAAGAGACTCCGTAACAAAAATTGCATCCTGTTTTTTATCATCCTACAAGTTCCAAAAGCTATTCTAATGTGTTCTGGCTTACTGCAGCACGTTCTACTATCACCATCTCTGTAATAAATCAACTTATCTCTCTCTTGTCAGCCTGTGTCTGGAAGGCTGCCAAGTTCTTCAGTGTTGTGGTTCTGTGATGCATCTCCCCCCTCCAGGCCCCTCTCTGCACACTGCCTGTGTATTATTTAGATTAGGACAGCTTCTCTGTTCTCTCTTATCTTTTACAAGCTGGATAAATCGTCCTCTGAGCTGGCTGGGCTTTCACATACTGAGGAATTACAGACGGGCAGAGCTGTCTGCACTCTGCAGGAAGAAACAGCCTGACACTTCAGTGGAAGATAGCTGCAGGGGGAAAGAAACGCACAAATGATCTCTTGAGATTCAAAAGGAAGGGTGTATACAGCCTGCTTGTGTATGAATGTATTTTCTATGGTTGGACATACTGTACATCAACCTACTTCCTGTTTTGGTGGCCATTTTGTTTGTTTATAAACAAACTTTTTAAAACTGTTTTTAACCACCTTTAATGTGGCGAGGAGCGGCAAAATTGTGACAGAGGGTAATAGGAGATGTCCCCTAACGCACTGGTATGTTTACTTTTGTGCGATTTTAACAATACAGATTCTCTTTAACTACTTTCGCCTTTTGGACATTGCTATTACATCCACACACATTTATTGATTTAAGCCCCCGTTAGAAAGACCGACGGCTTCTTTCAGAAGCCGCAATGTTTCTAAAGAAAAAAAAAGTGTTCCGTCCTCCCTTCAATTCCTGTAAGCGAGAGAGCTCGCTTACAGGACTAAAAAAATGTTTTTGACTTTGGCCATCTTGTGGCCATATAGTAAAACTACATCTACATACATTTTTTTTTAATTAAATACAATTTATTACATTTAAAATTAACTGTTTACCCCCCACACTCCAAAAAATACCCAAATAAATGTTTTAATTTAAAAAAAAATTACAATAAAAAAAAAAACATAAATAGTTACCTAAGGGTCTGAACTTTTTTTTAATATGCATGTGAAGAGGGAGTATTACTATAATTTTTTTAAATTATAAGCTTGTAAATAGTGATAGACGCAAAACTGAAAAAATGTACCTTTATTTCCAAATAAAATATTGGCGCCATGCATTGTGATAGGGACATAATTTAAATTGTGTAATAACCGGGACAAATGGGAAAATAAAATACGTGAGTTTTAATCATGGTAGAATGTATTATTTTAAGTCTATAAAGGCTGAAAACTGAGAAATAATGATTTTTAAAAAAAAAATTGTTTCTTAACCACTTAACGACCGCCTAATACCGATAGGCGTTGGCAGGTCGAAGTGGTGTTTCCATGGAAACACAGTTCACAGAGGGTGTCTCCGTGAACAGCCTGCGAGCCTCCGATCGCGGCTCGCAGGCTAATTGTAAACACGCGGGGAAGAAATCCCAGCTGTTTACATCAATACCGCCGCAAAGGGGATCGGCGATCCCCGGCCTCTGATTGGCCGGGGATCACCGGCATCTGATAGGCTAAAGCCTATTAGAGGTGGCGCAGGGCGGATCGCCGTCCTGTGCCGCCCACAGCAAGGAGGGGAGGGAGGGAAGGGCGGAGAGGGCAGAATAGCGCTGCGGAGGGGGGCCTTTGAAGAGCCCGCCCCGCAAAACCCAAACAGCTGGCGGCGATCAGACCCCCCCAGCAGGACATCCCCCAAGTGGGGAAAAAAAGGGGGGGAAGTCTGATCACCCTGCCTGCCACACGATGTGTGCTGGGGGCTGAAGAGCCCACGCAGCACAGATAAGGGGAAAATCCCCTGGTTGTCAAGTGGTTAATGTTCCCGTTAAAATGCATTTAGAAAAAAATAATTCTTAGCAAATTGTATCACCCAAAGAAAGCCTAATTAGTGGCGGAAAAAACAAGATATAGATTAATTCATTGTGATAAGTAGTGATAAAGTTATTGGCAAATGAATAGGAAGTGAAAATGTTGGCTTTTTTGTAGTCAATATTGCGGCACCGATTATTTACAAGAAAGGTGAACTTTACATTCCTTAGTGATATGAATGACAGGCAGTGTGACTTCTTTTTCAGGGTAAAAAAAAGTCATGAGTGGATAAGTAACTCTGGTCATCTGTTTACAAGTGCTATTGAGGGCTGAAATAGGAAATAAGTTTGCTAAGGAAGGAGGTGTAGAGAGATAAGAGTGCAAGGCCAAAAGGGAGGGGAAGAGACTCTATGGACTGAGCAGCTGGATAAATAAGAGGATAATCAAGAGAGAGATGTCAAAACAGCAAAGTAACAACATTTTATAAGGGACTGCTCAAAGTGGCCCAGAGACGAAGGGGCATGAAAGATTTATACATACCCAAGGCTTCCTCCAGCCCCCTCCGTGCAGATTATTCCCACGCCGCAGTCTAAAGCCTTCTGGATCTCCCAGTATCAGTCCCGTTCTCTACGGCCAGTTGGCGCAGGCGCAGTGCGGCCAAGAGCACTCCCCCATCTTGCTCCGGTGGCTGGGAGCGGTCTGCGCGGATTGGACTGGAGGAAGCCCCAGGTATGTATAAATCTTTTATTCCCCTTCGTCTCAGAGTCACTTTAAAGAGACTCAGAGACGAACATAAGTACAGCTCTGATACTTACCCGGGGCTTCCTCCCGCCCCATAAACATGTTTAAGTCCCACGCCGTCCTCCTGCGGTCAGCCGTTCAGCCGCGGTGAGCTCCGTTACCAGCCTCGGTGAAAGTCAGTCCAAGACTACTGCGCATGCGCGGGAGGTCTGCGCATGTGCAGTAGACCCTGACTGGCATAGATTGAGGGTGATAATGCAGCTCACCGCGGCTGAACGGCAGACCGCGGGAGGACGGCGTGGGACTTAGACATGTTTATGGGGCGGGAGGAAGCCCCGGGTAAGTATCAGAGTTGTACTTATGTTCGTCTTTGAGTCTCTTTAAACAATACTTAACCAATTATATCCTTCTCGTACTGTGTGCAGTACTTATTAAGTATTAGGGCCCTCTTCCACAGGCTGCGCTCCAATTCAATAAACGGAGTGCTTGCGTTTTGCTGATTGCAAGGGCACCACCAGTGTTGGACTGGAGGGGGGAAAAACTGAGGAAATCCACCTGCTGGCCAAGCAGCAGAAACCCTGTGTTATCACTCCCAATAGACACCTGTAGGAAGTCTTCACTGTGAGTAGTGTTGGGCGAACAGTGTTCGCCACTGTTCGGGTTCTGCAGAACATCACCCTGTTCGGGTGATGTTCGAGTTCGACCGAACACCTGATGGTGTTCGGCCAAACCGTTCGGCCATATGGCCCAACTAAGAGCGCATGGCCGAACGTTCCCCGAACGTTCGGCTAGCGCTGTGATTTGCCGAACGGGTCACGTGGTTCGGACCCGAACGCGCTCTGATTGGCCGAACGGGTCACGTGGTTCGGGTAAATAAATACCCAATCCACGTCATTTCTCCGCCATTTGTCTGTGGGTTTAGCTTTGGGTAGGCAGGCAGGGTAGTTCTCTCTCCAGCCAGGCTAGCCAGGGTCCCCCCAGTCATTGTGTCGCTGCTGGGAACAGTAGTACACCGCTCACCCACACTATACAGCATTGTGTTTACTGCCACTCTTTGTACACCGCTCACCCACCACTGTATAGCATTGTGTTTACTGCCACTCTGTGTCTCTGCTGGGAACAGTAGTACACCGCTCACCCGCCACTGTATAGCATTGTGCTCTGTGTCGCTGCTGGGAATAGTAGTACACCGCCGTTACCCACCACTGTATAGCATTGTGCTCTGTGTCGCTGCTGGGAAAAGTAGTACACCGCTCACCCACCACTGTATAGCATTGTGCTCTGTGTCGCTGCTGGGAATAGTAGTACACCGCTCACTCACCACTGTATAGCATTGTGCTCTGTGTCGCTGCTGGGAATAGTAGTACACCGCTCACCCACCACTGTATAGCATTGTGCTCTGTGTCGCTGCTGGGAATAGTAGTACACCGCTCACCCACCACTGTATAGCATTGTGCTCTGTGTCGCTGCTGGGAACAGTAGTACACCGCTCACCCACCACTGTATAGCATTGTGCTCTGTGTCGCTGCTGGGAATAGTAGTACACCGCTCACCCACCACTGTATAGCATTGTGCTCTGTGTCGCTGCTGGGAATAGTAGTACACCGCTCACCTACCACTGTATAGCATTGTGCTCTGTGTCGCTGCTGGGAATAGTAGTACACCGCTCACCCACCACTGTATAGCATTGTGCTCTGTGTCGCTGCTGGGAACAGTAGTACACCGCTCACCCACCACTGTATAGCATTGTGCTCTGTGTCGCTGCTGTGAATAGTAGTACACCGCTCACCCACCACTGTATAGCATTGTGCTCTGTGTCGCTGCTGGGAATAGTAGTACACCGCTCACCCACCACTGTATAGCATTGTGCTCTGTGTCGCTGCTGGGAACAGTAGTACACCGCTCACCTACCACTGTATAGCATTGTGCTCTGTGTCGCTGCTGGGAATAGTAGTACACCGCTCACCCACCACTGTATAGCATTGTGCTCTGTGTCACTGCTGGGAATAGTAGTCCCCCTCCTCTAGCCAGTTGTACGCCGACAGACTGACTTCCGCAAACCCAGGACGACCAGGAGGGCAGCAAACAACACAAGCCGCAGCTAGTGCCCAAAAGGGAATGGTATCGGCAGTGTCCTTGGAGTGGGAAAATTTTCTGACACCCATGCAGCAGCCCACAGAACAGCAAGCGTGCAGATCCACCTCCAACACCGATCGCCTGGAGAAGATGGTCAAGGACTACATGTCAGATGGCGTAGCTGTGTTGAACAATCCATCTGCACCCTTCAACTATTGGGTATCGAAGCTAGACACCTGGCACGAACTGGCAATGTACGCAATAGAGGTGCTGGCTTGCCCGGCAGCCAGCGTTATGTCGGAACGCTGTTTCAGTGCTGCCGGAGGCATCGTCACAGATCGGCGTGTCCGCCTCTCCACAGAAAATGCAGACCGTCTGACTCAAATTAAAATGAATCAATCCTGGATTGGAAACGACTACGCAACACTCCTGGACCCCAACCAAGTAACATGAACAATGAACATCTGTGATGGGTTAGCGTTTCCGGTCCCTGTTTATTGAACCTCTCATCTGTATTACATTTATGACTGCATGGCGACAAAATGCATTGCTATCCGCACGCTTCTTGTCCTCATGCAAGGCCTGGGTTGCGCCTGAAAGCGTGGCCTTCTCCTCCTGCGCCTCCTCCTGTTCCATCACGTGTGCTGGTGCTGGGTTAGCGTTGCCGGTCCCTTTTTACGGAACCTCTTATCTGTATTACATTTATGACTGCATGGCGACAAAATGCATTGCTATCCGCACGCTTCTTGTCCTCATGCAAGGCCTGGGTTGTTGTGTCTCAAAGCGTGGCCTTCTCCTCCTGCGCCGCCCTCCTCCTGTTCCATCACGTGTGCTGCTGCTGGGTTAGCGTTACCGGTCCCTTTTCCTGGAACCTCTTATCTGTATTACATTTATGACTGCATGGCGACAAAAAGCATGTTACCTGTGCAAAGAAAAATGACATTTTCCGCATTTAAAAGACATTTTTTCCTTTGAAACTTTACAATCAATTTTCTCAAAAACTATAAGCTCTTTTTCAAATATTTTTTTTCCTCTTGTACCCACTCCCAAGGTGCACATACCCTGCAAATTTGGGGTATGTAGCATGTAAGGAAGCTTTACAAAGCACGAAAGTTCGGGTCCCCATTGACTTCCATTATGTTCGGAGTTCGGCGCGAACACCCGAACATCGCGGCCATGTTCGGCGAACGTTCGCGAACCCGAACATCCAGGTGTTCGCCCAACACTAACTGTGAGCAGCAACACCTGATTTCTGCTGCTTGGCCAACAAGAGGATTTCCTCAGCTTTACCACCTCCCAGTCCAACACTTAGCACCGCGATTAACATGTTAATTGCAGTGGCCCTTTTCCACCCGTGCGCTTTGGTTCATCGGGCGCAGGAAAACGTGGCTTGCTGTATTTTTCATGTGCTTGCGATAGACTGCTATAGCAGCCAACCGTAAGCGCTGCTAAATTGAAGGGAAAAACACATGAGAAAATCACAATTGCATCTAAGACCTAATACTGAGGCACATCTGGCTATCTATGGTGGAGGGAAGGGGGGCTAAGGCCCTATTCAGTATTCACATTACACGTGTTGCCGTCCGGATTTCGGCAACGCGTGCGGGAGGCCGACACGCAAGACATCAGAAAGTGCATAGATTGCACTGTCTGATGTTCACACTGCATGCGTTCCGGACCAGTGTAATTTCGCAAACGTATGGTGCATGCATTTTTTAACAAAACGCATGGCTGACCAATTCACTTTCAGTGAATGGGATCAGCCACGCAACGCATAGAAATGCAGATGAGGTGGAATCGTATGCGTTGCATTTCCGAACACACGGCCATCCGCGTTTCATGATGTGAACGTGGCCTAATACTTTATGATAAGAACACATTGTAGCAAAAATGCACCTTTTATTTGACAATCAAATATCATCACCATGAATTGTGATAGGAACAAAATTTAAGGTTTGTGATAAATGGGAGAAATAGCCAAATAAAATTTGGGGCTTTCTATCTGCAGTAGCACTATTTATTTTTAGACGGTTAGGCCCAGTTCCCACTGGCAATTAAGTGGCAAACTAATCCATGAAAATGGATCTGATTACCGGTCAATTGGATCTGTTTTCACTCCGTTGCCACTCAGCTACTTCCATTCCCTTTCCCCATATCACCCCCAGACCCTCATCACCAAAGTGGATTTTGCTGTCTAGAATGGTCCGTTTCCTCACTAGTGCTAACAAATGTTCTGTTTTCTTATTGCCCCCAATGCAGTGCTTCATCTTCCGTTCCATTGGGCTCAGTGTTCCAGAAAAATTGCTGCATAACCTAATTTGTAGTCCATTCAGAGGATCCTGCGGAACGGATCCATTGTAACAGACCAATGTGAATGGATCCATAGGTTAATGTTAAATCTGTGTGCATCCATTGGGATCTGTTCTGTTAGGATCATCGAATGAACCATTTTTTTTTTCCATAAGTGCGAATCGGGCCATGTGGGTAAAAACTGCAAATTCATGTATTTTTTATTTTTTATTATTTCTCCCACTAAAATGCATAGAAAACAAAAATGCTCTTCGAAAAAAAAGCACTACCCAATGAAAGTCAAGTGTGTCTTGAAAAAAACCATACAGTGTAAATATATATATATACTAGTGACCTTAGCCCGTTTAAAGACGTGCTAGGTCTGTCTCCGCGCACCTGCCGCGCACGTCCGCCGCGCGTGCACTGGCACACACGGCTGCCCCTTCCTCCCCTTCAGTGTCTCTGTGTCCTTCCGTGCACATGCGCATATATTTTAGGTGTCATAGGTAGGGATAAAGTTATTGCTGATTAAACAGGGACATAGCTAAAAATTTTTCCAAACTGCTCTGTTTCATAAGGAGGAAATGAAGCCTAGATGTGAAGTCGTTTAACAGTGTACTTTTGTGTACAACACCTATAAAGTCAGGCCCACAAAGCTCGCTAACCCATCGACGGGTTGCACTTCTGTGCGGGGAAATCAACACGTCCGCGTCATCAGGTGCGTATTGCACCTGCAGAGACTACTGTGCAGATGCAGTATGCGCCCTGTGAAGCGGGCTTGCTTGTGTGTGCTTGCAGGCTCGGACAGGCCCACCGAACCACCGATGGTCCCATCGGTGGGCCCCGGCCGTCCCGCCTCCTGGGGGCCCCAGTGCTAAAAAGGAGGGGGGCTAAGCGCAGGAAGGGGGACATTGTGCACAGATCGGCGGGGAGGGGCTGAAGCCTTCCCCCCCTCCCTCACCTAGGGGCCCCCCTTCCGCGCTCCCCCCCTCCAGAATTGCAGCCAGCGGCAGCACCGGGGTAGAATCACTTAACGGCATGACGGAGAGATCCGTAGCTCTGCGTGCCGCTGGCTGGTCTCTCTGTCTCCTGAACTGACTGTCCAATCACGCTCTCGCAGGAAGTACTGCTAGAGCGTGATTGGACAGTCAGTTCAGGAGACAGAGACCAGCCAGCGGCACGCAGAGCTACGGATCTCCGTCATGCTGGTAAGTGATTCTACCCCGGTGCTGCCGCTGGCTGCAATTCTGGAGGGGGGGGGGGCCCTAGGTGAGGGAGGGGGGTGGCTTCCGCCCCGCCGATCTTTGCCCGCTGCCAACCTGATTGCATTTTGAGGGGGGGGGGGTATCTGCCACCAACCTGCCCACATTACGATTTTCTGGTGACTGCTGCCCACATTACGATTTTCAGGTGTCTGCTGCCCACATTACGATTTTCAGGTGTCTGCTGCCCACATTACGATTTTCAGGTCTCTGCTGCCCACATTACGATTTTCAGGTGTCTGCTGCCCACATTACGATTTTCAGGTGTCTGCTGCCCATATTACGATTTTCTGGTCACTGCTGCCCACATTGCGATTTTCTGGTGCCTGCTGCCCACATTGCGATTTTCTGGTGCCTGCTGCCCACATTGCGATTTTCTGGTGCCTGCTGCCCACATTGCGATTTTCTGGTGCCTGCTGCCCACATTGCGATTTTCAGGTGTCTGCTGCCCACATTGTGATTTTCTGGTAACTGCTGCCCACGTTACGATTTTCAGGTGTCTGCTGCCCACATTATGATTTTCAGGTGTCTGCTGCCCACATTACGATTTTCTGGTGACTGCTGCCCACATTACAATTTTCAGGTGTCTGCTGCCCACATTAGGATTTTCAGGTGTCTGCTGCCCACATTACGATTTTCAGGTGTCTTCTGCCCATATTACGATTTTCTGGTCACTGCTGCCCACATTGCGATTTTCTGGTGCCTGCTGCCCACATTGCGATTTTCTGGTGCCTGCTGCCCACATTGCGATTTTCAGGTGTCTGCTGCCCACATTGTGATTTTCTGGTAACTGCTGCCCACGTTACGATTTTCAGGTGTCTGCTGCCCACATTGCGATTTTCAGGTGTCTGCTGCCCACATTGCGATTTTCTGGTGTCTGCTGCACACATTGTGATTTTCTGGTGTCTGCTGCACACATTGTGATTTTCAGGTGTCTGCTGCACACATTGTGATTTTCAGGTGTCTGCTGCCCACATTACGATTTTCAGGTGTCTGCTGCCCACATTACGATTTTCAGGTGTCTGCTGCCCACATTACGATTTTCAGGTGTCTGCTGCCCACATTACGATTTTCAGGTGTCTGCTGCCCACATTACGATTTTCAGGTGTCTGCTGCCCACATTGTGATTTTCTGGTAACTGCTGCCCACGTTACGATTTTCAGGTGTCTGCTGCCCACATTGTGATTTTCAGGTGTCTGCTGCCCACATTGCGATTTTCTGGTGTCTGCTGCACACATTGTGATTTTCTGGTGTCTGCTGCACACATTGTGATTTTCAGGTGTCTGCTGCACACATTGTGATTTTCAGGTGTCTGCTGCACACATTACGATTTTCAGGTGTCTGCTGCCCACATTACGATTTTCAGGTGTCTGCTGCCCACATTACGATTTTCTGATGACTGCTGCCCACATTGTGATTTTCAGGTGTCTGCTGCCCACATTACGATTTTCTGGTGTCTGCTGCCCACATTACGATTTTCAGGTGTCTGCTGCCTACATTACGATTTTCAGGTGTCTGCTGCCCACATTACGATTTTCTGGTGTCTGCTGCCCACATTACGATTTTCAGGTGTCTGCTGCCCACATTACGATTTTCTGGTCACTGCTGCCCACATTGCGATTTTCAGGTGTCTACTGCCCACATTACGATTTTCTGGTGTCTGCTGCCCACATTACAATTTTCAGGTGTCTGCTGCCCACATTACGATTTTCTGGTCACTGCTGCCCACATTGCGATTTTCAGATGTCTGCTGCCCACATTACGATTTTCTGGTCACTGCTGCCCACTTTTGGGGGGGGGGGGGTATCTGCCACCAACCTGATTGCATTTTGGGGGGTATCTGCCGCCAATCTGATTGCATTTTGTGGGGGTATCTGCCGCCAACCTGATTGCATTTTGTGGGGGTATCTGCCGCTGCCCACATTGCGATTTTCAGGTGTCTGCTGCCCACATTACGATTTTCAGGTGTCTGCTGCCCACATTACGATTTTCAGGTGTCTGCTGCCCACATTACGATTTTCAGGTGTCTGCTGCCCACATTACGATTTTCTGGTGACTGCTGCCCACATTACAATTTTCAAGTGTCTGCTGCCCACATTAGGATTTTCAGGTGTCTGCTGCCCACATTACGATTTTCAGGTGTCTTCTGCCCATATTACGATTTTCTGGTCACTGCTGCCCACATTGCGATTTTCTGGTGCCTGCTGCCCACATTGCGATTTTCTGGTGCCTGCTGCCCACATTGCGATTTTCAGGTGTCTGCTGCCCACATTGTGATTTTCTGGTAACTGCTGCCCACGTTACGATTTTCAGGTGTCTGCTGCCCACATTGCGATTTTCAGGTGTCTGCTGCCCACATTGCGATTTTCTGGTGTCTGCTGCACACATTGTGATTTTCTGGTGTCTGCTGCACACATTGTGATTTTCAGATGTCTGCTGCACACATTGTGATTTTCAGGTGTCTGCTGCACACATCACGATTTTCAGGTGTCTGCTGCCCACATTACGATTTTCAGGTGTCTGCTGCCCACATTACGATTTTCTGGTGACTGCTGCCCACATTGTGATTTTCAGGTGTCTGCTGCCCACATTACGATTTTCTGGTGTCTGCTGCCCACATTACGATTTTCAGGTGTCTGCTGCCTACATTACGATTTTCAGGTGTCTGCTGCCCACATTACGATTTTCAGGTGTCTGCTGCCCACATTACGATTTTCTGGTCACTGCTGCCCACATTGCGATTTTCAGGTGTCTGCTGCCCACATTACGATTTTCTGGTCACTGCTGCCCACATTGCGATTTTCAGGTGTCTGCTGCTCACATTACGATTTTCTGGTCACTGCAGCCCACTTTTTTTTGGGGGGGGAGGGGGGGGTATCTGCCACCAACCTGATTGCATTTTGGGGGGTATCTGCCGCCAATCTGATTGCATTTTGTGGGGGTATCTGCCGCCAACCTGATTGCATTTTGTGGGGGTATCTGCCGCCAACCTGATTGCATGTTGTGGGGGTATCTGCCGCCAACCTGATTGCATTTTGTCGGAAAATCTGCTGCGATTTGACTACTTGATGAATTATCATGAGGCATGTAACTACTTGAATATTTTATCTAAAATGTATCTGGCCGGACCTAATCTCTGTGAATAACACCGCTACTTATGTTGTGTTTTTTTTTTTTTTAAGTCTGCCCATGACTCATCGTGACCACGTCGATGTTCCAGTGCGTGGTGACACCCATTTACTTTCGCTGCGTGTCTGCTGCCCACATTACGATTTTCTGGTGACTGCTGCCCACATTACAATTTTCAGGTGTCTGCTGCCCACATTAGGATTTTCAGGTGTCTGCTGCCCACATTAGGATTTTCAGGTGTCTGCTGCCCACATTATGATTTTCAGGTGTCTTCTGCCCATATTACGATTTTCTGGTCACTGCTGCCCACATTGCGATTTTCTGGTGCCTGCTGCCCACATTGCGATTTTCTGGTGCCTGCTGCCCACATTGCGATTTTCTGGTGCCTGCTGCCCACATTGCGATTTTCAGGTGTCTGCTGCCCACATTGTGATTTTCTGGTAACTGCTGCCTACGTTACGATTTTCAGGTGTCTACTGCCCACATTGCGATTTTCAGGTGTCTGCTGCTCACATTGCGATTTTCTGGTGTCTGCTGCACACATTGTGATTTTCTGGTGTCTGCTGCACACATTGTGATTTTCAGGTGTCTGCTGCACACAATGTGATTTTGAGGTGTCTGCTGCACACATTACGATTTTCAGGTGTCTGCTGCCCACATTACGATTTTCAGGTGTCTGCTGCCCACATTACGATTTTCTGGTGACTGCTGCCCACATTGTGATTTTCAGGTGTCTGCTGCCCACATTACGATTTTCTGGTGTCTGCTGCCCACATTACGATTTTCAGGTGTCTGCTGCCTACATTACGATTTTCAGGTGTCTGCTGCCCACATTACGATTTTCTGGTCACTGCTGCCCACATTACGATTTTCAGGTGTCTGCTACCCACATTACGATTTTCTGGTCACTGCTGCCCACATTGCGATTTTCAGGTGTCTGCTGCCCACATTACGATTTTCTGGTGTCTGCTGCCCACATTACGATTTTCAGGTGTCTGCTGCCCACATTACGATTTTCTGGTCACTGCTGCCCACATTGCGATTTTCAGGTGTCTGCTGCCCACATTACGATTTTCTGGTCACTGCTGCCCACTTTTGGGGGGGGTATCTGCCACCAACCTGATTGCATTTTGGGGGGTATCTGCCGCCAATCTGATTGCATTTTGTGGGGGTATCTGCCGCCAACCTGATTGCATTTTGTGGGGGTATCTGCCGCCAACCTGATTGCATGTTGTGGGGGTATCTGCCGCCAACCTGATTGCATTTTGTCGGAAAATCTGCTGCGATTTGACTACTTGATGAATTATCATGAGGCATGTAACCAGGGCCGGATTACCGACCAGGCAACAAAAGCAGTCGCTTGGGGCCCCATTCAGAGTCAAAGGGGCCCCATCAGCACATAAACCAGCCCTCGCCATCCTGTCAGCGGTGGCTGGATGGTATAATGGTTAAAGGGACTCTGAGCAGTGCAGTAACTATGGAAAGATGCATATAATTTTAAAGCTCTCTATCTACTCCGCCGCCATATGCCTTTTAGCTTTTTGCTATTTTCGCGATTGAAATCGCGGCCACGGCAATTTTGATCGCGAAAATAGCGAAAACTAAAAGGCATAGGGTGGCAGTTTATCTATCATTGGAAAGAGGAGAAAGAGAGCTTCAAAATGATATGCATCTTTCCATAGTTACATTGTATTACACAGGATGACTTTTCTCCAAAGTCGGCAGCTCGATTCAGCACAATGCAATGAAATATAAGGAACCCAGGGGGATATAATTACAAACATCATGCTAGTAGATGTGAGAATGTAATTAATTAGTTGTGGGTATGCTTAAAGGCTTACCCACAGGCACTGCTCGGAGTCCCTTAAGGGCTCTGCCTCTGACACAGGAGACCAGGGTTCGAATTTCGGCTCTGCCTGTTCAGTAAGCCAGCACCTATTCAGTAGGAGACCTTAAGCAAGTCTCTCTAACACTGCTACTGCCTATAGGGCGCGTCCTAGTGGGTGCAGCTCTGGCGCTTTGAGTCCGCCAGGAGAAAAGCGTGATATAAATGTTATTTGTCTTGTCTTGTCAAATGATGCCATGCGCTGCTGATTGTCTTCAGAGCCAGGCTCTCCTCCTTGGTCCCCCTCCTGCTACTGTGCGCTCTGCCGCTGCCCACTCCTCCCTCCCTTCCCACAGAGAACCACATCTGCAGCAAGAATGATAGCAGCAGATGGCAAACACTCACTCATCTATCCATGATCCAAGCGATAGAGATCCCGTCATCTGAAACCCATCTGTCTCTTCTACAATGCAGCCGCTCGCTCTGAACTTCCTGATTCTCAGATCAGACAGGAAGTAGGAAGTAGAAATAGTAGTAGTAACAGAGCGGCAGCACTCTTGAGGAGACAGATGGGCTCCGGATGACGGGACCTCTATTGCTTGGATCGCAATAGGTGAATGTGAGTCATCTGGTGCTGTCATTCTCCCCCGCTGCGGCTGCCTTCTCTGCTGGACTATTGTATTCACTGGGATGGAGGCTGCATGGTGGCTGTCTAGTTTGGGAGGAAATCGGTTGTTCGGTGGTGGGGGTGGTTATGTAATTCTGTCTGGGGAACAGCTTCCGGTTTGGCGGTGTCCAGAGCTTTCTGCTATTGCCAGGCTAGAGATGCAGGGGGAAAGTGCTGCTGCTGTGATATCTGGCGCCCTCTTCACAGGGATGCCCCAGCCCCTGAGTGCAAATGTCCCAGCCATTCATCTCTCACACTGCATTTTGCCACTGCTATTCCCTGCATCGTGCACTCACAGAGGAAAGCGGGCTGTTGCCCATAGCAACCAGTAGCTCAGCTGCCCCGGTGTGTGCGACATGTTGCTGTGCAGCTGCATCTTCTGATTCTATTACGACATGATGGGGGGGCCCAAATCAGTTACTTTGCTTAGGGCCCCATTTAGCCTTAATCCGGCTCTGCATGTAACTACTTGAATATTTTATCTAAAATGTATCTGGCCGGACCTAATCTCTGTGAATAACACCGCTACTTATGTTGTGTTTGGTTTTTTTTAAGTCTGCCCATGACTCATCGTGACCACGTCGATGTTCCAGTGCGTGGTGACACCCATTTACTTTCGCTGCGTGTCTGCTGCCCACATTACATTTTCTGGTGACTGCTGCCCATATTACGATTTTCTGGTCACTGCTGCCCACATTGCGATTTTCTGGTGCCTGCTGCCCACATTGCGATTTTCAGGTGTCTTCTGCCCATATTACGATTTTCTGGTCACTGCTGCCCACATTGCGATTTTCTGGTGCCTGCTGCCCACATTGCGATTTTCAGGTGTCTTCTGCCCATATTACGATTTTCTGGTCACTGCTGCCCACATTGCGATTTTCTGGTGCCTGCTGCCCACATTGCGATTTTCTGGTGCCTGCTGCCCACATTGCGATTTTCTGGTGCCTGCTGCCCACATTGCGATTTTCAGGTGTCTGCTGCCCACTGTGATTTTCTGGTAACTGCTGCCCACGTTACGATTTTCAGGTGTCTGCTGCCCACATTGCGATTTTCTGGTGTCTGCTGCACACATTGTGATTTTCTGGTGTCTGCTGCACACATTGTGATTTTCAGGTGTCTGCTGCACACATTGTGATTTTCAGGTGTCTGCTGCACACATTACGATTTTCAGGTGTCTGCTGCCCACATTACGATTTTCAGGTGTCTGCTGCCCACATTACGATTTTCTGGTGACTGCTGCCCACATTGTGATTTTCAGGTGTTTGCTGCCCACATTATGATTTTCTGGTGTCTGCTGCCCACATTACGATTTTCAGGTGTCTGCTGCCTACATTACGATTTTCAGGTGTCTGCTGCCCACATTACGATTTTCTGGTGTCTGCTGCCCACATTACGATTTTCAGGTGTCTGCTGCCCACATTACGATTTTCTGGTCACTGCTGCCCACATTGCGATTTTCAGGTGTCTGCTGCCCACATTACGATTTTCTGGTGTCTGCTGCCCACATTACGATTTTCAGGTGTCTGCTGCCCACATTACGATTTTCTGGTCACTGCTGCCCACATTGCGATTTTCAGGTGTCTGCTGCCCACATTACGATTTTCTGGTCACTGCTGCCCATTTTTGGGGGGGGGTATCTGCCACCAACCTGATTGCATTTTGGGGGGTATCTGCCGCCAATCTGATTGCATTTTGTGGGGGTATCTGCCGCCAACCTGATTGCATTTTGTGGGGGTATCTGCCGCCAACCTGATTGCATGTTGTGGGGGTATCTGCCGCCAACCGGATTGCATTTTGTCGGAAAATCTGCTGCGATTTGACTACTTGATGAATTATCATGAGGCATGTAACTACTTGAATATTTTATCTAAAATGTATCTGGCCGGACCTAATCTCTGTGAATAACACCGCTACTTATGTTGTGTTTGGTTTTTTTTTAAGTCTGCCCATGACTCATCGTGACCACGTCAATGTTCCAGTGCGTGGTGACACCCATTTACTTTCGCTGTGGCGCGCTGCGCGCGCCGCATGTGGACATATCCCTATTGGAGGCTGTCCTCAGAAGTGCTCACGATCTTTTCCCTACCATAAACTCATGCAAAATTTCTAGAGTACATGTGTATGTGAGCCCAGAATGGGGGGGGGGAGGAGGAGGGGATCGGGGGGGGGGGGGGGCCAGGCTGAAACTTCCTTGGTGGGCCCTTAGTGTCCCAGTCCGACCCTGTGTGCTTGTTCTGCATGTACAGAAGCACCGACCCGCTGATGGGTCCCTGAGCTTTGCAGGCGGCCAGTGGGTCAGAAAGTGAAAAAAATGAATCGCTCAGCAAAAGTGCTTAGAAAAGCGCTTGCAAAAGTGCTTTTGTAAGTGCAAAGCGCAGAGAAAAGCTCTTTTAGAAAAGCTCAATAAATCACTCAGCGTTTGCGATAGCGCTGGTGATTTATAATGTGAACATAGCCTCACTGTGTCACCTCAGTAGTGCTGTAAGGCTAAACTAAAATCTCAGTAGTATGATACAGTAAGTATTTACCTTGCTTTGTGAGAAGCAGCAATGATTCAAGTGATTATTTTAGGTAACAAGGATGTAAGTGCTGCTATTTATACTGTATTGACAATTTGAAATCATAACACAGTTCAGGTTGTGCACATTCTCAAAGGACAAAATGACACACACTGTCTGGAAGAGACGCTTAGTTTGCAGTGAGCTTACAGTATGCTGTGACAGATTTGCTCAGGGCTGTGGAGTCAGAGCAATTTTAGCTACCTGGAGACGGAGTTGGAGTTGGAGGTTTCAGAAACTGAGGAGTCAGAGTCCGGAGTCGGATCATTTTGTTCCAAATCCACAGCCCTGGTAGGTATTAGACTAAGGAGTCGGAGTCGAGGAGTCGGAGCCATATTGGGTACCTGGAGTCGGAGTTAGTGGTTTCATAAACTGAGGAGTCAGATGATTTTTGTACTGACTCCACAGCCTTGGATTGGCTGTCAGTTATGTGTAATCATTTCTAATTGGGGCTGCTAGCCTTGCAGCCGCGGGCAGGAAGGATCACATACCTTCATGCATTCTCAGCGCCGGAGGTTACGCTCTTTAAGTGTCGGCCACTGATTGATGCCGGAGGGGGAGCGCTGAGGGGAGGGCCCGAGATGGGGAGGGGAGTGTCCCCCCTCCCCGCCGATGTGTGGCCAATGCTCTCCCCTCATGCTGCTACCCCTCCTGCCCCCAAAATGGCCCTGAGCAGGCCGCCAGGAGGGGGATCCAAATTTTTGCAGGGTGGCCCAGTGATTTATAGTTACGCCCGTTTCTAATTTACATTTATTTCAGAACTTTTATTTATTTTTCACTAATTTATTGTATTTGTATGTAGCTAGCTATATACAGTATAGAGCAGGGGTGCCTATTGCGCCGTAGATTGTGAAGGACTGTGCTGGGTAGATCACGAAGGACTTTTTAAAATAGGTGTATCCTCTAATTGTGCTGCTCTGCTGCCGTATGCAGAGCAGCACTCAGCCAGCCAGAGGAGGACCAGGAAGAGGCACGGCAAGAGAGTGAGGGGAGGACCTTCTGCCTCTTCCTTCCCGGCCCGACCATCTTCCTCCCTGGCTGCCGCTCAGCCGCCCTCCTCCACCACACTGTGGTCCACTTTGCTGGCACTGCATGTCGGGCTGGGAGACCTTATATCAGCAGCGACTCGGAGTGGAGAGGAGAGCAGTGGCCTAGCAACGGCCCATGTACGCGCCATTATTAGGCCACCTCTCTCCTTTCTACTGCGGGTTGCGGCTGATATGAGGGCTATACGCCGGGCATGCAGAGCCAGCGAGGGGGATCCCAATGTGCTGGAGGAATGCGGCCGCTGCTCAGTCAGGTTTAAAGCAGCGTCCGGTGGAGGTGGTGGGGGCATACCTGGCTACCTACTGGAGCACATATGTCTGGCTACCTAAACTGGAGCCTGGCTACTTATACTGGAGCACATGTCTGCTACCTAAACTGGAGCACATATGCCTGGCTACCTATACTAGTGCACATATGACTGGCTCCCTATACTATGGCACATATGTCTGGCTCCCTATACTGGAGCACATATTTCTGGCTACCTATACTGGAGCACATATGTCTGGCTACCTATACTGGAGCACATATGCCTGGCTACCTATACTAGAGCACATATGTCTGGCTACCTATACTGGAGCACATATGTCTGGCTACCTATATTGGTGCACGTATGTCTGGCTACCTATACTGGAGAACATATGTTTGGCTACCTATATTTGTGCACATATGTCTGGCTACCTATACTGGAGAACATATGCCTGGCTACCTATACTGGAGCGCATATGCCTGGCTACCTATACTAGAGCACATATGTCTGGCTCCCTATACTATGGCACATATGTCTGGCTACCTATACTGGAGCACATATGTCTGGCTACCTATACTGGAGCACATATGTTTGGCTACCTATACTGGTGCACATATGTCTGGCTACCTATACTGGAGAGATATGTCTGACTACCTATACTGGAGAACATATGACTGGCTACCTATACTGGAGCACATATGTCTGGCTACCTATACTGGTGCACATATGTCTGGCTACCTATACTGGAGCACATATGTCTGGCTACCTATACTTGAGCACATATGTCTGGCTACCTATACTGGAGCACATATGTCTGGCTACCTATACTGGAGCACATATGTCTGGCTACCTATACTGGAGCACATATGTCTGGCTACCTATACTGGAGCACATATGTCTGGCTACCTATACTGGTGCACATATGTCTGGCTACCTACACTGGAGAACATATGTCTGGCTACCTATACTGGGGCATCTATGCATGCCTATCTATACTGGGGGCACTTACACTCACCTAGAGGATTATTAGGAACACCTGTTCAATTTCTCATTAATGCAGTTATCTAATCAACCAATTGCATGGCAGTTGCTTACTAGGATTTTCATGCACAACTATTTCTAGGGTATACAAAGAATTGTGTGAAAAGGAAAAACATCCAGTATGCAGCAGTCCTGTGGGCGAAAATGCCTTGTTGATGCTAGAGGTCAGAGGAGAATGGGCTGACTGATTCAAGCTGATAGAAGAGCAACGTTGACTGAAATAACCACTTGTTACAACCGAGGTATGCAGCAAAGCATTGGTGAAGCCACAACATGCACAACCTTGAGGCGGATGGGCTACAACAGCAGAAGACCCCACCAGGCACCACTCATCTCACTGCAAATAGGAAAAAGAGGCTACAATTTGCACAAGCTCACCAAAATTGGACAGTTGAAGACCGTCACAATTTGGCGTAAACAGATTGAAAACATGGATCCATCATGCCTTGTTACCACTGTGCAGGCTGGTGGTGGTGTTATGGTGTTTTCTTGGCACACTTTAGGCCACTTAGTGCCAATTGGGCATTGTTTAAAGAGGAGCTGTTAGGTATAAGGTCTCAGAGAAAATAAACACATATATCAGTAGCTAAAGATTGGCTGTACTTACATTACATATGCATTTCACTGTCCACGTTTGGATTTCACAGAATTTTTATATAGTATATGCAGAGATAGATGCTCCTGACAGCTCATGGCAGGCTCCATGTTTTTCTGTCAAATGTGTCGTCATGTCCTGCCTGCTTCCTGATCACAGAAAAGCTCGTACTAAATAACACAGTGTGCAGTGAATATTAATGAGCCATGTGGCTAGGAACAATAGCTGACTCCTGCAGTGTACTCTGCCCGGAGATTTATCAGTGCTACGCGCTGGACTGATTACAAGCTGCTGTAACGTCTCATTAGCAGCCGAGGGGAGGGCCCCAGAATGCTTTGCAGTATAGTATGCGGCTTGCGTCCTGCTTAGGTCTAACAGTTTGCTGATAAGCACACATCAAAGGTAACTGAGATTTTTATCTTCACTAATGGCTTTTGGGCTTCCTTCTAAACTGTTTAACACAGGAGAATAGAGGTTTAAATTAGCTTCTGCAGCCTGACAGTTACTCTTTAAATGCCACGGGCTACCTGAGTATTGTTTCTGACCATGTCCATCCCTTCATGACCACCAAGTACCCATCCTCTGATGGCTACTTCCAGCAGGATAATGCATCATGTCACAAAGCTTGAATCATTTCAAATTGGTTTCTTGAACATGATAATGAGTTCACTGTACTAAAATGGCCCCCACAGTCACCAGATCTCAACCCAAGCATCTTTGGGATGTGATGGAACGGGAGCTTCGTGCCCTGGATGTGCATCCCATAAATCTCCATCAACTGAAAGATGTTATCCTATCAAAATGGACCAACATTTCTAAAGAATGCTTTCAGCACCTTGTTGAATCAATGCCACATAGAATTAAGGCAGTTCTGAAGTTGAAAGGGGGTTCAAACACCGTATTAGTATGGTGCTCCTAATAATCCTTTAGGTGAGTGTATATCTGGCCACCTATACTGGGGAAAGGAAAGTCTGCTTGATAATTTGGTGGTAGGGGGAAGAAATCTGTATCTGCTTTTGCCCAATTATAATGGGGGATATGCAAAGTTTAGCATTTTAAATGTTAGTAGATCTCTGGGGCTCCATAATTTTTAAAGTAGCTCGCGAGCTGAAAAAGTGTGGGCACTTATGGTATAGAGTATAGTACATTGCAGATCAACAACCTGGCTGATTCCACTTGTGCTGGTCTCTGAGATGGATGCCTGTACTTTAGGCTGTTGCGATTACGCATCCAAAAAAATGTTGCAAGCACTACTTTTTCCCTGTGTGTGAATACATACATATATCTGTGTGCAACTACCAGGGGCCATGTCTATATAAGTCTGTATGTTAGGGCTAGGCAGTTCAGTACCCATTATGTGCTGCCCTCACCTCCAGGAGAAGTATTGGAAGCAGTGGTACTGTTCTAAGCCACAGGAGGTAATTTTAATTTCATAGATTTTTTGCAGCTAATGTAATTGATAGAGAAAACTGACAATATTGTGCAGAATTATCCTGCAGGATGTCAGTTTTTTTTTTTTTCTGCACGTGAAAAATGCATAAAGTGTGAACTAGCCCATTGATTAATATGAGGTCTCGGTTGAAATCAGTTTTTCTGTGCAGAAAACAGTCAAGTGTGTCCTCTGCCTTAGATGACCATTATCACTGCACAAAACAGGGACTAACAGGCATGGACTGTCTGCTCAAAACAGGGACTACATATAAACAGTGTAAGTTGAAGAGGTAAAATCTGCACAAAAAACAGGAACTCTGTATAAAAGCATGGACTGTCAACACCCTTCTGATGAAAACAGGGATTTTGCTTGTGTTTCGCACTTACTGTAAGCTTACCATCACCAACGGCAACAATGTATATCTTGTCTGGTGAGTCCTACTCTACGGGGCATTTTTGCAGTGAGAATGGTCGGCTAAGTAATGAGAATCTAATATCTCTACTATAGTTTAGGTTCAGTTTAGGGAAGAGGCCACCTACCAGCACATTTTGGGAAGTGGGAGAAACTAGACCACCCAGAGGAAAACCACACAAACGTGCTGACAACATACATAATCCCTGCCATGTACTGATGAGGACCAAAAGTCCGAAACAGGCTGTCTACATGTGTGTTTGATATGGCTGTGTAAAACTTAAAGCTATAGGCTTGCTATAAACCAGCGGTTCTGGATGCTTGCTTGGCTTAACAAGGGCGAAAAGGGATAATTTGCATATTTAGTAGTAGTGCATTGTGGGTAACCACAAATGTCCATTTATAACTGAATTATTGCAAATTTCCTTCTGTTTTAAGAAGGCAATTACACCAAGCTTTGCTTCTGGGTCCATCTGAAAATGGCACAGGGAGAAAAATGACGCACCGTTCTGCCGATAAATGTATCATAAAACGATATTTAACGTTTTAATGTAAATACATTAAAACGGTAAATAGCGTTTTATGATACATTTATTGTAGAGTGGTGTGCCATGAAAAAACACACAGGGGCTGCAGTGGGGGTCGGGGCAGAGAGAGAGAGGCAGTGGGGGTCGGGGCAGAGAGAGAGAGGCAGCAGGGGTCGGGGCAGAGAGATGCAGCTGGGGTCGGCTTAGGTCGGGGCAGAGAGAGGCAGCGGGGGTCGGGGCAGAGAGAGGCAGCGGGGGTCAGGGCAGAGAGAGGCAGCTGGGGTCGGGCAGAGAGAGGCAGGTGGGGTCGGGGCAGAGAGAGGCAGCGGGGGTCGGGGCAGAGAGAGGCAGCGGGGGTCGGGGCAGAGAGAGGCAGCGGGGGTCGGGGCAGAGAGAGGCAGCGGGGGTCGGGGCAGAGAGAGGCAGCGGGGGTCGGGGCAGAGAGAGGCAGCGGGGGTCGGGGCAGAGAGAGGCAGCGGGGGTCGGGGCAGAGAGAGGCAGCAGGGGTCGGGGCAGAGAGAGGCAGCTGGGGTCGGGCAGAGAGAGGCAGCTGGGGTCGGGCAGAGAGAGGCAGCTGGGGTCGGGGCAGAGAGAGGCAGCGGGGGTCTGGGCAGAGAGAGGCAGCGGGGGTCGGGGCAGAGAGAGGCAGCAGGGGTCGGGGCAGAGAGAGGCAGTTGGGGTCAGGCAGAGAGAGGCAATTGGGGTCGGGCAGAGAGAGGCAGCGGGGGTCGGGGCAGAGAGAGGCAGCGGGGGTCGGGGCAGAGAGAGGCAGCGGGACACTGGAGGGCAAAGGCATCAGGGATGGATGTGTGCAGAGACATGCATTACCTTGTCCTGGGCAGCCGATCGCTCCTTCCCTCCGCTCCTGCACTTCTTCGATTTGTTTGCTGTAGTCCTGCAGCCAGCCAATCACCATGCGGAGACTGAAGCTATATGGTGATTGGCTGGCTGCAGCACTACAGCAAACAAATGGAAGAAGTGCAGGAGCGGAGGGAAGGAGCGATCGGCTGCCCAGGACAAGGTAATGTATGTCTCTGCACACATCCTCCCCTGATGCCTTTGCCCTCCAGTGTCCCGCTGCCTCTCTCTGCCCCGACCCCAGCTGCCTCTCTCTGCCCTGACCCCAGCTGCCTCTCTCTGCCCCGACCCCCGCTGCCTCTCTCTGCCCAGACCCCTGCTGCCTCTCTCTGCCCAGACCCCCGCTGCCTCTCTCTGCCCAGACCCCCGCTGCCTCTCTCTGCCCCGACCCCCGCTGCCTCTATCTGCCCCGAGCCCCGCTGCCTCTCTCCTCCCTCTGCATTTGTGAACACTTATAACGCTATTTAGCGTTATAAGTGTAAGGTCCACTGCCTGCGCCATTTTTGAACACTTATAACGCTAAATAGCGTTATATAATGTAAGTGTATGAGGCGCCCTGTTCATTCCCCTGGCGCTGTGCGCCATTTTTTTTTTTTAAACATATTTTATTGTTTTATTAAACCCCTATAAAGCATTACAGGTTATTGGCCATAGGCCCATACAATGGTAAGTACATGTACATATACCCCAACCTCTCCCACCCTACTACCCCCCACCAAACCTAACCCTCCCCTCCACCCCCCCTTTTTTGTCACCAAGAGGCCGTCCTCCCCTGAATTATAGGTTGAAATACTGGAATAATATCAAGGTCCACCACAATATATCCAAAACAAAGAAAACAGAGAAAATAGGCCAAGATTTCCAACAGGCCTTACAAATAGGATGCTGCTATTGGTAGCATGTTCCCCTGGATAAATCCAGAGCACAGTTAGCGGCCCGGAACTTTTAGTCTGCCAAGTTTGTCCTGCAAGTCTAGAACTGCATACCAAGAGGTGTATTTAAAGTGTTCCATCATTTTGTGGATCTCAACATCTGAGTATGAATGAAGAATAAAATGTTTCCATGTGGTGAATAAAGATTTTGTAAGCTTCTCCTTATGTTGTAGCGTCTCCAATTTGTCCAGGTTGAAAATGTGCATTAATTCCTCTTTTAGGTCCCACAACTTAGGGGGGCTGGGATAGATCCATTTATTGTAAATCGTTTTTCTTGCTGCAGCCAGGATTAAGTGAGCCAGTTTGTTAGTTCCTTTGGGGGGAGGTTTAGGAGGTACCCCTATATTAGCTGGATCTTCCTTGTAATGAAATAGAAAAAGTTGGGGGGTGGTTACCCAGTCAATATTGCACACGTCTTTGATATACCTTTGGACTTTCGTCCAGAACAGGGAAATAGGAGCACAAGTCCAGATGCAATGAAACATATCCGCCTCTGGTTCTCCACATTTGGGACACATTGGAGCATGATAAGAAGGGGGATTTATATATTTCAGGTTGAAGGCATATTTTGCCTTATTTATCATCTTGTAGTGTGATTCTCTCCAAGATTCACTGATCATTATATACCTAAACACATTATTCCCCTCTACTATCTTATTTCCGATTAACGGATCATTTATATATTTCGACCAGATCTTTTGGTATACCTCGCTTGCTCCTCTCAATGTTCTATATTCTAATTTTTTCTGGATATCTGCTAAAGATAATTTTTGGATTGTGGGTGAGAAGAAAAGATCGAAGTCATTTATAGAATGTATTTTAGACATATCCCGCGTCTGGGAGGTGATATATGAACGCAATTGAGCATAAAATAGGAAATGAGAGCAGGGTATACCAAATTGATCTTGGATTTCTCTAAAAGACAACCACCTGTGTTTGTCTAGTGCTAGAATGTTTCCCAACTTAGTTATACCTCTTTTCTCCCAATCGCTAAAACCACTATGTGCCATACTGGCCCTGAAACCGGGATGTCCCCACAGAGGCATATATTTGGATATATGCATAGGGACCTGGAACAATTTGCGCGTTTCCTTCCAGGTAACCCATGTATCCCGAATTAGTCTGCTGTTCTTCAGCCTCGCTGGTAAAGCCTTATATGGAGTGTGAAGTGTAGCAGTCAGTGACCATGGCTCTACATAGGCACTCTCCAACTTAAAATTGGAGAAAACGCTCGTCTGGCGGACCCAATCTCTCACAAGCAGGCTAAGTTATAGCGTCGTATATCTGGCAGTCCCAGTCCACCCTTATCTTTAGAAAATTTTAATTTGGACAAGGCAATCCTCGCCTTTTTTCCCTTCCATAGAAAGCGTGTAAAAGATTTCTCCAGCTTTTGAATATCCACATGTTTAACTAATAGGGGAATTGTTTGGAGTGGGTAAAGCAATTTGCCAAAGCAAACTGATTTGAGGATTGCTGCCCTTCCCATTAGGTTAATAGGTAAACTCTCCCATCTGTGCAGTTTTTCTTGGAGGTCTCGCACTAGTGGTTCATAGTTCAAAGAATAAAGTGAAGATGGGTCCCTATTAAAATATATGCCTAGGTATCGTACCTTATTGGTAATTTTTACCGGTAAGGCTCCCACTCCTGGCTGTGCTTGGCCCATCCCTGTGAGAAACAGCAGTTCACTTTTGGATTGGTTTATCTTAAACCCACTAAGGGGGCTGAGTTCCTCTAATAATTCAAATATTATCGGAATCTGAGCTATTGGGTCGGCCAGAAAAAGGACTAGGTCATCTGCAAACGCTGCCTGTAGAACTCTTGTTGGGCCAATGGGTATTCCTTTCAGTTTGAGCTGGAGTAGTCTGAGAAGGGGCTCAAGAGCCAAATTGAACAATAAAGGGGATAAGGGGCATCCCTGTCTTGTCCCTTTTAAATAACGAAAATTTGGGGGAGAGGAAACCTGGAGTATAAATTTGGGCTGTAGGATGTGCATGTAATATAGCTAATATATTCAGAAACATTGGGGGGAAATTCAAGCTTATGCATGATTTTTTCTAACCAAGGCCATTTGACATTATCAAATGCCTTTTCTGCGTCGAGAAACAGCAAGGCATATTTTTTTGAAGTTACTGGATAATTCTTTGCATAATCAAGAAGAGTAAGAACCTTGCGTACATTTGCCACTGCAGATCTATTATGTGTGAAGCCTGCTTGGCATGGGCTCACCAATTTGGGCATGATGTCGGCTAGTCTATTGGCTAATATTTTTGTTAGTATTTTCCTGTCCACGTTTATTAATGAAATCGGTCGATAAGACTCTGGGAGGGTGTTGTCTTTGCCTGGTTTTGGCAATAGTTTAATATACGCTATTTGTGAGGCTTCGGTGGCTTGTTGTTTAGAAATAGAGGTGGAATATACTTTTTGCAATGTGTTACTGATCTCATTTTTTAAGATTTTAAAAAATTCTCCTGTCAGGCCATCAGGGCCAGGGGCCTTATTATTAGCAAGTGAAGTAATGCATAGCCTAACTTCCCCTTCCGTTATATCTGCGTCTAAGCACTCTTTATCTTCTTCCGATAGTTTTGGCAGATTGATCTTAGATAG